>NW_024070192.1:49885436-50430001 GCF_014754425.2 Oryx dammah | reverse complement strand
CGCCGCCCCGCCGCCCCCGGAGGAGCCGCCGCCGCCGCGAGCCCCGGGCGCCCGCCCCGCCATCCCGGCCTCCCGTCCCGCCTGACGCGCTCGCGGCGCCCCCTTGCCCCGCGCGGCCCACAGAGCGCACTGCGCCGTTCACTTCGCATTGCAGCGTTTTATTGTTTTCTCGAGTTTTTGTCGTTTTCGTCTCGCTCCGGAGCGAAAAGTGAAAACCTGAGGTGGAGCCCGCGGGCCGGGCGAGCAAAAAACGCCCGGGCGCAGGGGCCGAGGGGCTGGCGGGGTGGGGACTTCTCCGGGGGCCGGGGGCCCTCTCCCGCAGCCAAGGACCTCCTCCCCACCCCCCAGCCCTGTACAATATAGATGCTCATGTAAAAGGAAAAAAAAAATTATAGGCTATGAGTTAATCTCTAAATATTCTGTACACAGCAATGTACACCTTTGAATAAATTAATACCAATTTGCATATTCTGGGAACCTTAAAGCTTATTTACACAAATTACCATTTATTTCATAAATATCTCTTTTTTCCCGCCCCCTGGGGACTCAAGGCAGAAATGCCACTCCCTCCGCTGACCCAGGGGCGGGAGGGGCGCCTGTCCGGGAGAAGAAGTGGAAGGACTAAAGGAACAGGCCCCTCTCAGCTCAAGTCTACACTTTCATCTTCACTGACCTCAGCTCCCCTCACCCCAGATTCTCCAGCGGTCCGGGGCTCCAGGATAGGGGCCTTTGGAGCTTCCTCCCCAGACCCCTGCACCTTCTGGCTCCCCAGACAGCCAGCCCCTGGCTGATCCGGGGACGAGGCCTCCCCCACAGCGCTGGAGGAACCCGGAGAGGCCCCGCCGATGACACCTTGACACCGGAGCAGACCTGGACCAAATCCAGTGGCCCCAAAGCGACTGTGTTCCGGATTCCTTGTGAGGCCCAGGGAAGTGTCCCAGGCTCTGGCTGGCCGATCAGGGTTTCATTCCGGCTGCAGCCCGCTTTCTCTCCTTTATTTAAATAAATACCCATTCTGTGCTGTACACGTCCCAAGCAGCAGGGAAGGCAACCCAGGAGGCCTGCGCGGTGGCGGCGGCGGCGGCGGCAGCGGCAGCGGAGCAGCAGGGCGGGCCCCCTCACTTAGGCGACTCCCTGCCGGGGGAGAGGGCTCGCTGGCTTTCCAGCCCACTCACCAGTCTCTGAATGCTCTGCAGTTCACTGGCCGCCTCTTTGGCCGCACCGCCGGGCGACAGGGCCACGCGGGCCGAGGCCCCCACTTTGCGGAGGGCCAGCTCCGGCAACGGGCTGGGCTCCCGGCTATTGCCGCCGCCTGCAGCCTTGGAGCCCTCCGCCGCCAGCCCGGTGGTGAGGAGACTAGTGCTCGGTGGGATGGAGACCGGGATCTGGTAGGGGCTGAAGCGCAGGCGGGGCCGGGCACTGCCCAGAAAGGGGCTCCGGGACAGGGAACCGGCGGCAGCCGCAGCCGCGGCCGCAGCGCTGGTGGCTGGCAGAGCCGAGGCCGCGGCCGCAGCGGCCGCCATGTAGGTGTAGGGATAGGGGAAGAGGCCTCCGAAAGTGGGCATGGGGATTCCCTGCAAGAAACAAAACAAGACAAGGGTTAGGCATCCCGCCTGGGGTGTTCCTGGGGGTGATCTGGGTGCTGGTGGCCGGGCGACAACTGGGAATCCTTGCCCTACTCTGTTCAGGAAGACCGGTGCTCACATAACCTTACTCCCCAGAGTGCAGGTAGTAACGGGCCACTATGCCGATGTCCAAACCCGCTTAGAGGGGAGCCCACTTAAGATTATGATTGGGAGCGGGCCCTACCAAGCTCTGGGCCAGGTATTACTCTAGGAGTAAGGGAAGGCCATTACAGGCGGCTGAACTAGCAAAGGGCCTTGGGGGAAGAAACAAGGCCAGCTGGGGGCCAGGTGGCCGGCAGGTAACTTTGGCTGTGTTGGCAGGGAGGTGCCGCTCGCTTCCAACAGTGCCCTGCCCTGCCTTTCTTTCCACAGGTGCCCCGAAGGGCTGGGGCCACGTAGGACTGGAGGAGCTTTGTACACTCTCCCTCCCTCTGCCCACCTGCTCAGGGGTCTCCTGCCCCGGCCAGGAGAAGGCTCCAGATGCCAGTCTGCTCATAAACTGGCCTGAATGCAAAGAACTCCCAGCGGCTCCCTAGTGGCAGCTGAAGAAAGAATGCAGAGTCTTTGCCTGTGGAAAGCCTAGTAGCTGGGAAACCCTGCACAAAACACCGCCTGCGGCCCAACTTTTGGATTATCTGACCTTTGAGATCATGGTTCCCTCCACGGAGTACGTGGGTATATGGGAAGGAGGGCAGGAGCTGACTGAGCTGGGCTTCCAGGAGCCTCAGGCCTGGCTCAGGCAGGGAGAAGGAAGGGAAGTAGCTTAGTCAGGGATGACAAAATACCCTTCCTGAGGTCAAGCCCTACTGAGCATTCAGACCTGGCATCTCAGAGGAAGGAGGGGGCTTCAGATCTCCAAGGTTCTGTCTCTTTCTGATGGCCATAGGAAGATCTCCTGGAGGAGGGCATGGCAACCCACTCAGGTATTCTTGCCTAGAGAATCCCCATGGACAGAGGAGCCTGACTGGCTACAGTTCCTAGAGTCGCATACAGACTGAAGTGACTTAGCACGCACAGTACGAAGGCCATAGGTGAGCGGTTAACCACTGGCAGTATACCTAGTGATGCCTCCTGAGTGCTGAGTGCCTGTTCCCTGGCCTTGCACCTGTTAACCAGGGTGCCTCTAGAAGCCCTGACTTCCCTGTGACCTCTGCGATGCCCATGCTCAACACCAGAATTTGTCTGGGGAGGAGGCATTCACATAAACACAGAGTCAACCTCCAGGCAAATTAAACCTCCACTTTCCGGAGGCTTCCTTACCAGCTCAGAGCCCCAGATACGTGATGCCAGTGCCTCCAACGTTGACTCCACAACACCCCTGACGCTGAGCTCTATTTAAAACTCATTTCAGAATCCCTTCCCCCACTTTAAAAATATTTGATTCTGAACCAAAGGAGCCTTCTCAGACCTAACTCCTATTTTCCTTCCCTTAAGATAAAGATCTTAAGGGTTCAATTTGCCAGAAACCTCAGAGGGAAGAAAATGAATGTAGAGATTCCAAATCTTTCTACAGGGAATATTCCACCCAAGCAACCAAAGAGGCCACTCTCCCCTTCGGATCTTCTAATTTTGCTGCTGCCCACAGTTTCATAAGCTCTCCCCTGGGAGCTCAGAATTTCGACCTGGGCCTGTAGGACTGAGATGTGTGGCTGGGGGAGTTGGGAGACTCACTGTGGGGGAAGGAAAAGCCCCGTCCTTTCTCAGGTCGCTTCTGAGGGTCTGAAAGGAGCCCGAGACATCTGGGAGGTGGGTCAATTTGGTGGTCAGTTATCCAGAACACACTGCAAATTCTCGTACTTTTTTTGTCCAGCCACTTTAGCCTTTCAGGGACTAACAGTGGTTCCCAAGAAAAATGTCCTGAGGCAGGCCAGGCAAGTGGGCTTACAAAAGCTGGAGGCAGCCCCAGTCGGACAGGGCAGAAAGAGTCTAATGGGTCCCAGTCTATTCTGGGGTTAGAGGGAAGGAAATAGGTCCAGAGAGGGTCAGGGACTTGCCCAAGGTCACACAGGAGTCAGAAGCAATCTCCTGGCCAAATCCTGGACCTGGTCCTGGTCTTCCAGAAGCCAGGTGTGGTTCAGAGGGTCCACCGGGTCTCCCCAGGAGGGAGTCCTTGCCGGCTGGAAGCCCGGAGGGCCTTCAGGCCCTATGCCTTCCTCCTCTGCCCGCCTCGGATTCCCCTTCCTTCCTCATGCTGCTGCCAGCTCACAGGCCTTACCTGAGATGCCAGCATGTGCTGGGAGAGGTGGAATGGGAAGGGCCCGGCGGTGCTGGCCGCACTGCCCGCGGGACCCAGCCCGCCCGCGTCCAGCCCGGTGGCGGTCCCTGGCCCGCCGCCTCCGCCACCGCCGCCGCCGCCGGCCACCGAGGCTAGTAGGTGGCCCATGCCCATGGCGGAGAAGGCTCCGGGCCCCATGGCGAACTGTCCCGGGTGCAAGAAGAGCGGCTGGCCGGCCCCCAGCGGCCCGAAGAACTGCTGCCCGTGCAGGTGGCCGGAGAAGGCCAGGCCGGGCAGGTGTCCGGCGCCCAGCGGGGACGCGCTGTCCGTCTGCACCACCAGCGGCGCCAGGCCGGGCTCCTTGCCCTCGCCGGCCTCCTTACGCCCCTCGTCCTTCCGCCGGGCTTCGGCGCGCTCCTTCTCTAGGCTCCGCAGGCCGAACGGGCCGTCCCCGCCGCTCTCGGCCGGCTCCTTGCCCCTCTCGGGGCTGCGCCGCTCCCTGGCGCGATCGGGTTCGGTCAAGCAAGGGGGGCTGCTGCTGTCCAGGGCGGGGCTGCGGCCTAGCGCCGGCCCCGCGCGCTCCTCGCCCAGCCGCTCGGGCTCCGGGTCACTGTCCGCGGCGCACGACTTCTCCTCGGCTGCGGGGAGAGAGGATGCGCGGCGTTACCGGCCCGGGGACAGACAGGCGCGAAGTCCGAGCCGGAGAGACGTGCACAAGCCTGCTCTCGGGAGGCCACGTCGGAGGAACTGCTGGAATCTCGGGGTAGTAGGGGTCACCCATCCAAGATCCCTTATTTACAGTGGGGAGGAAAGTGAACCCGGCAGAGGAGGCCTTGAAGCCGCAGAGTCACACAGCGCCAGGGCCCTAGCTCAGAGCCCAGAAGGATCTGCGGGCCACCAGGGACCGCACTCAGGGGAGGCCTGGGGTAGAGGCCCGTCCCAGACTCGCCGCTGACGCTCCCCCTAGGCCTTCAGTTAGCCAGATGCTGAGCGCCAAGCCAACCCGGCGCCCGGGGAACACCCTGCCCTTCTCCCGGCCCCACCCGCACCTCTGGTCCGGTGCAGGCGCAGGGGACTGGGCGCCGTCCCCGGAGAGGGTGGCGGTTCCCGCGCAGGGGGAGGGTCGCAGGACGAGGCGTCCGACTCCGCGCCGTCGCGCTCCGGCTTGCAGTGCCCCTCGTACAGGCGCAACGACGGCAGCGTCAGCTGCTTCCTGCGGAGGAGCCGAGGGAGCGGGTCTGAGCGCAGCCCACCCTCTGGCCCCTCCACGTCCTGTTCCCCCAGGCACCCGCCTGCCGGCAGCCCCGCGCACCCTCACCTTTTCTCCCGCCGGCCGTTCCCGGTGTCCCGGAAGCCCTTGGCAAACGGGTTGTTGTCGATCTTAAGCTGCGTGATCTGCGGGGACCAAGGGGGCGGAGCCAGGTCAGACTGCGGGCTCTTCTAGTCTGGCCCGGGGCACCTGGAGGTCAGAGGCTGCTCGCCCCAGAGGAGAGCCCCCGGGGAGGGTACCCGCCCACCTGGGCTGGGCCGCTCCAAGCCACAAAGCAAGGTGAGGTCGGCGGGCGGACTTCGAAGAAAGCGACCTCCAAAAACTATATTCGAGATATAATCCCTCGACTTGCACACACAAGCCCAAAGCTGTGCACCCCGAGTGGAAATCTGTCCAAGCGAGCATGCAGGCCCACCCGGCCATTCAAGTTAAGGGAACCCCGCACCTGAGCAGGAGCACACGGACAGCAGAGCACCCCCAGGTCAGCAGACACACATGTAGACAATCACACGCACAGGTCCGCGCACACGCAAGTACACACATGTAAAACAAGTGCCCAAGGAGTCAAACGAATTCACACACCTCCACACGGATTCAAGGCACTCCAAATGGTGCACGCATATACCGGCCCAGGACAGATTGGTTCACAATGACAGAAAAAAAAAAAGAAACAAAAATACTGCCGGCAGGACGCTCAGGCACTGCTCTTCAACCCAGAGGGGTGCACACAGAGAGGGTGTAGAAAGAGAGCAGCCAGGAAAAGCCCTTCCCCTTGAAGGAAAAGTCTCCAAGCACATCTCAAGGGGTCCCAGGCCTGAACTGACCCAGAGAGGGATGTGGGGCGGGAGGGGTGGCGGCTGTCACCTGTCCCTCCTACCCCCACCTCTGGCTCGCCCAGGAGAGGGAAAACTAGGCCCCAGGTTCCCAGCAGCCGGAAAGCCTGGGCAGATTGCCTCGGGCGCCCTCTTTTCATTTAAATTCCCATCCCTGAGCCAAGAAATAAACGAATAAAATGTAAAAATGTCAGCGCGGGCCCGGAGTCTCTGCTAATTGCTAAGTAAACATCCCCACCCCAAGGAGCGCCCAGCTGTTCGCGCGCCCCGGGGAGCGTGTGCGTACGTGTCGCGGGCCTGAGAGAGAGAGCCCGGGGGGTTTCGCTGGGTGCTGCGCTTACAGAGACTGGGGGCCCGGGAGCCGATCGTGAGGGTGCGGGGGGCGGGCGTGCAGGGGGCCGCGGGCGGGTGTGAGTGAAGGGTCGGAGGCCGCCCGACCCGCGCACCTTGTCGTTCTGGTAGGCGGTGACCGCGATGAAGTCGGTCTCGGGGAACACGTAGGTGCGGAACGTGCTGTAGGGCAGCTTCAGGATGTCGTTGGCTCGCACGATGTGGAAGCGCGGTTGGTACTTGTGCATGGAGTTCAGGATGGTCTGCAGGGAGGGCGAGGGTCAGCCGACAGCCTGTCTCCCGAGCCTTTCTATTCTCTGGGGACCGGACCTCCTGCCATTTTTCTCAGTCTCTCTCACGTTCTGCCTTTCCCAGCTCACCCCCAAACCTTCCCCCCTTTTCTCCTGTCTTCTCTGCTCCTTACCTCCCCATATTAATTTTTATTCCCTCCTCGATTTTCTTTATCACAGTTTCTCTTTCCATTAAAAAAAAATTACCCCAGCTGGAAACTGAAATAAAACAAAACCCACTACCATTCCACTCTTCTCTTCCTCTTCATGGCTAAGCCCCTAGTAAACCCAGGGAGAGAAGACTGGAAACTTTGCGGCCTCACCGACCTGCCCTACCTCCGGATGGGGTAGTCCCTTTAGCCCCATGAACTGCCCCTTCCCATTCACTGGGGCCCTGGGTCAGGCAGAAACGGTGAGAACCCCAAATTCCCTTACCCCAGGTCAGGCATCTGCCTGAGGGAGGAGGAAAAGGTATCGAGGGGAGTTGTTTGAACTTTTAAATCCCTCCTTTGGGGATGGGGCTGGTCTTGGGGAAGGGTGAGAACCAACTGAGGTCCTGGGCCAGTCTTCCAAGCTCAGACCCCAAAGACCAGCAGCTCCACAACCCATCCCAGCTGCACCTGCCATCTGCTGGACTCCAGAAGGGAGTTTGGAAGGCCTGAGATTTTGAGAGTTTGGAAAGTGAGATTGTGGGCAGCCTGGAGCTTAGTGGCCACGAACCCCAACATTCCCCAGGCTTGCAGAGCAGAGCCTCTGCGCCCAGGCAGGAAAGGCCACAGGGCAGTGATCTGGGCAGGGGCACTCTGGGGGTTCTGCGAGCACTCCCCTCTGGGGAACCAGGGTCTCCTCTCCTCCCCACCACCCCCTGCAGTGCTAGGTCTTCGACCCCCATCGGCACTTGGCCTGCACTCACGAAGCCATGCTTGTCCGAGATGTTGTTGGTCAGCTTCAGCTTGTGGAAGGCCACCGGCTTGGCCATCCACTGCTCCCCCGTGGCCGGGCTGTCCGGGTGGATGTACATCCGTTTGGGCATCTCGGGGTCGGCCTTGCCTGCCACCATCCAGCGTGAGTTATGGAATTTATACCGGCAGTCATCAGCGGCCACAATGTCCATCAGCAGAATGTATTTGGCCTTCTTGTCCAGGCCGCTGACTCGCACCTTGAAGGGAGGAAACATCCTCCTGCGAGAAAGTGAAAGAGGGAGAGGTCAGGGAACCCACTGGATCTCGAAGACCCCTCTCCCCCGATGCCTGGAGCTTCGCCACCCATGTTCCTCTGTTACCCTTGCTCTGCCCTCTTAGGAAGGTCTGGGAGATTCCACCTGTGGTGGTTATTCCTAGGAGATCTTATTTCTGTCAAGACCCTCAGCCCTGTGCTCAGATCTAGTGACCCTTTTTTTCTCCCTCATCTGAGATGAAAGCCGAGCTCCAAGAAAGAAAGCCAGGGCCTTTACAAATATACCCGCTTCTCATGAACCTCCCTGAAATTCGTTCCTAGGAATATGTCCACTTAGGGCCGAAGCTCTCAGAAGTGCAGTCGGATGTTTGTTTGGGGGAAGGAACTGGGTTACAGCAGCAGAACAAGGACCCTGACCCTGAAGTTCGGGCGAAGAGGGTGAGTGAGCCGAGGCCTGGAATCTCCGCTTCCGAGCCAGAGGCTTGAGCGGTTGGCGATTGTAGCTTTTCTTCCGGCTTCAGGGCCTAGGGAGCCGTGTGCCTCCGGAGCTCCTGGTTCCTCGGCTGGGACAAGGCTCACAGGCCGGGTCAGGCTGCGGCTGGGCCAGCTCGCGGCTCGCGGCGAAGGGCCGCGACCGGCGGGAACCGGAGGGCCGGGCTGGGCCTAGCGGGGGTGAGAAATCTCATTCCGGGCTCCGGGGTCGGAGAAGAGCGCGGGATACGCCGCATCTTCGCGGAGCACCGAGCCAGACTCGCCTCCGAAGCAGGACAGAGGGGTCTCGAGGCTGAGGGGTTGCGGCCGAGACCGCTGAGACCCTCCAGGGCCGAGCCGCGGGGCCTCCTCGGCTTTGGGACTCTGAGCGCTGGGGGACTATTCTGCAGGAGCACGTTTTCGTTTTCATTTGGGAGACTTCGATGCTTCGTTTTTTTTTTTTTTTAAATTCGTTCGGTGCCAAATGAGAAAAGTCGACTCGATCGTCTGTGCGTGGCTCGGGGGCCGGAGCCGAGACCTGGGAGCCGCGGGCGGCGGGCTCGGCGCTGGCCAGTGCTGTCGGGCTCCCCTCCCGCCCACCCGCGAGCCCTCCGGCCAGCCGGCCGCCCTACCTCCCGGACTTGGTGATGACCATCTCGGTGCCCAGCTTGTGGAACTGGTCCCACAGCTCCTTGGCCTCCAGCGTCACCTTGGGGTCGTCCTCCACCTCGTCCTCGGGCTCCAGGCTCTTAAGCGAGCGCAGATGAGCGGCGGGCGGATGCGGGCCGAGTGCCGAGACGTGCAGCCCCGCCTCGGCCGCCGCCGCCGCCGCAGCCGCCGCCGCCGCCGCCCCCGCCAAGCCCGGGTCGGGCAGCGGCTTGGCCAGAGCGCCGGGCGGCAGCGCGAGAGCCGGGAAGAAGGAGGGCTGCGCCGCCGCCAGGAAGGCGGACATAGGGAAGTCGGCCGGCCGTGGCGCGTGGAACGGGTGGTAAGCCATGGCGCTGGCCGCCAGCGCCGGCTCTCTCATCGGGACATCCGGCCCAGGCGCCCGGGGGCCGGGGCCGGGGGCGCGCGGCTCGGACCCCCGGCCCGGGCGGCGGCGCGCACGGAGGAAGGGCGACCCGGGTGGCAAGCGCGGTGGCGGCTCCTCCCGGTTCCCCGTCCGGCGCACGGCGAGGGACGCGGGGCGCTGGGCGCGGGGGCGGCGGGGGGCTCTGCGCGGGGCTGGGCTGGGCTGGGCCGCTCCGGCGCCGGGGACCACGCGCGACTGGTTAGATCTTGTCGTGATCTCTGGAAAACTGTGACTATCTCACATGTCCTGCCCTGCTCGGATCCCCTGCGCTAACGAGCCAGGCCCCCCTTGATTGCTGATTTTACGCTTTTTGGACCAATTGTGGGTCTCCGGGGGCGGGGTTTTGACAGCTCAGGCCAAGCTCGGAGCGGGAGGGGGGGCCGGGGAGAAGGTGTCGGAAGCCTCAGCAGTAAGAAAACATGTCAACAGAATAAAATATTAACCAATGACGGGCCAGCGGGCCCCGAGACCCCTCCCACTGCCCTGGCCCCCACCCCACCGCCCGCGCCCACGGCTGCCTGCGCCCGGACGGGAAAGCGCGGCGGGCCGAACCGACCCGCCGAAAGGGCCTGAGGCGGGGGGCGCCCGGGCGCCAGGGCCCGCGGGGAAGGACCCCCAGCCGCAAGCCGCCCCAAGTGCAAAGCATTGACAGGGCCCCGCGAGGAGAGGGGGCGCCCTCCTCCTCCCACGCCCGGCGACCCCGCAGCCCTGGCCCGCGCCCCGGCTTGGCCTCCGACCCCGCTCCCGGCCGCGGCGCCGCCCGGGCCCCTCCACTCCGAAGGGAGTCAGCGGATGCTGGAAGGAGAGGCCGGTGGGCGGGCAAGGCGGGAGGCGCCGGCTGCCGAGGTCCCGGAGCGGAACCCAGGTGGCGGGAGCCGGTGAGTGCGGCGGTGGCAGAGCCCTGGTGGGGCCGGCGGGGGCGGGAGGCGGACGCGGCTTTTCCTCGGGGAACGCGGGGACCCCCACTAGCCCGCGCCGACCCCCTCACAGGAAGCCCCTGGAAGAACCGGGAGTTCCGGGAAAGCCCTGGACTCAGCCCAGTATCCTTTTGCGTCCCCGAGCTAATCGGAGCTCTCCCAGGAGAGCGGGTCCTCCGGGCCGGGAAGGTGTAAGCGCACCTTCCGCCGGGCACCAGGCGGCAAGACGCGGACGGATCCCGACCCCAGGTTCTTGACCCAACGAATTTTCGTCGCATCCGGTACTAGAGACACAAGCATGCCTCATCCTCAGCACTGGCATCTTCTCTACGCCACTTTCCTGGAGTTGGTTCCCAGCTCTCGAAAGCTCACGTCTCCCGGGTTCCGTGGTGCCGACTAGCGAGTGTGGGGGTCTGAGTGTCTGTGCGCACCTGCGGTTGAACCTCCCTCCCCCCGCCCCGCAGCCAGACTTCGTTCTCCCGCAGGACCAGGGTTTTCTCCCGCCCTCGGTGTGTGTGTGTATGTGTGTGTGCGTGTGTCTCGCGCCCACGGTGGTAGTTCCCGCTGTGCTCAGCGGGAGTGTCGAACTTAAGGCGGGCGACCACACACCTGCCTCGGATCAGTCTCGAGCCCTGACACTGCCTGATTCCTGGCGGTCGGAGGGCAAGACGGACCACGCACTGGACACGCGTGACACGCCTGCCCGCACCCCTGATTCAAATGCGAGTTAGTTCGGCCGGCGCGGGCTCTGCCCTGGCGTGGTGGGCGCGTAGAGCCCACACCCACAGTGTCCATGCGTTGCGCACACCAGTCGCAGGGACTCTTTATGCTGCACATGCAGACCTGGCGTGTAAAGTCTGATCACCCCGGGCAGTGCAGTTTGGGGACCAGCCGGAGTGGTTTGGCCTCCTTGACCTTTTTTCTACTTTCCTGAGCCGACCCCAGAGATCTCGCTACATCCCTATACAGCGCGCCACAGGGCGCCGCCCCCAGAGGGTTTTCCTTCCAGACCTCACTCTCCACTGGGTCGCTCCACTTAGTGCCTCC
This sequence comes from Oryx dammah, assembly GCF_014754425.2. NCBI lineage: Eukaryota > Metazoa > Chordata > Mammalia > Artiodactyla > Bovidae > Oryx > Oryx dammah. The sequence continues at coordinate 50,418,755 of NW_024070192.1, read as the reverse complement.
TCTCTGTCCAGAACGAATCTTTGACTCCGCGCCGCGCAGTCTATGCAGCCGGGGCCAGATAGATACATTGCCGCTTTGCCCCGGCAAAGTCCTGCCGGCTCCATCTTAGGCGAGATGTTGCCCCTGGGGAGGGATATGTGTGGACAGGATTGCGCAGCTGGTGGGGTGACCAGATAAGAGCCAGCGTTCCATAGCCAGGAATTCGGGCACTGGCCTGGGAATCGGCGCATGCATTTGCAAAGTCGTGTGTGTACGCGTATTTTCAAACGTAAGAATGGCGTGGAGAACACCTAAGTGTGTGCAATTTGCACATTTCCCTGGGGAAGGTCTGTACCTGGTAAAGGGGTCCAAGACCCAGAGAATTTGAAACACGCTGGCCCAGGTTGTTTGCCCAAGAAACCGCGCGGCGACGGTGCAGCGGCTGCTTTTGCGGGACCACGATCCCACCTGGCCAGCCACTGGGCCACGGACTTGCCCTCTGGCGGCCGCGGGCTCTTTCTCGGCCCGGACCCCATCAGCTGCCCTGCCCTGCCATCCCGCAACCAACCCGAGGTCCCGCTACAGCCACTCTTATTAGTATGAATTAACGTTCCCATTCCCCCACCGCGCCCAACACCTCCCGCCAAACTCTCCAGCGAGGAATATCCTTGGCTCAACGAAAACCTGCGAAGGGGAGGCCCAGGCAGCCCCGGAGCTGCGCCGTGCGGCGCTCAGCTCCCGCTCGGCCCCTCCCCCGCTGGGTCTCCCCTCCCCTTCCCCTTCCCGGGAACAGGCGCCTCCGGGGGGTCCCCAGGGCTGAGAGTGCGTGTCTCTTTAAGAGGCCCCGGGGGGCGCCTCGCGAGCCGCCCGGGGCTGAAGGGGGAGGGCGCGGGCGGGAGCGGCTGGCGCCAGGCGGCCGAGGCTCCACAACAAAGCTCCGGCCCCTGTCACTTCGCATCGGTCGAGCCCCGCAGACGGGCGGGGGACGCGCGCTCAGCCGCGCCCCCCCCCTCCCCGGCCGTCCAGGGCCCGGGCGTCGGGCGGGCGCGGGCCTCCGGGCTCCGGCCTCCGGCGCGTTGCACGCGCTCCGGACCCTCTGCGCCTCCCGCAACCCGGAAACCAGGCGGGGGGCGGCCTGGGCCGGGTGTGGCCGCGGCCCTGAGCCTGGGCCGGCTGCCGTCGGTCCCTGGCCCCTAATCTTCCGCGGGCTCAGAGGCCGCGGGGGGGTCTTCCCGGGTGTCTCGGGCTGTGTCCCTGGGCGGGGATCCGCCTGGAGTGATGGCCTGGGGGACACGGGCCTGTGGCAGAGGGGACACGCGTCCCCGCGGGTAGCGGGGTGCTGGCCTGAGGCGGGTACCAAGTGCGCGGTGGTTTAGGAGTGTGCCCGGGCTGAGCGCGGGTGACGCGCGGGGCCCTGCGCCTGTGAGCAGCTGGGGAGGCGCCGCGGGGCGCGTGCATCTTCGCCTTGGCTTGTTGTGTGCGCAGGAAGGAGGGAAGAGGAGGACAGCGTTGCCTCCCATCCCCGTCTCCCCGACCGGACCCGCGCCTTCCGGAGCCTTGGCGCCAGCCTGCCCCGTTCAGTGGCCGGGCCCGGCTCCCCCGCAGTCCCGGGTCTGCCCGGGGTGGGGGCCGCGGCCTCGATGACCCCGGCCCGCAGCGGCCCGGCCTGTCCCGTCCACTTAGACAAATTGCGGCTGACAGGCGCGCAGTCTCTCTGGAGTCGCCGCCCGCCCGTCGCCTCCCTCCCGACCCAATTACCCCGCGCAGGGTCGGGCCAAGTGGCTAGGACCGGGCGGAGGGCGCGGGAGGCGCGACCTCTTCTCCGCCGGTCTTGCGCGAGGCCTGGCGGCGAGGACCCTTCTTCCGGTCAGGTTCTGGGGATGCCCGGTAGCAGCACGGCCCCTGGGATCCTGTCCCCAGGCTTCCAGGCTGGCGGGAGGCCCGGGCTGGCAGCTCTGGCGTGGGACAGCCCCGGCCCTCGAGGGTGGTCGCTCCGCACTTTCGAGGGCAAGCAAGGTTGCAGGGCCCCAACACCCAGGACGCGTCCCTGCCGGACTTTGGGCGAATTCCACAGTGTGGGGGACTCCCATCATCCGGGGAGCTCCCGGGATTATTCTGTGCTCTGGGGTCGAGGTCCCGGGGTCGCAGCGGTCCGCTTGGGACGCAGGGGTTGGTAAAAGTGAGGTGGACCTGCACAGGTGTGAGTTCTCAGGTGTAGGTGCCCAGGATCGTGGCAGAGTGAACAGGCCACGATGCTCTGTGGCTTGAGTGAGGGGGCAAAGCACAGGAAGGCCCCCCGCCCCCCCCGCCCCCCCCAGGACCAGCCCACCTGCGAGAGAGGGGCGGGGCTGGCCTGAGCGCTCTCACCAGCTTTTTCATTCGCTTTCTGCAGAGACGCTTTGCCGGATTCTTCCCTGGAGCGGCTTCGAGGCAGTTCGTGAAAGTCGGGTTCCAGCGTCGCCTCACCCGCCCTTCCCTCTCCCTTCCAAAGAGCTACCTGGCCTGTCCCATTAGCCTCTAGGCCTCCAACCAACCTTTTGCTTTTTTGACCTGCAGCTTCCTCTTGGATCTTGGACCTTGTTGCTTGTCTCTGCTGGGTATATTCCTGTCCCCCCATTTTGCAGATGAGCCCAATAGGGGCAGTCATTTACCAGGGGCCACACAGCTACCGGTGGCAGAGCTGAGATGGAACCCATGGACCTTAAAAGAGAGCAAGGCCGCTCCTTAGCAAGTTAGTGATGTCGTTGCTGGCCCACTACCTACACCTGCACAGGCAAACAGGCAATACTGAGACTCCTGGGCCCCAACCCTCAAGCGGGGCTCTGGGTTCTTCGAATCCAAGATAGTCCAGGATGCTCTTCCCTTTTGCCCCTAGAGTTTCCAGCTCTAGGTCTGCAGGAGGGGGCTGCTTTCTCCGTGACACAGGGACATAGGAGCAGCTTCAAAGCCAGCCAGGGGCCAGGCCTGGATGCTCTTAGGGGTAGGGAATGGGGGAGACGGGGCCAGAGTCTTGGACTGCGTGGGGGCCCAGGACAGGGAGGTCGATGCAGAACAGAGCCCCCTAAGGGAACTGGCCAGGGCACGTGAGGCAGCAGGGAGCATACAGGGGTCAGCAGATTAGCTGTGTGACTTCTTAACCTGGGACAAGGGCTCAGGCTTCTCATCTGCCAAAATGAGGACCGAACAGTGCTCTCTGGGGTGCCTTCCAGTTTAGGGATTCTCTGATCTGTGAAAATCAGAAAAATCAGCAGCAAGCAACCATTTCCAGTCTCGGGCTGGCAGCTGCTTGCTCTGGCCTCGGCTTGCTTGCAGAGTTGACACTAGTGTTGCACACAGGTCGGTGGCCCTGAATTTACCGGGGGGCCACTGGGCCATAGCCCTAGTCAATCCCAGACAGTGCTCTGCCTCCTTGAGCTGCCACCCCAGTTCCCATCAGCCTCCGCGCAAACCATGAAGGTATTTTTTCCCCCCTCCATCAAATTGGGAGAAAGTCCATAGTAATTTGCCTGTTGAGCGGGTAGCATTGTAAGAACCAGGGAGGTCACATGGCTTCCTCAAGGTCACCTGGTCAGGCCATAATTAGATGCATGTCCTCCTAGGTGATGCCATCCTGCGGGGGGCGGTTGGGGGGAGCTGCTGGAGGTGAGGCAGAGATTGCCCTGGGAGTTATCTCTAGAGGACAGGAGGCTGGCTGCTCCAGGGCCAGTGCGCAGAAAGGCCCCCCACCCTGGGGCCCAGTCTCACTTCCAGCTGATTACAGGCTGTGGCAGGGTCTATAACCTCTCCAATTAGCCGGAGGCCAGACCCAAGGCCTCTCTGATAACCCCAGCTCCAGTGGCAGCCGCCATGGGGCCAGCTTATCTGGCCTCTCTTATCCTCCCCCTTCCCCCACATACTCCAAGAGTTGCCCTGGCTGCGAGCAGATGAATAACCAGATTGTCCTGCAAGCTCAGCCGGCAAGTCCAGCCCTACACCCACCACTTTCCCTGACCGAGGGAGGCCACAGCTGTTTTTTGCACCCCCTGGAGAGAATGGGCTGAGCCAGGGAGGACTCCTGACTCTAGGCTGCCAGTCAGTCCCCTGAGTGGTTGGGGAGCACTCCTGGCTCTCCATCTTTGCTCCAGCGTCTGTGTGCTGGAGGGTGGGTGAGAGAGCTGGACCCTGCCTGGAGCTCTGGACATGTCCCTAAGGAGCCAGACAGTAGGCACAGGCAGGCTGGGGGCACCCCTCTCTCTCCCGGCCCCCTTTTGACTGAAACACAGCTCTGGAGGGGTGGGGCTGTGCCTGGCATTATCAGTGTGTCCAACTGAGCCAGAAAGGGGAAAGCTGCTGGCCGCTGTCAGCCCCCGCCGGCTGGGCCTCCTTCCGTCTGGGCATGTGATCCTCTGCCCATGGGTCCCTGGGCAGGAGGGACTGGCTTCAGCCACTCAGCCTTCGGAGCGGAGCGTGGTTTGGGTCCTGTCTTCCCCCACCACGCCCAGCTGGCTCTCCACTGAAGATTAACTCTGTCCTTGGGTGCCAGGGCTGGATGGGGTGCATGTGAGCAGGGCCGGGGCCCCAGGGCTGCCCCCTGCTCTGGGTGGATGGCTGGAAGGCAAGGCCTGCCTGTGAACTCACCTCTTCTGTGGGTGTTGCATTAAACTTCACCCCAAAGCACGCCTGGCTCAGTGGTTTTCTTCAGTACCCCCAGGCCTCTCCAGGGTCTCTGGGGAGGCAGGATGGGGACTCGCACCCATCTCCTTCCCACTCAGCACCCCCTCTTCGCTACTCCCCTGCTCTTGTCTCCTTGCCCGTCACCTTAGGTCCAGAACTGGGAGTGGGGAGGGGACCACATCCAGAACCTGTTATCCAAGGTTCTGCCCATTATTCACCTTCTGAGTTTGCAAAGAGAGGTTTGGGACTTCCCTGATGGTCCAGAAGACTCCCAGCTTCCAGTGCCAGGGGTGTGGGTTTGATCCCTGGTTGGGGAACTCAGATCTCACAAGCCTCGGGGTGCAGCCAAAGAAAAATTTAAAAATTAAGAAAAAAAGAGATATATGCTTTAAAAGAGGTAATGACAGGGAGCCTGTCCCAAAGAGAAGGCCAGAGTCTTCATCAGGCTCTCCTTCCCATGGCAACCCAGCAGCACATTCCAAGGACCTGACTGCCACAGCCAGGGAGGCCCGGGGTGCCCTCCAAAACCCAATGGCTCCGGTGACAGGCAAGAAGGTCAGAGGAGGGGTTTGTCAGACGCCACCCGAGTTCTGGAGTAAACATCCTCCTCCACCTTCCTCCCTGCTCCCTTACTCCCCAACTCCCGCACTCGCCCAGGTGGGGGCGTTGGGCGCAGGGCCATGCGGTCAGGCTCCCAGGACCCTGCTCGGTCCTTGGAGAGGACCCTGACCCCAGCCACTCAGGGATGGACACCAATTGCAGCGTGATTTATTGAACAAGACGTGCACTTTTTGACAGGGCCTCAGAAACCACGGTTTCCTTCACCGAACAGTACAGGATCAGGGTACAAGAGCTTACAGACAAGACAGACAAATCCTTTCCATGAGCCGAAGGGGAGAGAAAAGAGGAAGGGGAGCTTCTCTTTACTTCCTCCTCCCCTAGTACTCCAGGCCTCAGTTCAGCGCCAGCGGAACGCTGGGCAGTGTGTGCTGAAGCCAGGCCTGGGTCGGGGCTGGCCGCTCGGGGCCAAGATGCCCACCAAGCCATCCCCACTCCCCACCCTAGCCACCCCCCCACCCCACCCCCCGCAGGAGCTGGGTTAGAAAATACAAAAGCGGTCTGACGCAGGACGTCATGTGCAAACAGAGGCGGGGACGGAGCTTCTGCAAAGTCTCGGACACGGCCTGCCCCACGAAGGGGCAGAGGTCAGCACGCGCAGAGGTGCTTTGGAGAAGGGTCTCTTCTCCATCCAGGAGGCTGGGCGGCTGTCGTCACGAAGCTTGGGAAAGGTGGTGGGTTCAAAGAGGAGCGGAGTCTGAAGGGTAAGAGCGGACGGGGGTCGTCTCCCTCTCCCTCCGGCAGGAGAGTGGGCTGGCCAGCCTGAAGCAGGCTGCTGGGACCTACGGGAAGCTGGTAGGGAAGAGGCTGAGGGGCTGACTCTCGTTGGTGGGCAGCGGAGATCGGTAGCCGTCGAAGTTCCTCGGGATGCTGCCGCTGGTGGAGCCCGAGCTGTTACTCAGAGTCTCGATGCTTCCCTCTCGCTGGAGTTCTGTAAGACAGGAGAGAGGGCCAGGCCGGGTCAGGGGGCGTTCTCAGGGGGTAGGCGGGTGGGTGTGCACTCTGGGCCAGCTGCCTGCCACGAGGCCAATCTGGGTCCACTGACATCCTTCTACGATGGGTGGGGGGTGGGCAACCTGGGTCCCAGGGAGAAGCCCCTTGGCTGGCAGGCTCCCATCACTTCCTCAGTGTGTGAACCCCTTCAGCCAGGAGCACGGCTGCCCTGATGATGCATCTGGACCACACTGCCACTGGCAGGGCATGTGCCCAGGCCTGATGCAGACTCATGCTCAGCCAGCTTGCTTCCCACCTCCGTGAGAGGCTCCTGTTCTGGAGCTCCTGGTCTGGCAGGAGGCGAGAAGCCGGGAGGCAGGAAGGACCAAGGTGTCCCCGTCTGGTCCATCCGCTCCTCGCCTCCCCTACCAGACACCCGGGCTCCGCCACTCACTTGCTCACGCGTCCTCACCCACACCATCCGCCTGCCTGCCGGGCCCCTCCTTTGCCCTCCCCCTGCAAGGGGGAGTGCCCGCTTTGAGAGGGGCCTACTTGCCTGGAGTGCCTCCCTTCCCCTTCCTCTGGGCTCCCACGTGTCCTGGAGACCCCTCTGGAAGGGATATGCTCAGGGTCCACCCGGGAGTCAGGTCAGGAGGCTCCCAGCCCCTCCCCTGGCATCTGTAAGCCAGGCTACCATCTTGGAGATGGCATCTGGCTACATCTCCTTCCACTATGGGCACCTTCCTCAACTGCCCTGCCCTGCCTTCTTTTGACCCAAGACAGGTACTGGGGTGGGTGGGCTGGGAACAGACTTCCTGGCATGCTGAGTGCAAGGCAGAAAGAATTACTTCTTGGCTTTCTGCGAGTAGTCAGTTCCTATCCCCTCTCCCTCACAGTGGGCTCTGAGATGTGGGCATACATATCCCTTGGCAAACTCTGGGCCTCAAGCCAAGACAAGGCACCTGCAGTTTCTCCTTCCCCAAGGTACACCTGCCTGGGACAGAGTGGGAGGGGGTCTCGCCTGTCCACCCTGGAAGCCCAGGCTCTCAAACTGGTCATTTGAGATAGCAAAGTGCACTCAAACGTGACACGTGTCTGGTCTCCTGTGCCTGCAGCCTGTGCCCAGGCCCCCTGCCACCCTCCATGCGCAGCACAGCTGGCTTTGGTTAGGGGATGGGTCACGGCCTTCACTCCTGGGCTAACCACCACCGGCCAGCCAGGAGGTGACCACTGACCCCCACTCCCCGTGGGTGAACCCTGAAGCATGCTGGTGGCCCAGCAGCAGCAGCGACAGCCACAGAGTGGGTTGGGGGCATCTGTGCTGGCTCCTTCAGACGCCTCCCGGTTTCAATGTGAGGCGTGAGGCACCAGCCGTGTCTGGGGCCCCAGCTGGAAGGGTGTGCCTGCAAACCAGAACCTCTCAGCAGGTGGGGGCCGTGGACACGGGCTGCAGGCCTGGCGAGGGGCCCTGACTGCCAGGAGGCACCGGCTGCCCTGTTGGGCCTGACCCTGAGAGTAAGTCAAGTCATCCAGATACCGCTGGAAAACCCAGACCCCCGCGTGGGCTCTCTCCTTCTCCACTCAGCCTCTAGCCTCCCCCGCATTTGGAGGCCCGTTGTGCCAAGAGGGACGGGACAGGAAAGCAGGGAGCAGACCCCCAGTTTTCTACACGGAAGCTTCGCACTCCAGGAAAGCTCTCCTCATCCCCTTGGTTTGCCACGAGCGCAGCGAGGAGGCCCTGGCCCCGGTGCCGGCCGTCCCGGCGCTAGGGGGCGCCGACAGCAGGCCGGGAGGGAAAGAGGAGGCGAGGCCCCAGCAGGGCAGCACGGGATGCCGGGCCTCAGGACTCCAGGCCTCGAAGAGAGCCCGGGACGAAGGGGCGGAAGAGGCAGGGGCAGGCCCAGCGCTCCTGATGCAAAGTGCAGGCGCGTCCATACCGCCCCGGAAGCTGAGGCGCAGGGAGCCTGGGACCCCGGCCTGAGAGTCCGCACAGCCGCCTCGTACCCCATCCTGTGAGAGTGCGGCGGACAGGTGCCACAGGGATTTCAAGATGACTCCGGGGCTCCTGGGGCCAGGGAGAGCCTGCGCTGTCTTGCTCGTGCTTTCTTTTCACCAGCGAAGTCTTGGGTGAGACGGAGGTGGCCCCCGCCTCCCAGGTGACCAGGCTCCGCTGGACTCATGTCCTGGGCGTCTCCCCTGGCCTTGTCCCTCCTCTCCTTAGGGCCTGTGGCTGCTGCCCACCAGATAACTCCCAAAGCTCCCTACTGGTCTCTGGACCCCCAGAGCCCCCCTCTCCAAGCTACCACATCCCAAAGCCAGAGCGTTCTGCCTGCAGCATGAACCTCATCTTGCCTTTCCTCTGCTTAAAACCTTCACCGTCTACTAAGGGTCCTGAGGATGAGGTCTCTGAACTCCTCACCTCTATCAAACTGCCTTCCAGGACCTGCTCCTCTCCAAGACCTCACCTCACTAAAGTGGATTTGAGGAATCCAGATAATGAGCTTGGGCAGTCTGGGGGCCTCGTGAGGCTGCTCCAGGCCTCTGGGTGTGTGCTCATCTGGGGAAAAGCCCTTCCCAGGCTCCTGTGGCCCCCAGGACACCTACTTATCTTTGAAGCTTAGCACACCTGCGAGCCTGTGCTGCCTCCCTGGTAGCATGGCCAGGCCCCACTGCACTCTGTAATGACTCCTGCCCAGCGTCCCCTAGCACGCTGGGCATCGTCTGCTCACGTGTGTCACCGCCCATGTTGGGGGAGTCCCTTGGAGGCCGGCTCTGTGTTTGATTCCCTAGTGCCATCCACAGGGCCTACAGAATAGATGGTGTTCAAAAACAGTTCCTGAACGAATGGATGGATGAATGAGAGTGAGTGTGGAGGGAAGGGGATGGGTCACTGCTTCTGCAGCTCGGCTGCCAGTGTAAGAACCCGGGGCCCGGGTGCTCCTGGGCCGTTGCCTACATGCCCCGGTCAAACCCCTTGCTCTCTGCTCCCTGAGATAGGACTGTGTGAGTGTGCGAAGCAGACATGGATGTGGAGGAGGGGTGCACACGCGGCCCCCCGCAGGCCACCCAGCCGCCCAGCCCTTTGGAGCAAGCGGCGAATGGAAGTGTGCGGCCTTACCTTCCTCCATCCCGAACACACGCTTTGTTACTGTTGGGTTGTTCGCGGGCGCTGGGCGGTTGGCATTGTTTTTTTTTTCCTTTTTTTTTCCCTTTTGAAAAGAAAAGCATTGAGGAACCTTTTGGGAAAAGATCCGGACAATGATGGAGTACACTGATGTCGGCAAGCAGGAGGTGAGGGCACCAGGAGGTGTGGGGAGCTCACGCCGGGAGGAGGGTAAGCTGGCAGCAGAGTTCTGCAGTGACATGCACGTGTGGGGGGGCTAGGGACCAGTCTTGGGGGCCCTGGAGATGGAACTGTTGTGGCAGAGCTGAGACCTCCTTTGTCAAGGGGGCGATGTGGGGGGAGAGGGTCCGTCCCCCGAGCAGGAGGAGCAGCTGTGGGGAGAGGAGAGGCGGGCCCGCCGGCCCGTGCAGTGCCCGTGCAGGTGGGACGCAGGAGAGGACAGGAGACAGAGAAAGCCTGCGGTTTCCAGGGATGCCTCCGTGTGATCTGACTCAGTGGTCCAGCTCCGACCACCGCCCTCCTCCCCCCAATTCTAAGACCCCCAGGTCTGAACGGCAGTCGTGCAGCTGAGCTGGATTTGCGAGGAAAGCCCACTAGAAACCTGCCAGGGCTGCAAGGGAGAGCGAGCTGGGGGCTCGTTATGTGGGGGTCTGGTGGCCTCCCCACTCAACACAAGTATGTGGATTCTGGCTGGTGGGAAACAGCCCGCTCTTACGGAGGCGGCTCTCCAGGCCCCTAAGATAACGGACTGCACTTGGACGGAAAATCTTACTGTGACCTCATGTTCCCCAGTGCCTCTGTGCGCCTGGGGGGTGGGTGCTGGTCTCCCCATTTTGCAGGCAGCTAAACCAAAGAAGAGCAGGAAGCTGCTGGCTCTGGGTACACAACCCCTCGAGAAAGAACTGGACTGATGGAGACGTGACAACTCCAGGCATCACTCTGACTAGTCCCAATACCCTTCACTGGCTGCGTCCACCCACTCGCTGCTGGCTCTTTTTGGAAAATGGAGCCTGCCACCCAAGCTGCCCCTCGAGGTCATGGGTGGGATGAGGTAAGCCAGAGAGGGTAAGGGGTGATGGAATGAGCAGCAGCTCCAAAGAAGAAGCCTCAGCTCTCATGAAATAAGCAAAGGACCGAGAAAGCTCAGTTCTCACGCCACCCTCACTCTATATGGAGCCTGGCAAATTTCAAAGGTCTTGGATGGGAGGGGTGGCCAAAGAGGTGGCTGGCCTTGTCAGGGAGAAGCAACCCTGGTTCCCTGGGTGAGTATGCCAAGGGAGATCCAGGGGGAATGGAAGGAGGCAGGAGCCTGGCTGCCCGCAAACGCTGCCCCCCTCTTGGGGTGGGCCATGCAGATGAGGGAGATGAGGGAGATGGTCTGTCCTGGCCCCTCGACTCTCAGCAGGAGACTGCGGCCCCTCGGCCAAGGCAGGGGCAGTGGAGACCGGCTCCTGGGAGATCTGGGTGGGTGCTGATGGCCAGGGCTGGCTCCACCTGGGGAGAAGCAGAGGATGAGCCAGGAAGGGGACACACAGCCCCGGAGACGGCACGGGGGGTGGGGCATGAGGAAGCCCCTTCCTCTGGAGTGCTGGTCCCTGAAGCTGCTTCACCCTGGAGGGCCTTCCCTGGGCCTGTCCTCTCCCCGGTGTACAGACCCTTCACTCCCTCGAGGCCACTCTACGCCTGGCAAGGCAGGGACTTTTGGGGACACCCTGGATGTGGTCTTGGTTCCCCCATCCCCAGGGAGGCATGAAACCCTGAGGACGCAGGGTCTCTGTGAGTTTCAGGGAGAGCTGGGGTGCCCAGGAAGGCAGGGGACTTGGCCTTCGGGCCTCTTCCAGGCCAGATGGCAGTGGGGGTGGGTAGAAAATCAGAGCCCCCAGGGAAGCCCCGGTCTCTGGACTCAGAGGCCTGTTTCGGGGACCAGTGAGGGCAGTGCTGTGCTTTGGGGAGGAGGGTCCCTGGGCCCCCTGGTTCAGCCCCCAGGGCCCCCTGGCACTTCTCTTACCACGAAAGGAGCAGCGTTTGCTGCGGGGCCCCTCTGGTGTGCTCAGAGGCTCCAGCCAGCCCAGCTCTGCACGCTCGGCCTCACGATGCTGCTCATTAAAGGGATTAGCAGAGCACTTTTATTGGGCCCCGGCTGCAGCCACACACCCCATTCCCAAGCTAACCTCCTGGGCAGCCTGCGGGGAGCAGGATGAGGCCTCAGGGCGGAGTCTCAGGCAGCGCTGGCCATAGGCTTCCAGCAGAGAGAAGGGAGGGGTCCCCCACCCCGCCCTCGGCCTCAAGGCCCAGGCTGGGGAGGCAGATGAGGCCAGTGGTTCAGAGAGCCGGCTCTGGGCCCTGTGACCTGGGAGACTTGAGGCAAGGTCCTCAACCCCTGTGCCTCAGTTTCCCGCACAGGAGGCTAGCAAGGTCTGCTTCACAGTGCACTTGTAGAATTAAATAATGCATGCAGAGCGCATCACAAAGTGCTTAAAGCTTCCAGTCAGCAAATGTGAGTTACTCTCATTGCTGCAACCGTATTAGTGATTGCGATTACCCGCAAGACCTTGCTGGGGGTGCCCTCCGGCTTCCCTCCCCCGGCAGGTGTCCCTGCCATCCAGACCCTCACCCCCACCCTTCCCCACTGGAACCCTGGGAGAGTCTTTCTTTTTAATCAAGAAATGGCCTGAAGAGGAAGATGGCAGATATGTGTTTACAGCTTTTCATTTCCCTCCTTGCCTCTTTGGAAGTACCCTCTTCCAACCTGGAAAATAAATTTCCAATCCTGTTGACGTGCATTGATTTTTCCCTCCTGCGTGCACCTCCCAGTTCTCCCCTGTCAGCAGGACCTGTGGTTAAGCCCCCTGCCTGGGTTGGGCTCAGTGGTACCTCTGAGGAGTGATGGGGGGTGGTGCAGGCAGAGCACAGAGCAGCCAGCCAAACTGCCCCATCCTGCCCAGTGCCTAGCTCAGAGGAGGTCTGCAAACAGAAATAATCTGGGTTCCTTTCCATGGTGAGGGGTCTTGGCTGGGGGCAGGGGGAGGGATCCTCTGACCCAGATCTTCAGCGTCTTTCCTGCAGCCCCCTGGGATATACAGGGAGAAGACCAGGGGACCACAGGATGGCTTCGAGTTCAGCAAATGGTTCTAAATGGGCTCTGCCCCAAGCAATGGACATTATCCACGGGGGGCCTTACAATGAGGGCCTGGGACCAGCTGTGCAGACGCAGAGACAGAGGTGCAGAGGACGGGGGTGGGGGTGGGGGTGGGGGCAGTGGCTGGCCGCCTCCTTCGGGGCTCAGCTTCCGGTGCAGAAGAACCCAAAGAGATGTCTGGATGCCAACGAGGGGGTGGTTCTGGCAGACGTGGCTCTGGGCTGCTTGTCTCACACCAGCCCTGGGCCTGGAAACTACTGTCCTCTCTTCCAGAGTGTCACTCAGGGAGGTGAGGGTGTCTCTTCAGGGAGAAAGAGGGGGGAGTCGGCTGAGATCGCTTCCTGAAACTCGGACAGCTCTGTCCACACTGTGGGCGGAGCCGGCCTCAGCCCCAGGGCATTTTTCAGGAGGTTAAAAGGGCAGCAGGTAAAGAGGAGGCGGCCTGCAGGGGGACCCTGATTTTCTTCCCACTCGGACACACCCACCGTGGCTCTTCCTGCCCCCTCGGCCCTTCAGGGTCGCACCCTCAGGCACCCCCACCAGGCTGCAGAGGTGCCAGCTGACCAGGGACCCGCTTTTGTACCCACACCAGGTCTTGGGGGCTGGGTGGGGCTGAGAAGGTGTCCTCTTTCTCCTCCAGCAAGGGGTTTCTGCTCCCCTCCCAGGCTTGCTTGTGGAAGGAAGAGGGCAGTTTCCCACAATTGAGGGGCTGAGGATGAAAAGGCCCTTCCACGTTCAGATAAGGGGAACCCTGATCTGGTCGATGGAATGAAGGAGTGGATTAAAAAGATGGCTAACAATGGCCTGGGACTCTCCCGGGCTTCACACCTGTGTCTGAGCTCTGAGGCCGCCTACTTCCGGTCCTCTCACCGCACACTCAGCCTGGGGTCCCTGAAAGCTTGTGCCCACGGCCCCGAAGTCCTGTAGCCAGTGCGCAGGCACACACCTTCCTTCCCAGCAGGAGTCTCTTTCAACCCAAGTGCTCCTGCAAACCTGCTTTCTTATCTCTCTGCCCAGCTTTTTTTCCTGGCTGTCCCGCAGGTACTGAGACCCAGAACATCCCAGGATGAGGCCAAGGTTACATGGCCTGCCTTCCCCCTTCCCGCGCCCCTTCCCCAGCTCCAGACGTTCAGGGCAAATACTTGCTGCTCTTGCCTTGGGTCCCTTGAACTATTTCCCTCGGCCACTGGGGCCACGCATGGGTGCCTAATAACCTCAGGGTTTGGGGGAGACTTGGGGCCTAAGGGAGACCCCAGTCCTACTGGGCATCCACTGGCCCCTCCCCTGGAAGGTGAAAGTCATGATCCATACCTGGAAAGGATGGCTAAAGAGACCATCAGGTGGAGAGCCCTCTCTGTGTCTGGAGGAAAAGACACAGCCCCTTCCTTCCCTCCAGGAGGATAGGTCCTCAGGGCTTTGGAAAAATCCTACTCAGAGCAGGCCAGTCTGGCATTAATACGTGAGGCAGGGACAGAGAGGCAGGCTAGATCCTAGAGCTCCTGGTGGGCCCAGTGGGGATGGCACAAGAGGCACACGCTGGAATGCTGGGTAAGAAATAATCAAAGAGGAAAAAAGAAGGGGGGAAGGAGGTGTGAAGAATGAGGAAGGCTCAGTGTTCAAAAGGCATCTTCCACCTGCAGCTGGGTGTGTATGTGTGTACACACATGCACATGTGTGTACGTGTATGTGTGCACACGCACATGCGTGTATGTGTATGCATGTGTGTACATGCGTCCACATGTCTGCACGTGTGTACGTGCATGCGGGCATGCGTGTGTGTTGGGGGTGGGGCAAGGAGCAGAGCATCTGAGTTCCAGGCAGAGCAGCTCCCTGCCCAGCCTCAGACAGGGGGTTACCCAGGAGGTGGGCTGGGGTCTGGGGGCTACAGCCTTTCCCTGAGGCCCCTCCCACCACAGCCATGACGTAGCACCAACTCCAGGCAGGGAGAGACCCACTCCCAGGAACCCCACGTGACCCAGGCCCTCTCCAGTCTTGGCTTAAGGGCAAGAGGGTAGGACCCCCCATCCCGGCCACCCAACAGCACCTCGTGTGTGGGGACCCTCTCCGGGCCACTACATCAGTCTAACTGTAAATCCAGACCCAGGCAGAGTGAGTCCTGTCATGGAGTATTATACATGGGGCCAGCAAGGGCGGAGGCGATCTGGCTCATGATCCCGGTTTTGAGTGATGTGATAAATCTGGCTGAAACATGCTTGTGATCAGCCTGATGGAGGAGCAGCCTGGAGCTGACCCTCCCAGTGGCTACGAGGAAGAGGCGGCCGAGAACTAGCCCTAAACCCTGCTCTGCCGCAGACGTGCTGAACGACCTGGGCAAGTCCCCGCACCCCTTCTCCACTTTACCACCTGTCAGGCAGGAGGGCAGTGGCTGCCCAGGTGACCTCACGGGCCGTGTGAGGCTCTGAAGAGAGGAGGATGTGAAGGTGCTTTGAGAAGCAGGATAAGCCCTGAGGGCGTGGCAGAGACTCTCACTGCAGTGGGGTCCTGGCTAGAGAGCTGGGGGTGCTGTCTCTGAGGCCCCTGGAGAAGCGGTCCTCACCCAGGATGGCCCGAACCGCCCCCTCTAGCCCCAGGTCAGCAGCACGGCCCGGGGGCAGAGCCTCGGCAGATGGCACCTGAGACAGACGTGGCGGGGTGGAGTGGGGCATAGAGCTAAGGGATGCCTGGCCAGGCTCTGGGAACAGCCTCCTCTGCTCACGCCTGCACGTGGCACCCCGCGAATGGGCTGCTCAGCACGGCTCCGGGGAGGACACAGGGCTCCCAGCGAGGAAACTGTCCCAGCGAACCAGGTGTCCAGAAGCCAGCCTCAACCCGCCCTGCCTCCTCAAGTGGGGTCTTCTCAAGACCCTCTCTGGGGCTGTGAGATGGTGCAGTGTGGCTTGCAGATGGCAGGGGAGACGCTGCTCCCCAAACGTGGCTGGCCTGATGGGCTCGAACCACATCTGGTTCCCATTCAAACGTCCAAACGTAATTAAATTCTCTCCGACGCAGCGGAAGGGTTTGGTAAGATGTGGCTTTCCCCCTTCCACCGGGGTTAAGAAATCACTGTCTCGCACTCCGGTGGCTGACTGGCACTCCTCTCGGCCACCGATCCCTCCTGCTCCACGAAGGAAGGGCCTGTGCTCGGCTCTGTTTTCTCGGGCTGAAGGGGCCGGGGCCCTCCCCACAAGGAGGAACAGCCGAAGCCAGAGGTCCTGCAGGCTTCGTTGGGGCGGGGAGGCGAGCCACCCTGGGCAGACAGCTGTGGGACCCAGGCTCACCCTGGGGACACACCAGTGTCTGGATGTGCGGGGTCTTGTGACACCCTGCCGAGGGACTCCCCTCTCTGTAGCTCCCCATAGCAGGATGCGCGTGCAAATCTAGCCTGCCTCTGTGGGCAATGCAGCCTCCCCCAGTCAGGCCCAGGGTTGAGGGGCAGCTGCCCACCTCCCATGCACGGAGGAGGGTTGCAGACGGCCAGGGGCAGCCCGGGAGCCTGCCTGAGGGGCCCTCTGGGGCCGCCAAGTCACAGGGGCTTGCTGGCTGCCTCTGGCCTGTCAGAGCCCCAAATGGGTTAAGGGGCAGCAGGGTCCAAGGTGCTGGGCCTTGGTGGGATGGAGGGCAGCCCCTTGCACAATGAGGAGGCCCACTCACCGGAGGCGCTGGTGCCTCTCCTGGCCTCCTATTCAGCTCCTGCCTGAATTCAAGCACAGTTCCCTGGGTGGGTTTGCCTTTTCCAGCTTCCCTTCCCAACTGAGCACCTTCAGTATGCAGCTTCTTTTTACTTAGGGATTTATGGCTTTCACGGTACTGGGTTCCATTCTACTCCCTCTATGTCTATTTTCCTAATCATTGTGGTATAGGCTTTATGAGACTTTTTTTAAAATATAAAATAAGTCGGGGTATTATTCTTTTTGAAACGATCTGTCCTGCGAGTTAATGACTTCAAGAGGATGTGGATGCTCCCCAGAGACAAACGGGGGCTGGGAAGGGGATAACTCTGGTGGGGGTAAGCGAGAATCTTCCAGATTCAAGAGAGGTCCCTTGATGACTCTAGGCCAGGTTGCTCACTGACACCCCTGTCTGAGCTCTAAGACCACTTTTAGGCTCACAAGGCATTTCCACACCAAAGAATGCTCACCCTGGGCCCAGCACACACAGCAATCCCAGTATTGCTGACCTGGCTCTAACTAGGAAGAATTTTGTGTATCTGGTTCCAAATGGTTAACGGTTAGTAATGGATTTAATTTAATCTCTGGGTGGCATGACCGCCAAGGCCATGTGTCTGGTGCCTTCATATCAGTGAAGGTTTTAAGGAAATAAACCCAGTTCATGGATCAGTCATCCTAGGCCAAGCCTAGCCAAGACATTGGCGCTGGGGTCAAGGTCTCTGCGGCCCCCATTAGGGTCCCGGCCTAGGATCCTGAATCTATAGTCACGAGTCTCAATTAATCGCCGTGGCGCCGCCCGTTGCAGAGGAGAAGGTGGGCAGACGCTGCGTTAGCCTCTGTGCTCTGCGCACAGACTGCCTGCTGGTGCCGGGGCTCTATTCATTATTCAATTCAGCTCGCTCAGACGAGCTTTTCCATTTGCTCCTCCAGGAGGAATAACAAATCTAGAAATGCAATTCCACTTTGCTGTATTAAGATATTGATTTGCCTGTCGAGTGGAAGTGCATTTGTTCCGTCACCCCCCCTCCTGTGGGCAGGAAGGGGTTAACCAAATGTTTATCACAAGGCTGGCTTCAGAGTTGAAAGTAATGTGATCAGTAATGAATTTTGTGTTACATTAGGTTGTATAAATGGACAGACAAGCGCAGACAACAAGTGGCCAGGAGTCGGGGCTAATCTAATGATGTAAAAATAGAGACAGCACCAATTATACTAGGGGCCAGCTCCAGGCTCCTGCAGGGACTGCAAATGAATAGGTACAAATCAAATTACTCACTAATAGACGCACTACAAGAGGGGCAGTCAATGGTAAATGCATTAGAGCCTAGTGACCTCTCTGCTCTGCACTGCAGAATCCGAAAATTTGACTTCCATCTTAAAAGTGGGGGGCGGGGAATGAGGTTCTCAAAGAAACTCTTGTTGGGGGAACAAGAGTGACTACTCCCCACCCCAAACCAGGCCACGGTCAGAAGGTACCCCCCGTCTGAGTCGACCTCCTTCCCTCGCTCTGATGCCTCCCAAAGCCTGAGCACCAGGGGGTGGTGGGGTGGTGGTGACCTCTGGGGGGGACAAAAAAGGACCAGGGGATGAAGCCCTGCATGTAGGCAAAGACAGGAAG
Source organism: Oryx dammah (assembly GCF_014754425.2). Taxonomy (NCBI): domain Eukaryota; kingdom Metazoa; phylum Chordata; class Mammalia; order Artiodactyla; family Bovidae; genus Oryx; species Oryx dammah. The sequence continues at coordinate 50,401,023 of NW_024070192.1, read as the reverse complement.
TTACATACCAACACACTTCACAGCCACGTGTCTCTCAGGGGTGGTGGTTTTTACTGCTACGTCAAGGGCTGTGTCTGTATCAAAAATAAAATATTTCTTTAAAGAGGACTGCAACACGGACCCTGCAGGGAGCAGCCGGTGCCGAGATCAAGGGGAGGAGAGATCAGAATCTGGTCTGACCACTGGGAGCTGTGTGTGGGATGCTTGTGGTCTGTTCTGAGGTGCGGCGCGTGCAGGGCTTCATCTATTTCCCACCAGCCCAAACCGGTCTGTCCTCGCCCCTCTGCTCTTCCACCCAGTCCTGCTGACTCTCCTGCCTGGGGATGGAAGCAGGGAAGGCTGTGGAGGTCCTGCCAGCACGTGGGCAGCCCCTCAGGTTTTCTCCCTTCTGCCAGGCTCTAAGAATGGAGAGACCAGACCTGAAGTTCCAACCTGCTGGGCAGGGTAAGGGGGCTGCTCAGAGAAGCCTTCGGACGTGCCCCAACGCATGAACCATATGCTTACGTCGCATGAACCATATGCTTACGTTCAGCTCCCAGTGGCTTGGGGAGGCATCAAGTATGAAACCCAAGACCCTCCAAGCGGTCGTCCAAGGACCCGGCCCAGGCCCGCATGGAGGCGGGGGCCCTGGTAGGCCTGACCCCACCTGCTCCCCCGTCTAACCGAGCCCTACGGCCAGCCCCAGTCACACACATTGAAGTGGAGAGTGCACACTGGTCCTGGCCAACTGGAGATGAAGGGAACAGGCCAGGAAGATGAGGCCCAGCCCCCAGCCGGGGCGGGGACAGGCACCCAATGGGAAACAAGCATCCTGAACAAATGAAGCAACGGAATGTCAACTTTCCGCAAACTCAATTAAGCACATGGAGGGGTGGGATTGCAAGCTATCGGGCTACCCTAAATAAAACACGTGTGAGGGGGTTGGGGGAAGTCTGGGAAGCCTGGGGCTGGGGGATTCTGCCAACACATCTTAGAATGCCTTCTGGAGTGGGCCTGAAGGTGTCTGGCTGTGGGGTGGCGGGGTGCAGGGGTGGGGTTCAGAGAAAAGTGAGCAGGAAAACAATCACCCAATGTCAGAGGGTAGACAGCTGACTCTGGTGTGTGTGCTTGGAAACGCCTCCTTCTGTTAAACCCAATCTGATGGGCATGGCTTGGCCTTCTCAGTACAGGCCTCTCTTTTGCTTTAAGAGCTCAGGCTCTGGCTTCCTAAGGGGTCAGAGGGCCATTTCCAACGTTTATTGTCTGTGTGTCTGTCTTTCCTCTGTCACCAGCCATCCCACCTCGGGGGTGGTCCAAACACCTCAGACCATCTTCTGAGGCAGAAGGGCAGAGGTAGGGGCCGAAGGGAAAGATGGGTATTTAACCATCCATGACTGTATTCAACTTTGTTCAGATCTTACACCTCGCAGAAAGGTCAATGGTTAAAGGTGAATTCTCTGGCAGAAGAGGAGGAACAGAGAGAAAGCCTCCCTTTTGTTAACCATTTACCCGTGTTCATGTCTTCAGAGAAGGGCCCTTATCTGGGGCGTCCAGTGGCTCTTCTCCACCCTTTGTCCAAGCCTGTCCATTTCCCACAGGAATCCCTGCTTCTCTGTTGAGGCAAAGCCTGGAAAGGGGACTCTGAAGATTCACCTGTGAGGTCACGGGGGCACTTCCTCCTTATAGATAGCAATCAGTGTGCTCTGGTTAAAGAATTCAGAGTCAACTTTGGGCAACTGAGAAATGAGCAGAGATGCTTCTCAGCCCCAAACTTCTGCATTATAGCTCTGCCTTTGCCTGGGGCTTTCAACAGCCTTAGGGGAGAAGAAGAGAGGGGTGTGGGGGTGGCGAGGGGCAGAGGGAGAGGAGGCGGGGCAGGAGAAACTACCTACCTAGAATGGGCCAGGAACCAACAAGTGTGTATTTTAAACACAATCCCTTTTCCCATTCCTCTGACTGGCTTTCATTGACCTCTCAGGAGCCACAAAAACCCATCCAGTCATTCAGCAAACATTAACTGGAGTTCAGCTTGGCTCTGCTCCCAGTGCTGGATGCTGGGCAGGGAAAAGGTTGCTAGTTAGAGGTAACAAAGATGAACTGGATTCAGTCCAAGGATCCGGAATTGGGCTAAGACACACCGGACGGGTAGTCTGGCTGAGGTAGGGGCTGGAAGGACCACCGGAGCTGAGCCTTACCCCAGTGGGGTGGAGAAGGGAATACGCCGCTGCTCGCTAATGTTAAAAGCAGCATGCGTGGCCTGTCCCGGACCAAGTGTCCTGTGCACAGGCAATGCAGAAGTTCAGAGAGAGGGGAGATTAGAGCCTGGTCTAAAAAGGGGACTGGGTAGGGGGCGAGCGCAGCAGGCCCCTGAACAGAAACAGGTCAGCAGGGCTCGTGCTGGGGATGACGGCCGAGGGTGCTGGCATGAACTATGAGTGGGGGGAGACTGGAGGGGGTGTCGGGGAGAGGCTGGAAAGAGACTCTGAAATATGACGGCAGGAGCCCAGGCGGTCAGCTGTGGGCCCAGGAGGGCTGACAGGGAGAGTGGGCCCTAACATGAGGGTGGCTTCCTTCCCTGGAGCTCCCGTCTCGAGGGTAATGGGCGGAAATGACTCAGGTGACTGGATATTAAGAACCGGAAATTCTTCCTGGGCATCTCCTTTTAATCCCACAGCTCTGAGTTATGATTTCACATCAAAGCTTTCATTTTCTCCTCCTTTGTCCATCGCAATAAGGGACACCTACCGAGTGGTGGTGTGACAGGACGTTTGTACGGGTGGCATGGAGTCTGAGGCGTCGAAGCCGTTTGGGAGGTGGTGCCTTGAGGACAAGACAGGAGGAGACGAGGCGACCGAAGCGCTCAGCGTGGGGAATGGCGGCGGCCAGGACGTGAAGGAACAGGAGGCCAAGGTTTACTACACTTCGTGGCTTCCCTCTCCCAGGCCTTAGAGAGGAATAAAGGAGAGAGGGGAAGCTTTCTCTCTCCCTGAGGGCAGGAACTGTGCCCAGGGCACCCTCAGAGAGCCCGCCTACAAGGGAAGCCCCAGAGAGACAGCACAGGTCTCCAGACGAGGCAGTGGAGAGGAGGCCCTGAAAGCGCTTTGTAAAGACACCGAAGGAGGGGGAAATCTAGGGCCCAACTAGGTAAAGCAGAGAAGGACCTACGGGACTGGCCAAGTTGCCTGGACGACGGTGCTTGCCGGAGAGTAGGGATGTTTAATAGCCAAGAGAGGGCTCTGCGGTGGCTCAGCTGTGAAGAGCCCACCTCCCAGTGCAGAAGACATGGGTTTGATTCCTGATCCAGGAAGATCCCACATGCCATGGAGCAACTAAGCCCCTGAGCCACGACTGAGCCCACGCAGGCACCCTAGAGCCCACGCTCTGCAACAAGAGAAGCCGCTGCAGTGAGAACCCCGCGCCCCGCAACCCGAGAGTAGCCACTGCTCTCTCCAACTTTTTAGAGAAAAGCCCGCCCGGCAACGAAGACCCAGCACAGCCAAAAACAGAAATAAACAAAAAATTTAGAAGCTAAGAGAATGAATTCAGCCCCCATGCCTGCAATTATGGTCACGTGATCACGCGCACCTGCAATGGGAGGTGATGTTACGGCTCCTGCTGCCTCAGCAGGAGAAGGTCCCCAAGCCTCAGCAGTGAGGCAGGCAGGAGCTCCAGGCCCGTTGAAAGAGCCAATCCTAGAGGAAGGATGCAGGGGCCAGCATGCAGCGTTATGTGTTTTACGGTGCCTAGCTGGTCAACTCCAGTACCAATGAACTAACACTGGTTGAGAGCTGAATTCCTACAGTCCTGAAATGAAAGCTATTAGTGCGCGCGTGTGCGTGCGTGCGCGCACACACACACACACACACACACAGCGCTTTGAGTCATCTTTTGCAAAACATAAGTTGTCAGTGGATATTTATTAATTCACTTATTGAACACTTCCTGAGATCATTTAAAAACTTCACACTGTTCAAAATGTTCTTTCCATGTTAAGAAGGAAAAAGGGAACTTTTCAAAGTACCTTTACACCTTTTCAGAGCGTAAAGGTAAAGATTTCTGACAGAAATCTTTGGAAGACCTTTAGTTGAAAATAAACTCATAGCCTTTTTGGTTGAGTAATTAATATACATTCAGGAAAACTCAGAGGATTTAGCAGAATAAACTAGAGCATTGGTTTCCAAACCAGATTACAATTCATCAATGTGTTGTAAAATCAATTTAGTGGGTCCAGACTGCATTAAAAAAATGAAATAAAATAATCCTAGAGTGCTTTGCCTATACTACTGTTTTCTGAAAGTTCTGACTAAGAAATATTTGAGAGAAAGTATATTTGAGCAAGGAAGTAAGTGTATGGAAGGTAAGAGGTAAAGATTGAGCCCCTGAGGGGTTGCAATCCCCAAGAGTAACTGCTTCTGGACTAGAAGAGTCAGTTAAAGAGATGCTGGACACAGTTCCATTTGCTACTCAGTAGCTCCTTGTCTGTCATTTTATATAGAGTAGTGTGTATATGTTAATCCCAAACTATGCTCAGTATTTTATAATAACCTACATGGGAAAAGAATCTGAAAAAAATATATATGTATGTATAACTGAATCACTTTGCTGTAACCGGAAACTACATTGTAATCAATTATATTTCGATAAAAAAAATACTTTAAAGAAAGAGACGCTAGACAGAAAAAGTTGCAGCCTCTTTCCTACCCTGAGTGCTGTGATCAAACAGGAGAATGAAACAGTGTTCCCAAAACTGTGGGAAGCCAGCTCTTGACCGTGACTGCTGACTTAGTGAGCTCCTAAGAGTCAACAGCAGCCAGGGAAGGCAGCCTGCAACAGGCACGTGTCAGGAATATTTCAAGCAGCTGATCAGGACCTGTGAATTAGGCCTAAGGGCTTTTGCTATTGGATGTGGGAGAAAGCAAAAAAAAAAAAAAAGACAAGGTTTAGCTAAATAGTGATTGAAAGAGTTAAAGTCTAAAGTGACAATGAAATTAATATGTATCTAGGTGTTTATGAAATTTTTTTTGTGTTATATCTTTGCCATTTTTGTTTAGTCGCTAAGTTGTGTTTGACTCTTTGCGACCCCATGAACTAGACAGCCCGCCAGGCTCCTCTCCACGGGATTTCCCAGGCGAGGATACTGGAGTGGGTTGCCGTACCCTCCTTCAGGGGGAATCTTCCTGACCCAGAGATCGAACTCGCGTCTCTTTCGTCTCCTGCGTTGGCAGGAGGATTCTTTATGGTTGAGCCACCAGGGAAGCCCGCGTTATATCTTCCCTCAGACACAAAACGACTGGAATAAGTAAATGTTTTGCTTATGGAAAAAAAAAATCCTATTTTTCTAGAAAAGGCAATATTGAAAGGAATGTCTGCTAAGCGGGAATTAGTCAAGTTATTTTGAGGGGGAGTGACGGAGAGAGGAGGGGGCCGCGGGAGACGGCATTCCAGGCCGAAGGAGAAGTATGTGCAGAGGCCCCGCAGGCAGAGAGCACGTGTGCTCAGGGACCCTCCGGGCAGTTCAGCGGGGCTGGGGCTCGCCCAGAGCAGGGGCAGGAGCCTGGAAAGAGGGCAGTGGCTGGTCACGAAGGACTTGGTGCACGACAAGCCGTGAATCCAGGAGAAGGACAAAGCTGAGGGCAGAGCAGTCCAGTGTATGGATATATGGAAACATGGGCAGGGGACTGGATGATGGGCTTGGAGATCAGGAGAGAAAGCCAACCTGGAGGCACTTTGGAAATCATTGGTTTATGGATAGTAACTGAGGCCACGGAAGCGGAGGAGATGGCCCTAGATGGATGGAGGGAGGGAAGAAAGGATTGAGATAGGGCCTTGAGATATGGATTTAAGGCTGACAGAGGAAGAAAACTCAGGGAAAGGATGGAGAAGTAGCTGGAGGCAGAAGAAAACTAGGGGCGTGCGGTGAGGCAGGAACCACAGCGAGATCACGCCAACATCACCGGGCCTGGCTCAGCAGGCCAACACTGGGGCAACACGGATACTCAGGCGGACTCTGGGGAGGATGGGCATTGTGGTTGTGCAGGCTGCGGGCAGGGACTGCTCCTCCTCTGGACGGGAAGAAAGGGGGTTTTCAGGGTTTGGGTGCAGGAGGCCAAGGGATTTCGCAAATGCTGACCACTCTCTTCTGAGAGGGAGAGACAAGCTGGTGGGAGTAAGGGATTTGAGGGGAATAGGAAATCTGAAATAGTATCCATCAAGAAGGAAAGAGACTGATTTTAAGCTGGTGGATGGATGGAGCCCACGTACCATACTGAATAAAGAGCAGACTAATTCATATTCAATAAACAGCAGTAACATGGGAAAAATAATAAAATACAGACTCTCAGAGGACCAGAGACATGGAGACTCTCTAAGGGAATGAACACAGGCTGGAAGCCACGGCAGTAAAGCAGGGGCTACAGCAAAACTGCTAACATGGAGGTTAAGTGCAGGATCCCATTCACCCGGCAGTTCCTGCACATCCGCCACGTGCCAGACACTGTTCTAGGCACTGGTGTCTCCTGTGAAAGATGAGTGCAAACTGAGAATCGGGAAAAAGTGCAGAAAGACTGCCTGGGCTCACTGGGGAGTAGAGACCGCACGTTGGCAGAGGGGCACCAACCCATCTGAACAATTCATGACTTTTCTTCAGCCACCTAAGTGTACAAGCAGAATTGGCTTGGCCTAAATTTTGCTTTGCTGAATGGGGAGATGTGATGATGTTAGAGAGAAAGCAATTTAGTCAGTTATTTTTGAGCTGGACTTGCAAATCCCACATGTGATCTAATTATTCATAGACTACTTGGTCAGCAGCCAACCTGGAGGACAGAGCCAACACCTGCCTCATAGTTAACCATGTTTTAAAATGGATCTTCTCTGACTTTTATATGCATGGTGAAAGTGAAAGTGTTAGTCGCTCAGTCGTGTCTGGCTCTTTGTGACTTCACTGTAGCCTGCCAGGCTCCTCTGTCCGTGGGATTCTCCAAGCAAGAATACCGGAGTGGGTTGCCATTTCCTTCGCCAGGGGATCTTTCCCAACCAGGGAACAAACCCGGGTCTCCCTCATTCCAGGCAGACTTCGCCATCTGAGCTACCAGGGAAGCCCCATGCACAGGGACCTTGTGCAACTGCAGGTGCTGAGTCAGCAGGGCTCGGTGGGGCCTGAGATTCTGCATTTCTAATCAGCTTCCGGATGGAGATATTGCTGCTGGTTCACATACTGCTGCTCTTCCACTCTTGGAAGAGTAAGGTTTTGAAAGGCTTTGCTTTACTTTGGGGGAGAGCTGGTTTGCACTATGGTGCAGCTTACCAGTGGAATGCTGGAGCTGGCTGACTGTTATACTTTCAGGAATTCTGCTAGATGACTGACATCGTGTTGACAGCCTGAAACTGGCTGTAATGGGAGCTTCTATGCTATGGAAATGCCCAAATGCTATAAATCAGGACTTTCCTGCTTCCCTTTGTAGAGCTGGCTGTTAAACTCTTACCAGCACATCACTGGCTAAATCTGTATAACAGTGAAACACGGATACAGTGGGCTTTGGCATCAGGGGTCATGAAAGCATGTGCCATTCACACCTTGATAAAGAGGCCACCTGTCCCGGTTGTACACTAAACAAAGAACCTGCTGGAGGCATTACAGGAACTGATCGTCTCTGCTGCCTCAGAGTAACCAACAGAGGTAGACGCCTGGGTCACCCTATCCTCCACCCAGAGAAGCAGGTTGTGGAAAGAGACAGGGACCAGGAGGCTCCCTTGAGCAAAGGGTGACTTGCAGGAAATTCTCAACCACATCACACTGTATTCCCTGGCTATTCCCGGGCAGCAGGCAGACTCTGCTGTGGGTGTGTCAGCCTATCCTTTCTAGGACCCACGGCTGCACTGCTAGGCTGATACTTTATCTGGAATTGCGAAATGTGAAGACTGAATCTCAACAAAGGCAGAGGGGAACAGGTTAACTTCCACGATATCTGCTTTACTTAGTGACCTTTAAAATCAAGGCAGAGATGGGACTTCCCCAGTGGTCCAGTGATTAAGACTTCACGTTCTAATGCAGGGGGTGAGGGGTTCAATCCCTGGTCAGGGAGCTGGGATCCCACATATCTCAAGGCCAAACACCAAAACACAGAAGAGAAGCAGTGTTATAACAAATTCAATAAGGACTTAAAAAATGGCCCACGTCAAAAATAAAAAAATCTTAAAAAATAAAAAACCAGGGCAGAGTTTTCTATATATATAAAACACACACACACACACACACTCAGACACATGTCAAAGTAAACCAAATTAATCCCATTTGGTGACAGTTTGGGGAGGAAAATGAAATCCCTCAGCTCTCAAAGGGCGTCTCCTATTTTCTGACCTGTGGGTCAGGCAGTTTTAATTTCCTCTCCCCCCCTCTCTCTTTTTTTAATTTCATGAACCCGCTTAAGGCCACAAAGACTCCTGAATCCCTCAGCTGTCCGGCAGATGAACCGAGGCCAGCTCCTCTCAGGTTACTAACGGTCCGTGCCAGGCTGAGGTTCCCCAGCCCGGCCCGAGCGCGCCTTCCCGTCTGACTGCTGGATGATGCGGCCGGGCTCTCCGGGGCTTCCGAGGAAGGCGGCCGGGAGGAGGGCCGGCCCTGAGCCGCTCTGGCCCTGGGAGACTGGCTCCTGGGCGTCTGTCCGGTGCCACTGGCCCGACTGGGGTGAGCGGGGCTGGACGGGGCCCCAGGGTACAGGGGAAAGCTGCGCTGTAAGTGAGGCTCGTGAAGGGAAAAGCTTTTCTTCCAGCTTCTGAGCAAAACGGGGTTAGTAAGTGTGAGTCCCTCAGTCGTGTCTGACTCTGCGATTCCATGGACTGTAGCCCGCCAGACTCCTCTGCCCATGGGATTCTCCGGGCAAGAATACTGGAGTGAGTAGCGATTCCCTCCTCCAGGGGATCTTCCCGACCCAGGATCAAACCCGGGTCTCTTGCATTGCAGCCGGATTCTTTACCATCTGAGCCCCCAGGGAAGCCACATGGGGTTCAAGTCCCCGGATGATGGCTCTGCTCCTCATCCCTGGGTCCAGGTGGGAGAACAATGGTGTGATGACCTGCCATTCACAAGTCAGAGGATTTTACAAGGAGGGCTGAGAGGTGGTGTGCCTGTGTGTGTGGAAGTCAAGGGTAGAACATGGTTGGTTGCAGCTTCCAAGGCCTGCATCTTCCTTTCCAGGGAAGAAGGAGGCATGGAGCGGGGCTCAGGGGTTGGTCCTCAGAGATGGCGGTCTCCCGTGGCTGGATAAGGCACCTCTCCATCTCTAGCCAGCTCCCTCTCTTGCATCTATTCTGTTCGTTTGCCAATTATCACACAAGCGCTATGGGCAGGCATGAAGCTAATGTTGTGGAGATAGAGTTGAGGACAATATGACTCTATCCTCTTAGGACAGAAACAGAGGAACTGAATGGAATGGGAAAGAAGAGAGGGAAAACTTAACCGCTAAACCCAAACATCTAAAAGACTGAGAGGTTCCACAGGGAATCGGGACTGCGTGATAATGTCAGGCATTCTGAGTTCTGCCAAAAATGCTTTGACTCTCAGTCTTGCTGGTCCTGCTTCCTGCCCTAGGTGTGTCCGTTTCTCCTCCCTGGGATCCTCTCTCCAAGGAGGCGCATGGAGCGGGGATGAGAAGTTCACGGTAAAGGACAACAGGCTTGAGAGGACTCAGGCAGGCGAGAGCAGGAAGACCTGCAGCCAGGATCTGAGGATCTGTGCTCCATCCCCTGGTGACCTCAGAACACCAAGAAGATGTCGGGTGGTCCTCCTCAGACATAAACGCTGAGCTGGAGCCCTCACTAACAGCACAGATGTCTAGGAGGAGCTTTAGAAAAAAGGAGAGGCAGGCTGTACTGTAATTCTGTAGAGATGGAAGGTTTATGGCCTTTCCTAAGTGCGTGTGTGTGTGTGTGTGTGCGTGCTTATAGTTGCTTGCCTGGGGCAGGGCCCACCCAATCATCCAAGGATGCAAGAAACTGCCCTAGCCCCCAACTGCTGGACTCACTGGCAGACAACAGTACCAAGGCCAAAGGCAGCATAAGACAAAGCTGTCTGGCGGGGGAGGGGGCGGTGGTCACACCAACCCTGCCTGCTTCATCCTTGCCCCTTGGGCTTGCAGGACCCACTGACACTCGCCAATCTGTAAAGCCTGCAGCAGGACAGAGGAAGGTGCGCTGCCTCAGCATTCGTCGCCCAAGGGCTGCTGAAACCTTAGTGGGCAAGGCAGTCCCTTTCCCTGGAGAAGGCTGTCCTTCAGGCACCGCCTGTACAACACAGTGGTGGAACCACAGCAAGTCTGTAGGCAGCAGTCCATGGAGCAGGGGTCAGTTCCATGGGAACTCCCCTCTGCACCGGGTTTCCCAATACCAGAAGCTTCCAGAATGGATGGCAACCAGAGTGTTAACTAGAGAAACACGGGGGGTTAAGACAAACACGCACACCCTCTCCCAGCAGAGAAGCTCCATACCCACAGGCGCCGCTCACGACCAAGTCAGGCTAGGAGTGCGAGGCCACCTTTACCTGTTCCAGGTCCCACCACGTCCCGGCTCGGGGACTCAGCCATGGCGTCGGCCAGCCGCTCCCGCAGGCCCTCCTCGGTGTGCTCCATGGAGGCCATGTGCCGCAGCCCAAAGCCCTCTGGCCAGCTCCCGCACACCTCCAGCAGGGTCACGCTCCGGTCGAAGGTACCTGCAGCACACACGGGGACATCCGACCTGAGTCACCTTGCAGAGGGCAGGCTGTTCTCGGTGCTGGCCCACCGCCACCTCCCCACCCCCGTCCAGGGCCTGTTTCAGCCCTTCCTGAGGCTGGAGGAAGGAACACAATGAAACACGGACACGTGGGGCAGGATGAGACAGCTCATGCTACCAGCTCAGGGCATGGAGACCACCACGGTGTGGGGCTAGTAGTTTTTGAACTGTTTTTTCTTTTTTTTTCCTATTGAGTGGCTTGTAAGATCTTTATTCCCTGACCAGGGATCAAACCTGGGCCCTCAGCAGTGAAAACATGAAAAAGAGTCCTAACCACTGAACTGCCAGGGAATTCCCTGAACTGTTTTCGGAGGACCTACAGGGTTCCCCTGAAGTCTTCAGGGACTACTTCAGGCTGGAGGTGAAGGGCAACAGAATCCTTGCCCAGGTTCAAGCAAAACTCCCCTACTTGACTCTGTTAATGCAACAGGACTTCCCCTAAAGCTTCATTTTTAAAAGGGCTTACCGAGTTCACATTAAAAAAAAAAAAATGCTTTCAAAGCCACTATAGCCTCTAACCTATACCAAATGTCCTCGTTTTACATCTGAAGCTCAGAAAAGTTACGTCCCAAGATCCAACGGCAGGTTTGTGGGCGGTTTGGTTCAAGGATTTGGATGCCCTGACAGTTCAGTCTACACCTCGTTCTCCTCCACTGCACAGAGTTCCCCAGGACATGCACATCACTGGGGGGATGGCAGCAGGAGGACTGGGTGACAGCATCTTCCCCAAAGATCTTTCCTCCATCAGAAGCTGCAGCCCGGTTCCAAAGAGTACACGGCGCTCTGCTGAATGCCAAGCTTAGACTTTACATGCAAGATCACTTCAAAGGCTACCTTTAAATGATTCGACTTTATTATACAGCAAGTCTTCTGTGAAAGCTTATTCAGCCGCTCTCTCTTGGAAGCAGATTATAGTCATGCTCTGTTACTTTAAGCTCATACCCTTTCCCCAGTGATTAAGTAACTGAATCCACCACATTTATTGGGCTTGGTTCCTGCCAGCACCAGGAAGATGGGGAAAAAATGCAAGTGCCAATGTTTCCCAAAGTTAAAAGTACACCAACACACACTCTTTTTATCGGGCCTTGCTTCTCCTCTTTGATCAGCCGTCAGAAACTATCTTCCCTCGGCAGTCTGGACTGGGCAGCGTCAGCGCACACTCCCTGCCAATGACAGGTGGTAATAGAGAGGGTGCGAGCCCCAGCCCCGGCAGGCGGCCCTGCCTCTGATAACGGCCCAAGCATCGAGGTGATAACCATTCGTAAACACTCCGACAGCCGGTGACTCCATACATCAGCAAAGAGGGCCAGATAATCCTGGGCTCTCCTGACCAGACAAAGGCCCTTGGCCAGTCCGCTGGGATTTCTATGTGTGGCTGGGGTCACTCCTGGCTCCTGAATGTCATCAGCCAAGTTTGGCTTTGATTTATCTCTTGCCTAGTTGGAGGGTGGATTTCTGGTGCCAGAGGAATGGGCAGCATCTATAAATGCATCTCCCCAGGAAGAGGCCCACCTGGGGCGGGGGTTGCTGGGGATCAGCTTGCTGGGTGGCACCCGGGAACGGGGACCTGCCCCGTACCACATCCTTTCTCCATTGGGCAGGGTCAGGTGACGGGCCTGGGGAGCCAGGTGCTAGGCAGTGGGGCTGGAGTGCTCAGTGTCAGCCCCTCAGAGGCCTGGGCTGTACTCATCTTGCTCTGGAGCCCACATTCAGTATCAGCATCAACCACGACTCAAAGGTGCCCAGTCCCCAAGGACACGTGAGGACTGATGACACCCAGCGGACTGGCGATTCCACTGTCCACTCACTAAGTGGGGAGAGGCAGGCCCCCGCATGTCCCTTTTCCACTTCTGAAGTGGAGCTAATAACACTTTGCCCTGTGTCAAAGGAGGGGAGAGATTAAGTGAGGTTCCTGCCAGCTCTCCTCCAGCACCGCCCCACTCTTAGTTGACAAGATCAAGAGCTACAGCACCAGTGTTTCTCTGAAGGGTCTGCCTGGGACGTCTATGTCTAGTAATTTACAGAAGAGGAGATTAACAATAATACGCGGGCATAGTCCTCTGCCCTGTGCACTCAGGGCTGAGGCAGCAGCTGCTTCTTCTTCTTTTTTTAATGGACAGAGATGTCCCAGAGCCAGCGAAAGGAAAGAGAATCATTGCTCCTTTTCTCACTTGGCATGAGCACAGTGCCTGCCTTGAGAAAGGTGCTCAGTTAAGGTTTGTATGGACTGTGTTCGGCAGTCAGGGCAGGTAAGCTGAGAGCAGGAACGGGAGAAATATCAGAAGCCAAATCAAGAAGACAACAAAACAATGCAGCAAGATATTATAGCAAAAACTGTGTAGGACAGAGGCCATGACGGAGGGTAAAGGCCGGAGGAGTCTGTAATATTTTAAGGGACAAAGTGACAGGATACAGGAGAAAAAGATCAGGAATTAGTGTTATAGTGGAGAATGGAAGCAGAAATATAGGCTCCAACACAGAGGAGCTGTATGTGTACTGACTCTGGGCAAGCCGATTATCTTTCTGGGCCTCTGACTCCTCATCCATAAAAGTGGAAAACCAATACAGTCTCACACGGGTGTTGCAGGGTATGTGTTAGATAAACGGCGGATGGTGAGTTCTCTGCACATAAGGGGTATGCTCGTGTATATGTTAATAATAACAAGTTTACACCATGTGAAGCATCATCATAGATGGTGACTACCACGACGATCCTGAGAGGCAGGGACGGGTACCACTCCAGCATATGGAAGAGGACAGATTCAGGGAGGCTCAGGGTCTCTGAGTGACAGATCTGGAACACAGGCTGCTAGTCCTTAGCTAGGAGCTCATTCTATCAGCTGCATCTGCCCTGGAGAACTGGTCTAGGGAGAAATCACCCCTGTCTTTCTTAACTTGTTCTGGGAACTCCTGTCACCTTCAATTATGGCCTTTTAAACATGCTTTCCATTCCCAACCTGCCCAAGTTTCTTGGAGTATCATGATTACAACTATAACAAACCTAGACAGTGTATTAAAAAGCAGAGACATCACTTTGCTGACAAAGGTCCATCTAGTCAAAGCTATGGTTTCCCCAGTAGTCATGTACAGATGGGAGGGATGGACCATAAAGAAGGCTGAGCGCCAAAGAATTGATTCCTTCAAACCGTGGTGCTAAAAAGACTCTTGAGAGTCCCTTGAACAGCAAGGAGATTAAACCAGTCAATCCTAAAGGAAATGGCCCCTGAACATTCATTGGAAGGACTGATGCTGAAGCTGAAGCTCCAATACTTTGGGCACTTGATGGGAAGAGCTGACTCACTGGAAAAGACCCTGATGCTGGGAAAGATTGAGGGCAAGAGGAGAAGGGGACGAAAGAGGATGAGATGGTTGGATGGTATCATCGACACAATGGACATGAGTTTGAGCAAACACCAGGAGATGGTGAAGGTCAGGGAGACCTGATATGCTGCAGTCCATGAGGTGGGTCACAAAGAATCAGACACAACTGAGCGACTGAACAACGAACAAATCATGATTATGCTGAGGAGCCACTCTGTCTGTTGGGTGGCACACAGGAAAAAAGAAAAATTGATAGGAAATCCAATCTGCTCTCTCTCAGCAGGGGCACTGTGAGGAAGCAGGGGGTAGGAGGCTGGGGATACAAAAGGGAAGTGAAGTATTAGTCACTCAGCCGTGTCTGACGCTTTGTGACCCCATGGACTGTAGCCCTCCAGGCTCCTCTGTCCATGGAATTTTTCAGGCAAGAATACTGGAGTGGGTAGCCATTTCCTTCTCCTCTGGATCTTCCCAACCCAGGTCTCCCACATTGCAGGCAGATTCTTTACCAGCTGAGCCACCGGGGATCCCCTTCCCAAGCAAGTGTTCAGCAAAGGAGCACCCAATCATTTCTACTGTCCCGAGAGGCCACGGAGAGGAGGTACTTCGTGGTCTTGCTTAGAGGGCGAGGAGGAGTCCCAGCAGAGGCTCAGCAATGCCCCTTCCTGCCCATCCTTCCACCCCGCCAGTGCAGATGAGGGCAGCAAAGGAGCTCACGAGGTCTCCTCGTCCTGGAGCGAGAGAAGGGCTGCAGGTGTGTGCATGCGTCAGCAGGCGCTGGGGTGAGAGGCCAAGCCCTGGGGAGAGTGAGGTCACCTCTGGGCTCTTAGGCAACTGCATGTCTTGTCAGCGTGGTCGACGCTGCCATCATTCATCTGGCCAGCCCACAGACACTCCATCAGATGGGCTGGCCCTTTGAGCCCCATTACGGGGGGAAGGGTCAGTTTCAAGGGGGAGAAGACTCTTAGTGCAGGCTGCTTGCAAAGCACAAAATACATGTACTTAGCAACTCAGATCTTTAGCTGAAGCAGCCCTCTGCTGTTTACCAAGCCCCCTCACGTTGATTATTTTGGTGAACTCACACATTCATTAAATATGGATTAGTGTCCACTGTGATATGAGTCAAGCACTGTGCTGAGGGGTGGGGATACAAAATGAGAGCCAA
Source organism: Oryx dammah (assembly GCF_014754425.2). Taxonomy (NCBI): domain Eukaryota; kingdom Metazoa; phylum Chordata; class Mammalia; order Artiodactyla; family Bovidae; genus Oryx; species Oryx dammah. Next base: position 50,385,797 of record NW_024070192.1, on the reverse strand, counting down.
AAACAAAAAAAAGGCCCACAAAGCTCGGGGAAGCAGCTGTGATCACTGTCTCACAGATCTGCATTTTACTGAGGCTGAGAGTGGTGAGACAACTGAAGGTCACCGGTCCTGAGAGTGACAGTCTTCCCTGATACTTCCTGGGAGCCCCTTCCATCAGACCCACCTCCCACCCTACTCTTCCTGGAATATTTCTGAGATTCAGTTTAAGTCCCATTGGTGCAACGAAATCTGGTTATAATGATAATCGAAATTATCAGGAGCGCTCTTCCATGAAGTTTGATTGTCTACAAAGTTCTTTACCTGTCGGGGTGAGGCTGGTGAAAGCAATAAACTCACCACCCCCAAAACGTGTGTGCTGGCAAACATCAAACGATACAGGCCATTTTGGGGTACTGATGGATGCCTCTGAAGCCCGTCCTCAGATTCCCAGGTTAATGAGATGGGTTTCATGGCATCTTTCCCACGCTGCCTGACACGATTCACACAATCTGCTCTTCAACCTAGTTTAGAAGCTGCTTGAGGGCATGGATTCCTCCAGAAGCCACAAGTCTGTAATAAACACTGGGCTTTGTGTATTGCGCTTGCTCAGAACATGTTTATTGACTGATTACAACCATCTGAGAAATTTGACAGTCGCTCTGGAGTCAATATACCCTTTGGGCGTATCGTCCCAGAGATTATACCTCTAGGGCCAGCATGGTGAGGGGAGAGACGGAGGTGGGCAGACAAAGAAGCTAAGATTAGAGGAAGGAAAAAGCTAAGTGAGTGAGCAGAAAATGCTGCAATATCCATTCCCACTTTTAGAGCCAAGATTCTGGAAACTGGAAGAACCAAAACAATCTGCCTTGGTGATAACAGAGAGTCGGGCTCGTACAGGTGAGCTTCCTGAATCCTTCATCTCAACTGGGCATCCTGTGTTATACTGTCTCCCCAGAGGAGAAACAGGTCAGGTTCTTGGGTTTCGCATGCCCATTAAAGGCCTGCCAGTGACAGCTGGTGAGCCAGCAAGGTCCTGGGGAGGCTGGGGGCACACGTGCTCTTTTGTGCCCCACTGTCGAGGGGCAGGGAAGACCAGTGGGTAAGGCAGCATGGGGGAGCTGGGATGTCCTCCGAGCTGATAGTGTCTAATCACACCCTCGCTATTTAGGAGACTGTGGCTCAGCCTCCGCTTTGGACTTTCATGAGAGCCTGCTGATCTGATTTCCAGCCACCGGGGAGGCCTGGTACCAAGAGAAAAACTTGTCATTAAACAATGCTCTTCAAGGCACAAGCCCTCGGGATGAGAGCGCGTGATGATCATGATATCCATGATAACTCTGAGATGATCCCAGGCATGATGAGACCAGCCATTGGAGAGTCTCCCCGCCTGCTCTCCAAACTAGCTCACCAAACTGAGCTCCAGACTGGTGCTTTCACGTAAGCATGGGGTGTGGATATTAGGTGTGGCCGCGGGCATGTTTCACTGTGTCAGCATGTGCTATGCCATGGCTAACAGACATGGGGAAGGGAGGCTGAGGGCAGAGGAGGACCCCACCTGTCCCTCTCAATCCTTCAGGTCACTTCCCAAGCTAGCTGTAACCCACATCCACCGACAGAGTACAGAGTACAGAGCAATCTTGTGGACTCAGATTATCAAATGTTCACCAAACTTGTGGCCGGGCACTACCTTTGTTCCATAGTCATCCGTTTGGCTGTGAGGTTTAGATTTGGGAGTTAAGTCATTTCTAAAGGCTCTACTTCTCCAGTTCAGAAGTGAACTTAGGAAGAGAAGGGAAAGGTACCAACAAAGCACAGAAATACCTAGGCTGATGCTGGAAGCCAGGGGGTGCGTCCAGATGTGCTGACGGCACGCCTGTCCTCACGGGCCCTCGGGGCCACAAGCAGGAAGGGACTATTCACTGCTTATCAGAGGTCTGTGAACAGACAGCTGTGAGGGGCCAACATGTCAAAGGCACCTGAGCCAGGGAAGAGGAGTTCAACAGTAACGGAGAAACACCAAGAATTTCTTTGTAACGTAAAACAGGAGTTAAAAGCAACGATACAAATGAGCTTATTTACAAAACAGAAACAGACACACAGACTTAGGGAAGGAACTTGTGGTTGCCAGGGGGTAAGGATGATGGGAAGGGATAATTAGGAAGCTTGGGATGGACAGGTACACAATGCTATATTTGAAATGGATAGCCAACGAGGTCCTACTATATAGCACAGGGAACTCTGTTCAGTGCTATGTGGGGGTCTGGATGGGAGGGGAGTTTGGGGGAGAATGGACACATGTGTGTGTATGGCTGAGTCCCTTTGGTGTCCATCTGAAACTATCACAACATTGTTAATCAGCTATGCTGCTATTGCTGCCGCTAAGTTGCTTCAGTCGTGTCCGACTCTGTGCAACCCCATAGATGGCAGCCCACCAGGCTCCCCCGTCCCTGGGATTCTCCAGGCAAGAACACTGGAGTGGGTTGCCATTTCCTTCTCCAATGCATGAAAGTGAAAAGTGAAAGTGAAGTCACTCAGTTGTGTCGGACTCTTCGCGACCCCATGGACTGCAGCCTACAGGCTCCTCTGTCCATGGGATTTTCCAGGTAAGAGTACTGGAGTGGGGTGCCATTGCCTTCTCCGAGCCAATATAAAATAAAAAGTTTTAAAATAGATAAATTAGTGAATAGGAAAAAAAAACAGTCATTTTGACAACTACTTGCCCAACTGCAATGCTTGATCACAACTCATACTTTAAAAGCTTATAATATAGATGACAAATCCAGACATCCAGGCTGTAACTGGAATTCTCCCATTAGCTTTTCTGCTTACTCTAGGCCTTAGTTTCCCCACTTACCACATGGAGAATAAACGAGTGACTCTCATTTAAGGGGTCTGCTAGTATCTTCAATGTAATTCATAGTAACGCACTAAAAAAGTAATGGTGAAATGATGTTTGAGGTGCCTAGGGTATCCAAGGACCTCCCTGGTGGCTCAGACAGTAAAGCGTCTGTCTACAATGTGAGAGACCTGGGTTTGATCCCTGGGTTGGGAAGATTCCCTGGAGAAGGAAATGGCAACCCATTCCAGTACTCTTGCTTTGAAAATCCCATCGACGGAGGAGCTTGGTGCAGGCTACTATTCATGGGGTGGCAAAGATATCCAAGGGCACCAAATTTCATTTTCTGTGAAAAAATGAAAGTCGCTCAGTTGTGTCCAACTCTGCAACCCCATGGACTATACAGTCCATGGAATTCTCCAGACCAGAATACTGGAGTGGGTAGCCTATCCCTTCTCCAGCGGATCTTCCTGATCCAGGAATTGAACTGGGGTCTCCTGCACTGCAGGTGGATTCTTTACCAGCTCAGCTACCAGGGAAGCCCTCATTTTCTGTGAACCAGTTCCATTAATTAAACAACCACCCCTGTAAAGCAGTCTTGCCTGGAAGAAGCAAGGAAGGATTCTCCCACGGAAACTTTGGTGGGAGCGCAATGTTGCAAACACCTTGATTTTGAACTTCTGGCCCCAGAAATATGAAAGAATAAATTTCTGTTGTTTTAACTCACCAAATTTGTAGTAATTTGTTATGGCAGACTTAGGATAATAATACACCTATAAAACAGGGAAATGAATATCTGCCTTCCAGGGCTGTCACGAGCATCTGACCAGGTAGTACACTAAAGGCCTTCCCTGGTGGTCCAGAGGTTAGAATCCGCCTGCCAACGCAGGGGACATGGGTTCGATCCTTGGTCCTGGTTGATCCCACATGCCAGGAAGCAACATCACTACTGAGCCTGAGCTCTAGAGCCTGAAAGCTGCAACAGGAGAAGCCGCTGCGATGAGAAACCTGTATACCGCCAGGAGAGAAAGCCTGAGCAACGAAGACCCAGTGCGGCCAGAAATAAATAAATGTGGGCAGTACATGGAAGCGTGCTTTGCATAACTGCACAGGGCCACCGGGCCACTCCAACATAGCGGACGACCTGGGGGCTATGTGAGCAGCTCTTCTGAAGGACAGTGGGATCTGTAAGAGGCTTAGAAAGTGAGTGGGGGCCCTTATAGGCCAGAAGACAAACAGCTTGAGGGAGATACTGGGCGGGGAGGGGAAAACAGTCATATCAGCTCCTAGTCTGGTCAACTCCATCGTGAAACCTAAGTGCATCTGTGTTATTACGTAGCCAGAGCCTTTGATGGGGAGTCATAGATAGCATCTACGCGGGTGTGTGTCCCCACTTCTCTGAGGATGCCTGCAGGGGGCACAGGAGAGCAAGACAGGTGGCCTCTTAGCTTCGAGGTCAGGTCCTTCACATCCTCTGACCTCATCTGCGGGTGGGGAGAGGATGCTTCGTCATCCTAAATTCTTTAATGGACAAACAGGATTGTAGTCAACCTGGATAAGGGTGAAATGAGACAGACTGTTGCTAGTAGGAATACTGGGCTTCCCTGGTGATTCAGTGGTGAAGAATCTGCCTGCCAATGCAGGAGACATGGTTCGATCCCTGGGTCAGGACGATCGCGTGGAAAAGCAAATGGCAACCCGCTCCAGTATTCTTGCCTGGGAAAGCCCATGGGCAGAGGAGCCTGGCGGGCTACAGCCCATAGGGTCGCAAAGGGTCAGATATGACTTACTGACTAAACAACAACAACAAAATGGGAATATTATAGATAGAAACCATCTCAAGGGCAACGTAGCAATAAGCATATATGGATGGCTAACAAACACATGAAAAGATGCTCAACATCACTCATTATTAGAGAAATGCAAATCAAAACCACAATGAGATACCACTTCACACCAGTCAGAATGTCTGCGATCCAAAAATCTGCAAGCAATAAATGCTGGAGAGGGTGTGGAGAAAAGGGAACCCTCCTACACTGTTGGTGGGAATGCAAACTAGTACAGCCACTATGGAGAACAGTGTGGAGATTCCTTAAAAAATTGCAAATAGAACTGCCTTATGACCCAGCAATCCCACTGCTGGGCATACACACGGAGGAAACCAGAATTGAAAGAGACACATGTACCCCAATGTTCATTGCAGCACTGTTTATAATAGCCAGGACATGGAAACAACCTAGATGTCCATCAGCAGATGAATGGATAGATAAGAAAGCTGTGGTACATATACACAATGGAGTATTACTCAGCCATTAAAAAAAATACATTTGAATCAGTTCTGATGAGGTGGATGAAACTGGAGCCCATTATACAGAGTGAAGTAAGCCAGAAAGAAAAACACCAATACAGTATACTAACACATATATATGGAATTTAGAAAGATGGCAATGATGACCCTGTATGCAGGACAGCAAAAAAGACACAGATGTGTATAGCAGACTTTTGGACTCAGTGGGAGAGGGAGAGGGTGAGATGATTTGGGAGAATGGCATTGAAACATGTATAATATCATGTAAGAATCGAATTGCCAGTCTATGTCCGATGCAGGATATGGCACGCTTGGGGCTGATACGCGAGGATGACCCAGAGAGATGTTGTGGGGAGAGGGGTGGGAGGGGGGTTCATGTTTGGGAACGCATGTACACCTGTGGTGGATTCATGTCAATCTATGCCAAAACCAATACAGAACTGTAAAGTAAAAATTAAAATAAATAAATAAATAAATAAATTTATTTAAAAAAAAATCTAATAAAAAAAATAAATAAAGGAAACTGAAAATTATTTTTCTCCTAACATGCTGTTTTCATTTATGACACAGCAACTCCTTTCTAAGTACCAGGTCACGTCCACCCCTTGGTACATACCTGTATTTGCTTTTAGACATTTCTTTTGTTTAAAAAAAAAAAAATAAAGCTAGTTCTATTGAAATGCAAAAAAAAAAAAAAAAAAGAGCCTTTTAAAAACATGCTGAACTACTGACCTGGGGATGCTACTGCCAGAAACCTAACCCAAGTAAGTAAGATGCCAACAACCTTCATGTATACAGATGCTCAATGCCACTTTAAAAACAGGGTATTTGTTAGTAAACTATGTTTCACTGCGGCCGAAGAATACTAGGTAGTCTTGAAAAATGACATTTATAATAGTAGAAATTCTGTAAGAGATGATGCTAAATGATTTGAGATCAACAGATACACACTACTAGAAATAAAACAGATAAACAATAAGACCTACTGTACAGCACAGGGAACTCTATTCAATATCTTATAAAAACCTACAGTGGAAAAGAATCTGAAAAAGAGTATCCAACACACATATCTGAATCAGCTTGCTGTAGACCTGAAACACTGTAAATCAACTTTAATTCATTGTTCTTACAAAAGTAACACAGGGACTTCTCTGGCAGTCCAGTGGTTAAGAATCCATCTAGCAATGCAGGTGACATGTGTTCGATCCCTGGTCAGGAAGCTAAGACCTCACATCCCTCGGGGCAGCTAAGCCCGGTGCCACATAGACTGAAGCCTGCATGCTCTAGAGTCTGAGCTCCACAACAGGAGAAGCCCCGGAGCTGCAACGAAAGCCCACGCGCAACAGACACCCAGCGCAGCCTAAAAACAAATAATACATTTTAAAAAGTAAAACAAAACCGTATAGTAAATATACTATAGTATATTAGTATTTTGTATAGTAAACCGAACAATGTAAAGAAATCATTAAAAAAACCCACTTTACATGATTCATGTAAAGTGTTATTAACCGTGGTTGCCCCTGGGCAGTTGGGTTATATGGGACTCATCTGTTACTTTACGCCTTTTCTATATGCTTCTTATAACTTCCGTAATCAGCATAAAACAAGCCCACAAATACTAGGAAAAAACTGAGAAAACAATGCCCGTGGCAGGAGCACTCATGCTGGGACCTGGATGTGGAGCCTGTGAAACGCATGGGACGGGAAGCCCACTGGGCCGGCTCTGGAGCCCTGTGCTTGACTCTGCAGGGGCACCTGAGCCTGCGGCCCCGCCGCCCACATGCGGCTTCTCTCCCAGCGGCCTGGCTGGCTGCACGCGATGTTGACCCAGCCTTGTGTACCTCCGGCATGTTTCTTATTAACTCGTATCAGGAATGTGCACCAACCTGCGTGTGACACACGACAAACCACTCCACCTCTGTACAAATTTCATACGTCAGATCAGAGAGGGCCAGTGGAGCAGCCTGGAAGGAGTCGGTTTTTACATCAAGTTCCTTTACCTGTCACTTTCATTCCCACCCTGCCCTGCCCCCCAAAACTCCCACTATCCTTTGGATGAAGAGGATGCAGCTTCCTAGGAGACACCCTTTCGTGTCTGCCAAGGAAGGTTCGAGCCCCTCAATCATCAAGAGGTCACCGAGCAGGGCCCTGCCTTTTGTCTGGGAGAAGGGTTCAGTCATCTCAGGAAGGAGAATTTCCACTGGCTTCACACTCGGACCAGGCCTGGGGGTACCTCCCACAGCAGAGCTTTCCGAGTCCGGCTGACACCGGCATTTCCCAGACAGGATCTCAGAGACCCTCTCCTCCTCTGCTTTAAATGCGGCACAGTCAAGATTCGTCCCCTTCCAGGTGGGAAGAAAAGAATCATTTTGCAGCTTGACAGCAATGAAAATATTCCCTCGGGATGCTTGGGTGGCTTCTGAGGGTGGAGAGAAAGCTCACACACAGCCTAGTGTCATGGGTCTCTTATGGCAAGGCTCAGAATACACTGCAGGACCAACAGTATCCAGGGAAACCTAACAGCTCCTTGAATGGAAAGACTTCACGCCACTGTATCGCTCAAGACAAGTAACCACATAAACTAGGTTTTCTAGGACAGTCCCGACTCCATCTAACTAGTTTGGTGATCAGATATCAGGAAAGGGAAGAGAAAAAATATTTGTTGAGTGTCTATTTTGTCTGGGATCAGCCACTTCACGTGGATGAGACATCGCTCCAACAAGTCTAAGAGGTTGGTGCTAATATTCCCATTTTAAAGATCAAGAAACTGAGGCAGAGGGAAGTAACTTTTTGCCCAAGGTGACAATATCAAAGGTACAGTCAGGATTCTGATTCTTCCTCCAACGTCTGTACTTTCCTCATGAAAATCCAGGCTGAATTTTGATTTTAAAAACGTGGCTGCAGGAACAAGAAGGGCATTTTCAGTGGAGCCTGTCTTCCTATTCCAGAATTTTAAAGTGGTTCTTGAAACTGAGCTGTAGTGGGGGTGGGGGGCAACAACCCCACTAAAATCCTGTGTGTGTCTTACAAGAGATTGCAGTGCTGCACAAAGAAGCCGAATTTGAGGCTCTCAACTGAGGAGAACTTTGAAGTCGGAACCTGGGGCTAAGACATCCTCTATTTTTATTAATTAAGGGTGATGTTTCAAAACCATCAGATTTATCACGACTGGATTTCAGATAAATGCACAGGCAAGCATGGCTTGTCCTTTGGGTTATTTTTGCTCCTCCCTGAGGATCTGTATTTCCTCACATGAGACTTCTCTGCGTCCTGGGCTGGCTTGAGGTGGATGGAGGCCCAGCTTTGCAGGCCTGGGTCCTGCTAACCTCAGGGCTTTTCAAAGGCCGGAGAGGGATGGGTGTGCACAGTGGGTGCTATTGCCATCTGCTCCTGGAAGCAGGGGTAAAGAACTAGCCTGCCAATGCAGGAGGCATAAGAGACACGGGTTCGATCCCTGGGTCGGGAAGATCCCCTGGGGGAGGGCATGGCAACCCACTCCAGTATTCTTGCCTGGAGAATTTCATGGACAGAGGAGTCTGGCGGGCTACAGTCTGGGGCTGCAATGAGTGGTACCCAACTGAAGCACATATGCACGCCCCGGGGGCAGAGGCTGAGGGGAGAGGATGGGAGCTACCCACCCTCACCCCGTGCTGCAGGAGGCTCCTGAATGCACCTATGGGTCCTGGAGCTGACTGGTTCAACATCCTGGCCATTTTCTGCTTTGTTATTCTGGTAGTCACCGAACTCTGCAGCCTTGAAAATGGTACCTCCAGCTTGGGCAACGGGCATTTTCATTAGGAATATGTGGTCAGCTTTTACCAATCTCCACCACCAAGATCCACCAGCCCTCACTCCATGGGGTAAACATGAATTAGACTTGCTGCCGCAGGCATCTTGGGATGAAGCTCTGGGCCTGGCCTGCCATTCTGATGTGGGCTCAGTTATATTACATGACAGGATCTCTACTTGCCAGGCCCTTGCAACAAAGCTGTTCAGCAAAGACTCAGCCTCAGGGCCTTAGAGGAGCCAGATGAGAAAAGCAGTGTGTTGGACAACACGGGACACCCACCGGAGCTGGGGTGGCTGGGGACGCCATCCATCCGAGGTGGAGACGGGTGGTGGACAACCCACAGTGGGTGGGGGGGTGGTGTCTGAGCACAGAAACAAAAGCAGGGACGTTTCTCAACTGGGGGCTATGAGTCAACTCCACGGGAGCAGGAAGTCTCCCATGAAGAATGAAATCTCATGTAATTTCACAGAATCATTGCCTATTTTCACACAATCATTTCACTTTGATTCTGTAGTGTGTACCGTAGACAAGACAGACAGTGGTGACCCCATTTTACGGAGGAGGAAACTGTGGGTCAGGTGGCTTGAGGACTTGCCTCAGTCACCATGGTCTCTTGCTCACGGGGTGGCTATGGAGCCACCCGTTCAGGTTGTCCATGAACAGACCCAGACACGTGAGAAGTATCATTGGGGCTGCCTGTGGCGGGCACAGAAGTGGGATCGAAGTGGGGACCGGTGAGCCACTCTGCCGGAAGCTTGGCTTGGGCTTTGCTGGGGTCCCCTGTCCTTGACTTCTGGCCTCATTTCCTGGCCTGGCGGCCCACGGGGGAGGAGGTGGAACTCCGCCTGGTATCGCTTAAATTTATCACAGAAGGGTGTGTTCGGGGCTTGTTCTGCATCTGACTCAGTGGGGTGCCCGGGAGCTGTCATTTCCTGTCTTGACATGTCCAAGGATTTGTTCCGCCGTGGCTGGTGACCACGATAGCAGCCCAGGCCTGGAGACCAAGGAGGATGAGAGGAGAAGTCGAGCGGCTGCAGGAACACACAGCAGGGAGCAATGAGGCAGAGAAATCTGCACGATGACGGTAACCCCTCACATTCACACTGCCTCGCCCTTTACAAGGTGCTTTCACAGGCCTCTCCCCACCCTGATCACACAACACCCCCAGGCAGGAAGGCAAGGCCACTGTTACTAGTCCCCATTTCACAGCTGAGGGAAAGTGCAGGGAGCTGAGCGGCGGGGTAGAGAGGAGACTGGGGAACCACCAGCCTCCACACCTTCCATACTCAGAGTGTGGGCCCCCAACCAGGGGCAGCGGGAAGCCCGTCAGGAAGGGAGGCTCTCAGGCCCCGCCTGAGAGAGGAATTAACCAGCACCGGGGTTCAGGTCAGGCCCCCAGGGGATGCACAAACCGTGAGGAGGAGGCTGACAGCGCTCCCCCACCCGCCCCGGCCCTGTCTCCCCGCCATGCCTAGAGCCTGTTTGGGTCTAGCTACTCATTTCGAGACAAAGACCTTGAGGCCCAGGGAGGGGACGGGTTCCGGCCCTGAGAGGAGCAGGAGCAGACGGAGCCTCGGTCGTGCAGGTCCGTCCCAGGCCCCTTGCATCCAGCGGATGCCCGAGGGCCATCTCCCTTGCCTCCTCTGCCCCCCGCCCCGCCCTACACTTCCACCCCCAGACCACCCTCAGCAGCCGGCCCCTCGGCTTCTTCCCTTGGTTCCAGTCTTGTGTTAAGTGTTGACACAAGTTCTAAGGCCTGGGGTTAACCCTCTATTAAAGCAAACAGAGAGGGTCGTAGCTTGCGCTAAGTCTAGGAGCCAAGTGGGAATATGTGTGTGCGTGTGCACGTGTGTGTGTTGGCAGGTAGGCTCGATGCTTGGATTGTCTCTGTCCATCCCCCTTGGGCCTTCCTGCCTCTAGGAGAAGGCTGGGGAACTCTTGTTTGCCTGCGAAGGAGGCTCTGCTCACGCTCTGCAAAATACCTACTTCATTACTAAGTGTGAAAATGACCCCCGAAGTGTGTTAATCTGGTTATGATTTCCCCTCCGCTCATTGGTTGGACTGTGTGCCAAGTTTGGCGCCTGTGGGTAAAGCGATTCGTACGCTGTGGCTGGAGACTGGGGCCAGGATTCCCCCTCCTTTTCCTCCACTTCTGCTCCACTGGGGCCAATCAGGATGTTATTCATTTCCCCAGTTGAGAAGCGAGTTCAAAAAGGCCAGCAGAGCCTCCTCTGCCCCTTCCCTGTGTAAGCAACGCCAACCCCTCCCACGAGGAGGAAGCGACATATTTTGTTTCTGCTTCACTCACGCAAGGAGCAGGTTTACAGAATCGGCCCAGAAAGAGAGCGTTTGTTGAAATCTATCTTTTTATCTCTGGACCGAGGGTACACAGTGAATTAGAAGAACAGCAGGGCCATCATAAGGAGAGGGTGGGCGGAGGGAAGTCAAGGCACCCAGAAGCCCTTAGGAGGGGGCTGGAGACCTCATGTCACCACATCCGCAGACACAGCCTTGTCATCTCCCCTTGAGTCAGAGCTAACAGCTGAACGAGAGAATTAATTTCTCACTGAGCTTCATCTGAGTTTTAGAAGTGTCTTTAGGGTAGAAAAGTTACCAGAATAGCTTTCTCATATGTCTTGGACTGTTAAGAAAAAAGGAAACAAATAAAAACCAAGCCATCTTTCTTATAGAAATACCTACCACGCTGCTCAATGAACATGCAAACTCACCGACATCCTCTTGGGCAAGTCATTAATGAAGCGGTCTGGATATGAGCTACATAATCTCTTAATCGGGGGGTGACTCTCTAGTTCTCAAAAGCCAAGATGGTGGGGTACCCCATGGACTGGTGAACCAGCCCTCCTCCTCCTCCCCCTGCCTGCGGTGTCTATCTTCAAGGCCCAGTAGTAATCTGCACCCTCTGAATCTAGCTGCAATCTCTTCTCTTCATGGAGCACTTTGTATCTTATTTTTAAAACCACGGGGAGGGGCTTCCCTGGTGGTCCAGTAGTCGAGGCCACCCTGCAATGCAGGGGACGCTGGTTGGATCCCTGGTCGGGGAAGATCCCACATGCCGGGGAGCAACTAGGCCCCGTGCGCCACAACTGCTGAGCCCATGTGCTGCGACCACTAAAGCTTATGCGCCCTGGAGCCCGTGGTTCTCAATAAAGAAGCCCCCAAAATGAGATACTTGTGTACCCCAACTAGAGAGTAGCCCCCACTCAACTAGAGAAAGCCTACTTGCTGCAATGAGACCAGGCACAGCCAAAAAATTACTAATTAAATAAATAAATAACTAAAAGAAAAAAACATGGTGGGATGAGAGCAGGGGGCCAGATCCTTTGGACCAATGAGGCGGTTATACGGTCACTGAACTGTGCTGGCAGAAAGAGCATGTGGTTAAGCGTGGGACACGAGTGCAGGCTTTGGTTCTGGTCTGCTCTATGTGACTCTGCGGGCCTCCCTGGTGGCTCAGTGGTAAAGAAGCTTCCTGCGACGCAGGAGATGCAGCAGACATAGGTTCAGTCCCTGGGTCGGGAAGATCTTCCGGAGGAGGGAACAGCAACCCACTTCAGTATTCTTGCCTGGAGAATCCCACGGACAGAGGCACCGACAGCCCACAGGGTCACACAGAGTCAGACCCGACTGAAGCGCCTTAGCACGCACATACGCATGTGACCTTGTGCAGGTCCCTCAACCTCCAGGCACCTGAGTTTTCTCTGCTGGGAAAGAGGAATAACAATGCTAGTTATTATGGCTAGTTATTCATAATTTTCAAAATCATGTGAAGATTCAAATGACAAGGTACGAGACAGAACCTTCAAGACGATAATGTGTAATCGGCTTGCAAAGTACTGATTCTGCTTTCAGAAGTCAGATGGATGGCCTTAGGCTGGTGCTTTCACCACTTCCCTCCAGCTCCTCTGAGACATCAGGAGGGTGTCTGAGCTGTGTGGCTTCCTGTGGTGTGGGAACATTCGCATAGTTTAGCCGGATTGCTCATTTCTAAACCAGGAATATGAAAGTCACCCGTAACGTCTTTATTACAGCTTTCATGTTGCACAAGATCCCCGGTGCTGCCCTGCAGGATTAAATGGGCTCACCCTGCAGTTGTCCTGATGTCCCAGAGATACCTGAGAGCCAGGAGCCTGCAGCACAGATCTTGCCACATAACAGGTGCCCAGTAAATGTTTATTAAATGAAAGGATGAAATGACAAGGCTTAGTTATCTTTCCATCTGAAGTATGCATGTATCATGGTCTGAAAGGGAGCTCCTCAAGGCATTTCTCAGCCACCCTCCTACCTCCAGGCAGCATCACCCTTCAATCTCTCTTTTTAAAATAACTCCAAAAAGGAGAGGTCCCTATGCTCCTTAGAGGGACACTCCTGAACCCTCGACTCGGTAGCCACCTTCCGCCTGCAATATTAATCTAAGTATAATCAGTATCTCTATTTATGCTGGAAAGATCATATCCCAAGGCCAATCGTTGAGGAAAGATTATTTATCTTGGTCGCTTATTAAAGGTGATGTTTGAATTTTATAGATTCACAACTTTATACACAGGGCATAGGCCCTCTGAACAGCTTCTATGCTTAATAAGAAATACCTATGGTAGGGACAGGGCTTCCCCAGTGCAGGAGATGTGGGTTTGATCCCTGAGTTGGGAAGATCCCCTGGAGAAGGAACCCATTCCAGTATTCTTGCCTGGGAAATCCCATGAACAGAAGAGCCTGGCAGGATGGGGTCGCAAAGAGTCAGACATGACTTAGTGACTCAACAACAACAATGGTAGAATCGTCTATACATCCAACAATCTACACATTGTTGAGAATAGCTGTCTTAAGCATATTTCATGGATCTCACTGCTGAATCAGTGAGTAGATTTAGTCCCTAAGCCTGTAAGTGAATAGAGTTGGCTCCTGCAATGGCGGTAACTTCAAAATGTCTTCTTTGTCTACATGCGCTGTCTTTTTCAAACTTCTTTAATGGTCAGCTTTTTAACATATGGTGCTTTTGTTTTTTTCTTTTTCAAATACTGGATTACATTCAGATCCATTATTGCACAAAGTGGAACCGGCAATCAGACTGTCTACACAAGAGGGCAGTGAGGGTAAATGCTTTCAGAGAAGTAGTGCGGATCAATTATCTGTCTTAATGCAGGATTTCCACCGGATTCCCGAATCCTCAGACAGTTGTTCAGAAATGCTCCTTCAGATCAGTGGGTTAGCTCTTCCATTTTCACACACCTGAGGAGTCCCACCAGTCACAGCGGCTCCTGACTACAGGGATTCTTCGGAGCTTTAGGTCAGAGTCTGTGTGTAGGGTGGGGGCATGGTTGATAAATAGCAGGAAGAGTGCCTGTGTTATATGATGGAAGAACCTCTGATCTGCAACATCATTCTCAGATTTTCCTAATAAGAAGAATCCCCAGGGTGCTTATTGTAAAAAAAAACCCCATTCTTAGGTCTGTCTCCAAGATGTTCTAATGCAGTAGACAACAGATAGATTAGCAGATCCTGGAAGAGGGTCTGATTCTTACCTGGGAAGCTAGGGAACCAATGCTCTAGAGAAGCCGGGGCTCAAATCTAGCCTTAAGAATCTCTCAAGATTGAAAAAGCAGGTGAGTGTCCCCCGCATCATGACCGTGGTAGCTCACTCACAACCACGCGGCAGCTCAGACGCTGTAAAGGAAAGCTAACTGCGCAAAAGGGGCCTTGCAGGCTGCTCACGTTCTCTGTTTCCTCTGATTTTCCTCCTTCCTCTCTGACCACCCCTCAAGCCTCTCCAAGGCCTTGCTCAGCTCCTTCTGCTCTTCAAACGTCGGTGCTTTTTCAGGGTTTCATCGTTAAGCCTCTTCTCTTCCTTTTCTGTGCACTGTGCCTGGGCGAGCTTATCAGCTCTCAGTCACAACTACCACGGACACATGACCAACTTCCAAACCGTGCTTCTAACTCGGTTCTGTCCTGGCCTCCAAAGCCACTTGCGTCAGACCGAACACATTCCCTGGGCACCTCCAAGTCCCGTCCAAAACAAGTCCATCACTTACTGCTCCGGAACGTGGCCTTCCTTCTCTAGTCCCCAGGCCAGTGGCCACACGGTCTTTTCGGTGGCCCCAGCCAAACCCCTCCTCATCCCATCCCCACAGTCAGCTGACCAGGACGTTCTCTGGGTTTTACTTCTTGAACCTCTTTTTATAAAATTAGTTAGTTAATTCATTTTTTTGGCCGCACTGTGTGGCTTGTGGGATCTTAGTTCCCTGACCGGGGATTGCACCTGGGCCCCAGCAAAGAAAGCGCCAAGTCCTAACCACTGGACCACCAAGAGATTCCTTTCTTAAACCCTCTGGAATCTGTCCCCTGCTCCACAGCTACTGAGCTCAGGCCCTCATCAGGTCTCGTGGGGAAACGTCGACGACTTGACATTGGTCTTCCTGCCTCTGTGTGGTTCCCCTTCTTTTCATTTTCCTTAGTGCTGCTTTGTCTACAACACAAATCTCAACATCTGCCTCACCAAGGCTCAGGATAAAGCACCACTGGCCCCGGTCGCTCTTCACACTCTGCACACCACGCCCCCCGCCTCCTCCAGGCACTCCGCCTCCTCCAGGCACTCCGCCCCCTCCAGGCACTCCGCCCCTTCCAGGCACTCCGCCCCCTCCAGGCACTCCGCCCCCTGTACCTCGGAAGTTGCTACTCCTGCTGCCTGGACTGTTCTTCCCTAGTGCTAGTGCTAAGCCGCTTCAGTCATGTCCGACTCTTTGTCACCCACGGACTGGAGCCCTCCAGGCTCCTCTGTCCATGGGATTTTCCAGGCAAGAATACTGGAGTGGGTTGTCATACACTCTTCCAGGGAAACTTCCTGACCCAGGGATCGAACCCCTGTCTCTTATGTCTCCTGTGTAAGTGAGTTCTTTACCACTAGCGCCACCTGGGAAGCCAAGTCCTGTTTACCCCTGAAGACTCAGATCAGCTGAGCAGTGGCCTAGCACTCTTCTTCCAGGGTGGACTTTAGGTCTTCCAGCAGGCCCCCCAGCACCCTGGGCTTCCCTTCGTCAGAGCCCAACGTGCAGTCACTTACACAGCAGACCCTTTTGGGGGTCTATTGGGGCTTCCCTGGTGCTAAAGAGCCTCTTGATGAAAGTGAAAGAGGAGAGTGAAAAGTTGCTTAAAACTCAACATTCAGAAAACTAAGAGCATGGCATCTGGTCCCATCACTTCATGGCAAATAGATGGGGAAACAATGGAAACAGTGACAGACTTTATTTTTTTGGCTCCAAAATCACTGCAGATGGTGACTGCAGCCATGAAATTAAAAGACACTTGTTCCTTGGAAGAAAAGCTATGACCAACCTACACAGCATATTAAAAAGCAGAGATGTTATTTTGCCAACAAAGTTCCCTATAATCAAAGCTATGGTTTTTCCAATAGTCCTGTACGGATGTTAGAGTTGGACTATAAAGAAAGCTGAGCTGAAGAATTGATGCTTTTGAACTGTGGTGTTGGAGAAGACTCTTGAGAGTCCCTTGGACTGCAAGGAGATCCAACCAGTCTATCCTAAAGGAAATCAGTCCTGAATATTCATTGGAAGGACTGATGCTGAAGCTGAAATTTCAATCCTTTGACTGATGGGAAGAACTGACTCATTGGAAAAGACCCTGTTGCTGGGAAAGATTGAAGGCAGGAGAAGGGGGTGACTGATGATGGGATGGTTGGATGGCATCACTGACTCTATGGACATGAGTTTGAGTAAACTCCAGGAGACAGACAGTAAAGAATCTGCCTGCAATGCAGGAGACCTAGGTTTGATCCCTGAGTCGGGAAGATCCTGTAGAGAAGTGAATGGCTTCCCACTCCAGTATTCTTGCCTGGAGAATTCCATGGGCAGAGAAGCCTGGCAGGCTAGAATCCATGGAGTTGCAAAGAGTTGGACACTAACACGTGTATTATTGAGCAACTAACACTTTCAACTTATGGTCCAGCCACTGTGCTGAGTGCTGGGAATTTGACAGACTACAAAAAGAACAATATTTTTTGGTCTATTTTCTCATTAGGGTATAAGTTTCTGGAGCACAGCATCTGCTGCTTCTTTTTAAAAAAACCTCTGTATCCTAATGCGGGCAGGAGGAGAAGGGGACGACAGAGGATGAGATGGTTGGATGGCATCACCGACTCGATGGACGTGAGTTTGAGCAAGCTCCGGGAGCTGGTGATGGACAGAGAAGCCTGGTGTGATGAGTCCGTGGGGTTGCAAAGAGTCAGACACAACTGAGCGACTAAACAACAACAACAATCCTAAATGCACAGCACGGGGCCACAGTAGGAAGGAAAAGGGGAGGGAAGAAACTGAGGTTGTTTAACCTTGAGAAGAGATTCAGACAGCTGAGATTCTAGTACTCAAACATTTGAAGAGCAGTTTTAAAGAAAGGGGAATAGATGTGTGTGTTGGCGGGGTGGGGGTGGGGGTGCAGGGAGGGGCCAGGGGCCAAAACAGGACCCATGGGAGAAAACAGCACATTGGCATGTCTCAGACCAACACGAGGGGAGGGGCCACCTGACGCAACAAGCTGCCCCTGCGGCCGATACAAGGCTCGACCTGAGCCCAAGCGCCTCCTGAAGCCTGTCTGGAGTCACGTGGCAAGTCACGTGGTTGGAGGCTGGTCCCTCGGCTGAGTCCCCCCAGCACACGCACACCTTCAGTGATGGGACTGTGGTCGAGTAAGCTCTTTCCTTCAACTTTGCACTGTGTTTCGTTTTATTTTTATATTCAGAGGCTAACAAAGGCAGGATAGGAAGTGGTGGAAGGATCAGGCATGTACTAGTAATATAATATTGGGCAAATCAGTTAATGTTCCTGGTTCAATGTACACATCTGTAAAACAGGAGTAAATAAAAAAAGTACCTGATGCAAAGAGCTGACTCACTGGAAAAGACCCTGAGGCTAGGAAGGAGGAGAAGGGGGTGACTGAGGATGAGATGGCTGGACGGCATCATTGACTCAATGGACACGAGTCTGAGCAAAGTGCGGGAGACAGCGAAGGACACAGAAGCCTGGCGTGCTGCAGTCCATGGGGCCGCATAGAGTAGGACACGACAGAGCGACTGAACAGCAAAGGCTTAAGTGAACGTGCCTGATGCAATTAATGCTTAAAGGGACAGCAATCCCACTGATCATCAAAATGACCCTGCCAAGTTCTTCAGTTTCAGAAAGAAGCTGTGGTATAAAGACACTGTATTAGGCCAAGGAGCTGACCTCAGGGCCAGGATTTGACACATCTCATATAGTATTCCTTTCGGGCATTAAAAAGAAAGTTTTCTCCCTGATTTTTCAATCATACTAAAATGATCTGACAATAAAAGGAAGTACTGTCTTCACCAAGAGAATACAAATGCTCTTTGTGAATGACATCACCTCTCCCAAAGGAATTATCTGACCAACCAGGGGAGAAGCTCAGAGCTCACACAGTCTCTAGAATAGCGCACTGCATCCTTGCCACGGGGCTCACCAGACCTAAGGATCAGTCCTGAGATGTCAGAGAGGACTGTGGCGCTACACCCCTGTCACCGCCTCAACAAGCCCTGCCAGATGCTGAGAACGTGGGGTGCTCAGGTGCCTGACCAAACCAACCCTCTTGGCCTCACAATTCTCTGACCTCTGCACACCAATGACCTTCACCTTCTTTCTAGCCATTCATTCACCTAGATCCTTGCAATTGGCACTGCCAGTGTTTGAAGCAAGAGACCCCACAATTTTGATCATGAAGCTTCCTATCTGTCAATTTCATTCACTTCCTTATTTATACTGGGTTGGCCAAAAAGTTCATTTGGGTTTTTCTATAACATCTTACAGAAAAATCTGAATAATCTTTTTGGCCAACCCTATCACTTCATGGCAAACAGATGAGGAAAGAATGGAAACAGTGACAGAGTTTATTTTCCCAAGCTCCAAAATTACTGCAGACAGTGACTGCAGCCATGAAATTAAGATACATGCTCCTCAGAAGAAAAGCTATGATAAACCTAGACAGTGTATTAAAAAGCAAAGACATAACTTAGCCAACAAAGGTCCATATAGTCAAAGTTATGGCTTTTCCACTAGTCATAGACAGATGTGAGAGTTGGACCATAAAGAAGGGTGAGTGCCTAAGAATTCACGCTTTAGAATTGTGGTGCTGGAGAAGACTCTTGAGAGTCCCTTGGACAGCAAGGAGATCCAACCAGTCCATCCTAAAGGAAATCAACCCTGAATATTCATTGGAAGGACTGATGCTGAAGCTGAAGCTCCAATACTTTGGTTACCTGATGGGAAGAGCTGACTCACTGGAAAAGACCCTGATGTTGGGAAAGATTGAGGGCAGGAGGAGAAGGGGGTGACAGAGGATGAGATGGTGGAGTGGCATCATCGACTCAATGGACATGAGTCTGAGCAAACTCTGGGAGATGGTGAAAGACAGGGAAGCCTGGTGTGCTGCAGTCCATGTGGTCGGAAAGAGTTGGACACAACTGAGTGATTGAACAACAAAATACTAATGATGCTTTTCAACCTCGTGGAGTCTGATAGTCCCTGAAGCCCCCCTTAATATCTCATCGCTGACCCCTTGCCACCTCTCCCCCTGGTTTATCTGCCCCTCTTGCTTTGCTAGAGGCATCTGGAATGATCCATTCAATCATCAAATTTCTCTATTCCTGGGCTGCTGAGCTGTGCTGCAGAAAGTTGACTTGTGTCCACTGACACCATGACAAATTTATCAGGCAGGCTTTCCCTGCTCCTCAACCTTTAAAAAAATTTTTTTTATTTTCCCATTTGTTCCTGGTCGGCTCCCTCCTGGATTTCCCCATCTCCTCAAGCTCCTCCATCCTGTCACAACTCGCTCCCTCACTCTCAGCAGATGACCTGCCAACTCACTGCCTTTGGGATTTCCTTTTGAGTTCTTTCTTTTAAAGATTCAGAAGTCCTTGCCTCTTAAAAGCGACCCGGGGCAGGAGTGACAAGCACAAAACACGGCCCCTGAAGAATCGTCGAGCCAGCCAGTCAGGCAGAGTGGAAGCAGAGCCTCCTCTGGACGGACAAAGTGGGCGTGGGGGTGTCGGCTGGGAACACGCCCGCAGCTCTTCCTGACTCTCCTCTCCCACCGAACGTGTTCTGCGGAGTTTTTTATTTTGCCCTTGTCACTTCCAGTCTCCATCAGCTCGCCGGTGCCGTGGGAGGCTGAGTGCCATCCTAAGGTGGAGGGAAAGCTGATGACAGCCGGCGGTGAACCCCTGCCTTGGGGCGGGTGGTTTATAATCCAGATTACCCGGGGCTGCCTCCAAATGAGGAGGGACAGAACAGTAATCATTCCGGGGAGATTTGCGCGTGACTGTGTGTGTGTATTCACTGCAGTCATCCCCAGATTTGGAACATACCTGTCCAGGGTAGCAAACAAGAGGCTATCGTGTTACCACAACTCCTGGCCACGGTGGCCAAGCTCCTTGGTGACCCAGCCTGGCTCGCTCCCCCCAGGCTTGTCTCCCTGACTCTCTCCCTTGCCCCTTGTGTTACACGTGATGAACCTCTTTTACTTCCTCGGGTAGACTCCTCCCTCTCACCTCTGGGCCCTCATGATCTCCCCTCCATGACAGCTTGAACAGAACTGGGCAGGTCTGGTGCCCCTCCTATGTGCTCCCATAGCAGAGCCCCCTGAACCCACCTGATCACATTCTCTCCATGGGCGCTGCTGGTTTGTCTGTTTCTCTTTCTACGATGTAAGCCCACGAGGGTGTAGAGATCATGTTTTGCTCTTTACCACATCCTCAAAACCTACGATCCACCTATGCCAACGTCTCGAGACTAAGCCCTGAGAATCGAGGGTGTTGAGATCATGTTTTGTTCTTTACCATATCCTCAAAACCTAGGATCCACCTATACCAACGTCTCGAGACTAAGCCCTGAGAATCAAGGGTTTTGGAGGCTAACAGAAGACTAACATCAGTGCATAGAAGGGGAAAGAAAGTCTCAGAGAAAATAACGCTGAAAGAGGGAACCGGTCTCGATCAGAAGACCCAGAGTTCACTGCTGCCTGGTTTCCCAGTGCGATGGCTCCAACTTTCAGCTCAGGGTCTTGGATAAAGAGGCCTGTGTCTCTGATGAAGCAGAACAAACAGGTAGGAGGTTGGCCCTTTAAGACCCAGAGGATCTGCTGACCAAGGCCGATGAGGGAACGCAGGTTCCTCCGTGTAGAGGGTTCACGTATTCCAGCTCCTTGCAGCTATCAATGAGCTGCTCTCCTAGGGCTCTTTGGGATGGGAGTTGGGTGCTGGTCTGGTCTGCACCCTCAGCCTGCTCTCCAGGCTCTTGGTCCCATCTCCTGCTCTTTGATCTTATGACTGACCCTTGCCTGTCTTAGCCCACCCGGGACCTTCCTGCCAACCACATTTCACCAGGCCAACTCCATTCAAATCTGCGTCCAACCAGGCACTCAAACCAGCTGGAACAACCTGACTTCACCAACCAGGCACCAAACAGAGCACTGGACTCTGTGGCAGGAAGAGAAAGTGGGGAAGTGATGCAGAAAGGGTGCCCCATGGAGGCTGCAGAGCTGAATCGAGCGAAGCACACTGCCACAGATTTGCTTGTCTCATTCCAGGCAAAATGCCCAACTGGCACTGTTTTCAGAGGAATTAAGCTGCTTTTGACTAAGACTGAGGATAATCACAAGTTCCTGGAGGATAACGCTGAGAAAGGAACTGTCAGAAGAGACATTTGATCACACTTAGACCTGGTGGAGGAACGGCCATGGGCTGCTGGTTATCTTGCCATCCAGCTGTTTGGCACAAACCCCTGCATACGCTCCTCTAATAGTACTTCTCATCGGGGTTTATACATCAGAATCCACAGGGGAGCTTTTCAAATATATGGAGGTGCAAGTCCTGTCCCAGATCATAACCCGAATTTCTGGGGCCTAGGATTAGGGAGCCTGGGCATCTTTATCTTTGAAAAGCTCCCCTAACCCTAGACTCTAATCTGAGCCCTCACCCAGGTGACTCTGAGGCATTCCTTGTTGCCACAAACCATAGCCAGGTCTCTCCTCTTGTCTAAGTTAGTGTGTCTGCCTGAGACCATTACTATGTAGAGAGCAGGACACACACATCTATAATTCTCTCTTCTCAGAAGCCACCCTAGTGCCATTTCCAACAGAATGCCCGCGGAAGAGCTTGTGCCGCAGCTGGCATGTGGGTCAACAGCCTTGGCCAGTGTGCTCACGACAGCAGAGGGAACTGATGGAGGCATCTGGTGCCCACTCTCCACGAAATCACCCCTCCTCAGTGGCCCCGCAAGCTGGGGAACTAGGGTGAGGTGGCTCAGAACTGATTACCGACAAGTACGCAGGAACATTTTCATTCTCCTTTAGAAGAAAAAGCCCTTCACACACTGCATGGGTAAGAATCTCTAGCTCTCCACTGCATTTATTTCTGGAGTGCAGTATTCACTGTATGCTCAAAACTGAAATGAAGGTGATCAACACAGGCTTGCTAAGTGGATAACAATGGAGACTGTCTTCCCCTTGGGCTCTCTGCCTATGTGGGTTGCTGGCCCGCTGAGGGAGGAGGGGGTGGGGTAACTTGGCATTTGGAAGATTCCTCAGTGGCCATACAGCTCTACTCACTGAGAACTGAGAAGGAAACATTTTCCTTTTTTTTTGAATTGCATGATATTTGCCTTACAATATTGTGCTGGTTTTGGCCATACACCACCATGAATCGGTCACGGGTATACCTATGTTTCCTCCCTCTTGAATCTCCCTGGCACCTCCCAACCCGTCCCACCGCTCCCAGCACAGGGGTGAGCTCCCTGAGTCACACAGCAGCCCCACTGGCTGGCTGTTTCACGTATGGTAACGCACATGTCTCCATGCTACTCCACCAATGCGCCCCACACTCTCGCTCCACACCGTGTCCACAAATCTGTTCTCTATGTTTGCGTCTCCATTGCTGCCAGAAGGAAACATTTTTAAGAACCAAGCTCTGAACCACCACCCTAAGGATGGTGGTTTCCTTCATGATTTCCATCATGGCCAATTGTCTGCCTTTATCTCAGAATAACATTTTTTACTCATTGTTGCTAGAAAGGCACGTTTTAGGACACCTAAATTCCTTAAAACTAAAATATTGTGTTATTTCTAAATAGGAAATTGTCTTCCAAATCATTCCTGGAAGGGGCCTGTCAACTTGTGTCCCATTGCTGGCAGCTAAGTTTAAGGTAGTTTGGGTATGGAGAATGGTCCTTAATATCCAGGTGGACCCAAGGGGGCAGGGTATAGGTCAAATGATCACCACTTCCCCTAGCCTCTTTCTGGGTGCCAAATCTCAGGCTATAGAGACAGCATGGGAAGAACAGTCAAGACTCTGGATCAAGTGGGTTTGATGGGTTCTGTGGAAGGACTGCTGGCCTCCTGAAGGAAGGGAGAACCATGTGGTGAAAAGGACACTGGACTTGGAGTCAGAAAGCCTGGACCCATCACTGGCTGGCGGAGTGTCACTGCACAAACACTTCATGCAAAGGACACTTCACTTCAAGTGTCCTCAAGTGCAAAATATCTGCCCTCCCTGTGTGAAGCTTTGTTGGAAGAATCAAATAAAATTGGAAGTGTATACATGCTCTCTAGAAATTCTAAGAGAAAGTGCTTGTTAGTTGCTCAGTAGTGCCTGACTCTTTGCGACCCCATGGACTACAGGGGTCTCCAGACTCCTCTGTCCATGGAATGCTCCAGGCAAGAATACAGGAGCGGGTTGCCATGCCCTTCTCCAGGGGATCTTCCAGACCCAGGGATCAAACCCGGGTCTCCTGCATTGCAGGCAGATTCTTTAACAACTGAGCCAGCAGGGAAGCCCCTAAAGTGATGATATAGTTTGAGAAATGCCAGGTTTTCCTCTGAGGACCTGGCCTATCCAGCAGTCCGCTCCTGATTCTCTCCCACATCCCTCAGCCCCTGGGATGGAGCCAGCATCATCTGGCTCCTCCCGGAGGCAGACATCTCTTTGTTTCACAGCAGCTCCACTTTGGCTCTGGGGCCATTAGACTAAACAGCCCCACCCCCTCCTCCAAGTCCCGCCCCTCCCCCTCCCCCATCATCCTTCAAAGATTTCCTGGGTTCACCATCACGCTCTCCATCACAAACCCCATCAAAAGTCACCCAGATGGTCCTTCCAACAACTTGGCCTCTCAGCTTCTGAACCACCTCACTGCTAGTTTACTTCTACCACCTGGTAAAGAATCTGTGTGCAATGCAGGAGGCCTGGGTTCGATTCCTGGGCTGGGAAGATCCCCTAGAGAAGGGAATGGCTCCTCTAGCCTCAAACCTCTGATACCTTCTCTAACTTTTTCACCTTCAGCTGAAGCCTTATGACTTTGCCAAGAAAATGGATACAATGAGAAGGGAACTGAATCCACCCACCCCTCTGCATCTGAGCCAAGACCAATCCCTCCATGTGTGAGCTGGACCCCAGATCCTCCTGCCATCATGCTGCTAGTTTTTCTTCCATTCAAAGAAAGGCAGACTCTTGGGACCCTCCCTCCTCCTCTAGCTGCCCCCTCATTTCTCACCTTCCCTTAAAACTCCTTGAAAGAGAGGTCTGGACTTGCTGTCTACAATATCCTTCCTTCCCATTCTCTCTTGGAACCCACTCCAATCAAGGGGTTGCCCCCACCTCTCCACGGAAATGTTTCCTCCAAGGGTGGTGACCTTCCTGTTACTAAATCCCACGGCCACTTCTCAGCAGGCTAGGTGTGCATTTGCCATGACTGATCCCGCTCTTCCTTTGGCTGCGACATGCCACTCACCTGGTTTCCCTCCCATTTTCCAGCAGTTACTTGTCAGTCTCTTTATTCTCCCCTCCAGCCTCTAAATGCTAAGATGCTCAAGTTCACATGCAAAGCCAGTCTGCTCAGAGAAGGACTAGAGGGCATGGGAAGCCCTCATCACAGCTTCTCCCTTGTCTTCCCACTGTGAACTCATCACCCAGGTTTTGCTCTCACTCGCTGCAGCAAAACCTTTTCTCCAGGAGCTCTGCTGGTGTGACCTGGGGATGAAGGAGAGTGAACCCTGGTGGGACAGGTGGTAAAACAGACCGAGGGCAAGGGTGGTGGCCACTGTTAGACTTGGTGTTCAGGCTGAGAGCTTCAGAACGTGGTTGCCAGCCATCAGCTTTGCAACCTCCACCCAACCTTCCCCGGAGGTCACGTGTTGCTTCTTGAACAGGCTGACTAACAGAGTCCAAAAGAACACGAGAGAATGGGAGAATCAGATGGGTTTTTGCAAGCTTTCTTTTTTGAACGAAGATGTTAAACTGCCTTATTAAGAAACTGAATACAAAGATGGATGTGACTACCATGAAGCGGAGAATCAAGGGTTCATTTTATTTGTTATTTTTCGTGTGTGTGTGTGTGTGTGTGTGTGTGTGTGTAAGGGTACCAGACAGGCTTCCCATTTGAGGACTGAAAAGGATTTGCATTAGGACACTGAAAAAAGACACACACACACACACACACACCAAACTTTTCTCAGCGTCACAGGGGAAAAGGCCTTCTTCCTGGGAAATGGGAAAGGCTAGTTCGAGTGAGGGCAGGAGGGCCTACTCCCCCATGGGCCTGAGTTTCCAGATCTAGTGGTGTCGGGCTGCCTCCTATCCCAGGGAGGGGCCTTCTCCTTTCAAGGCTGGGCTTCGCCTGACTCAGTTCCAAAAGCCCCTACCTCCACTCAGCCAGCAATGCCAGAAAAACATCTGCTACCCCTAACCCTCCACTTCCCCAAAGAAATGATTAAAAAGTTAAAGAAACACTTCCATATGGAAAAATCCACTCCCAACAGGTCACCACAGAGATACTTCAAACACAATAAAACAGGAAGGACTGAAAAAAAAAAAAAAAAAGGCAGAGAAGTTCATAGAACCCACACAATCTTTTATATATGGGGCGGGGGAAGCCACCCTGTAACTTTACACAGTTCAGAACACCATTTGGCAGTTAAGTATGTCCTTAATCTGCTCGATTTGCTCATTACAGTAAAAGGTTAGAAGAATTTGAGAGTGGTGGCCAAAAATACTGCCATAATCTCCATTCCTAAAGTAAACTCACAAAGTGAATTAACTTCTTCAACTGAAATATTTCAAAGTTGAAAGTCCCACCTCCCCCTACCTAAAGACTGGCCACAGGGAAGACACGGTCACTTAAAATCAGAAGCACTTGAGTGGATGTACGGTTATCCATCCAATGAACATTTATTGGGAACATTTATTGGGCATCTAAATACAAAAAGGTCCGGGACCAGTCACTGGGATACAAAATGAAGCATGACATTCAACATACCTTTGAGGTGATAACGCCACGGAAGGGACGCTGTGGTTTTCAAGCCAGAACTCAGACCTTCCACAGGAAAAGGGACTGAATGGAAGCAGCGGGGAGAGACACACAGCCCTGGCTTGAAGTCACACAGATCCAGGATCTAGCTGTTCATAAACCTTGGCCCTGCCATGGCTGTGTGTCATCAGACGAGGCCCCCACTGAGCCCCGGCCTCCTCAACGATAAAATGAGGTGAGAACCAGCTTCCTTTCAGGGATAATATAATGCTTAACAGAAATATACATAGGCACGCCACTAATGGTTGAAACCAGAGAGACTTTTTCCATCTCAAAAGCCCTGTGACATGCTGAAAGGCTTCGACTAAGAGCCTTGGGTTTCTTTAAGGCCAGAGGAGAAGGAGCAGACAGAAAATGATCTCCAAGGAGTGAAAGAAAAAGAGAAAAAGGAAAAAAAAGTAACACTACCAAAAGGAAAAAAAGAAAAATCCCACCGATACTTAGCTTAGGTGGACTAGAAATAGTGATTTTCTTTGGAGAGGGAAAAAAAAACAGAGGCAGTTCACGCAGAGCTTGGCACACCCGAGGCCGAGGGAAGCCTGTCGGGAGCTTGGCAGAATGGTGACTGGGCACTTTTCTGCTCGAGGGGCAGACTGGGCCTCCCTTCCAGGAGGCTGAAGGCTGACTTCTTTGGCTACCTCCCCTGGGCCTTAAATTGCTTCCTGAGGTAAGGACCCAGCTAATGGTTTATTTACAACAGGAAGAAGCAATTGCCTTGGAGAACACGGAGCCACCTACCCCACCATTAGCCAGGAACACGGGCACTCTCCACCAATAACCCCGAAGATACAGCGACTGCCCCATTTAAAGACACAGCCCCAGCTCCCCTCCCCACACTGCCCTGGGAGGTGATCGCGAACCAAGCAGGAGAAAGGGAGCGCGGCCAGCCACACCAGGCCTTGAGTTGGGAAGGTATAAAGTCATTTTTGGTTCTGCTGCCGCCTTATTGTGTGATGCTGGGCCTTTTTGGTGAGACCCCATCGAGTCTGGGGAAAAGCCACAACACATTCATGTGCCAAATCTAGCTCTCCCCAAAGAATGCCATCAGTCATGCTAAAACAGGGCTTCCCTCGTGCCTCAGCGGTAAAGGAGCTGCTCGCAATGCAGGAGATGCGGGTTTGATTCCTGGGTTGGGAAGATCCCCTGGAGGAGGGCATGGCAACCCACTCCAATAATCTTGCCTGGAAACTTCCATGGACAGAGGAGCCTGGAGGGCCATAGTCCATGGAGGTCACAAAAAGTCGGACACGACTGAGCACAAACACACACAGACACACACCAGACACAGACACACACACAGACACAGACACACAATGTTAAAACAAATAGAAGATCCTTGTGGATGAGTGGAACGGAGCATCAGGACAGAATCCTCAGGACTGGGAGTGGGGGGAAGCCAGGCTTGGAATGAGCACACTGCACCTTGAAACTAGAAAGTCAGATGACCCAATAGGGAAAAATCGACAGGAGTGCCACCAGGGGAGCTGGGCTGGGGGGTGAGAACAGGTAGGCAAGGTTTCTAGAAAACCCCAGAGAGAACAGGAGGAAAGCTGGGAGCTCTCTATGGGAGGAGGCTGACAAAGACAATGGGAAAGAAGCCTAAGGGAATGCAGGCTGTCTGCTCTGATATTTAATATCCGAGAAGGAAAGGCAGGAGAGGTGCAAAAAGCTTAATAGTATTTGTAGTTCAAATTAAAGTGTTCAAAGCCCCGTTATAGAGCAGAGTAATGTATGCAATGACATCTGGGACTGTAATCAGCAAAGCGCTTTCAAGAGCTGCCAAAGCAAACAGCCAAATAACAAATCCACTTTACAGATCATCAATCTGGTCCCGGACTTGCCAAGGTAAATAGTACAAGGCTGAAGTTTGCTTTGCAAACCAGGGAGCTGAGAGTTTAGCGAGGCCTCGATCCAGAGCAGCACCATTGGGGCAGGGCCTCTGGAGTTTTGCTCGCGTCAGGGGAGTCCGACGAGGCCGGCATCTGAGGAGAAGGCAGGCGGGGGGCCGCCAGAGCCCCCCTCAGTCTGCAGGCCGCTGGAGACCCCCTCAGTCTGCAGGCCATCAGGACTGCCAGGCCAGGCTGTGCCCGCTTAGGTGCCCACTCTCCAGCCCAGACTCGGGCCAGGCTGAAGTCTGCAGACTTTAAAGAAGAAAATCCAGCCTAGAGTTGGGTTTTTTCCTCCCTTTTTCCTAGTCACTGTGAAGGGCTATGAATTCCCAACATGGGAAAGGTGTCTCTCAGAAGCCAGGCAGTCTTTGCAGGAGGCGCAGCCCTCGGCAACGGACAGAGGGCACGCGTTCCAGCTCACAGGCACCCAGACTCCTTGATGCTTCTGAGTCTGCAGCGGCCCTGAAGGATGGCAGTGGTTGTGACCTGCGGGCAGTACTCAGTCTTAGAGAACAGGGGAAAGGGGGCCGGCCTCGCCTTCATTTCCATACCCAGCTGGCCTCGGCAGCCTAGAAACACAGCCGAAGTGCTCCTTTCTCTTCCACCCAAAACTGTCTAGATGCAATCTGCCTTAGTCCCTGAAGGGCAAGAGAAGGGACATTTGTAATTCCATATTTATTTATGTGATTCTTTGTTTAATATCTTTCCCCTCCTAGATTGGGCTAATGACTTCCTAACTGCCTAGCTCTCTGCATGACAGTATCCCCAGGGGCCCCTGCAGAGTCTAGTCCATATGTGTACTCAGTCAAGACTCTCTGCAATCCCATGGGCTGTAGCCCTCAATAAATATTTGGTAGCACTAAAGGCAGATGGCCAACAACTACCAAGTACTGAGCACCTCGTCTGGGCAACTCATCTAAAGACAGTTTAACCCTTAATGAGAACTATATGAGGTATTATTACTATACCCACTTTCCAGATGAGAAAACTGAGGTCTATTAAGCAAAACAACCATTTAAATAAATTTCCTTCAATGTGTAACATTATTACTTGGCAATAGGAACTCTGCTGGTACGGATACAGCTGCTTAGATGGTCCCTATGCCTTCTGTCTTTGCATTTCTCCTAGTGTGGGGTTCAGAGAAGCAGTGAGGAAAGTTATCTGCTGAATGACTAGCAAAGAAGAGTAGAGTCCACTCTGCTTACATCTTGTTCGGTTGGCTAAGAAGTTTGTTCTGGTTTTTTTTTGCAAGATTGCATGAAAAAACTTGAACAAACTTTTCCTGGGCTACTCAATACCACTCTAAGTTGTTGTTTAGTCACTAAGTCATGTCTGACTCTTCAGGGACCCCATGGATTGTAGCCCGCCAGGCTCCTCTGTCCATGGGATTTCCCAGGCAAGAATACTGGAGTGCGTTTCCATTTCCTTCTCCAGGGGATCTTCCGGATCCAGGGATCAAACCTGGATCTCCTGCATTGGCAGGCAAGATTCTTTACTGCTGAGCCACCACGGAAGCCCCACTATGCTAAGGGCATGGGGCAAAAAACAGCTGATTTGGGTGACAGGGGATGAAGGAGAGACAGTTCTGAAAAACCAAGTGACTTGACTGAGGATACATGGTAAGTCAGCCCTGGAGAGCAGGACTCAGCGGCGAGGTCGGAGGGAACGTCCTCGCCCCACCTGAGAGGAATCCGCGGCCCTGAACTTACAGGGTTTTCATGGAAACAGACTTGACTAAAGGAAGGTTTGCCTAGGTTGACTTGCTGAGAAGCAGAAATGGGCTGAAAACGATACAAGGCTACGAGAGGCGGGCAGTGATGAGTCTGAGGGAGAACGCCTCGGCCTTCTAGGACCTTCCATGGTAACAAGAGTGCCGGCGCCATCAGAGCTTCACTCTCGAGGCCGAGGTCCAGAATCGGGTCAGGCATTTACTGGGCACTAGTGAATACTACTTGCTGCTGTAAGTCATCCCTGTGACACTCATGCTTTCCAAAAAGGACAATTCAATAATCTCTCAGGCCCTTCTGCTATGATTTATCACGTGCAAGGCACTGGCTTGATGCTTGAATACGCTCTGCATTATCCTTACGCTAAAACTCTGTAACATGGGCTTTATCATTCTGCTTTATAGACAAGGAAATTGAGGCTCAGAGAAGCTACAGAACATGCCTAAGGTCAGCCAGCTCACCCATGTCTCCCAAATGCCTTTCCCTGACTTCCAGGGGAGGATGCCCATGTTCGCCTTCCCTCAACAGCTCTCAGGGGACACAGCTTTGACAGGAGCTGAGAAATCCTTTGACCATGTTCCCACTGCGTCATGATCATCTGCTTACACATCTGTCTGCCTTGCTAGACTATGAGCATCTGAAGGGTGGTGAGATTGTGTCCGATTACATTTTGGAATCTCTAGGGCTTCGGGGCCCTAGAATCTAAATCTTGAGGACTCATCAACTTACACGTTGAATTTTTATAGAGGAACAAATTGGTAAGTGTGAGCATGTGTGCTGACCTCATATCTCAGTCAAGGAAACCAAGGACCGGAAAGGTTCAGGAACTCGATAAAGCTGTATAGCTATTCTAGTGGGCATAAAAGGGGCTTTTGGGCTTGGGGAGGAAGTAAGAGCTGGCATGATGGTGTGGTATGCATGGGACTGGTGAGGGTTGGGGGCAGCAGGTGTGGGCTGAGAGGCCCACCTGGCTCACAAAATACCTCCATTTTGACCAGGGTCTGGCTTGAGGTCACAGACAACTACTATCGCCTGATGAGAATGGGTACCCTCTGAAGACTACAGGTCATGTACAAACCGCTCTGAAGATAGAGCTTTCTCTGTCTTCAGAGCAGCAGTGGCTGACAGAATCTTTGAGGGTCCCTGGGCAGTGACTGTACTTGTTCTTCTCACAAGGATTTCATCTTTCTGCTTAAACGGGCTTCTCTCCTGACCCAGATGCCAACCAAGGTCCAGAGATTGGCCTGACGCGTCACCAGGAAGACAGGAAGAGCCTTGTAAAAGCACCTTGATGAGGCTAACACAGAAGGGCTTGAGGAAACCCTAGGCAGCAGCCTGCAGTTTGGGGGAGGACAGAATTCTAGAAAAGAGCTCTGAATCTGGAGTTAAAAGGCCAGATTTGGTCCTGGCCCTGCCTCTTACCAAGCAACAAGATTTCTCTGTAGTTGGAGGAGACAATTCCTACTTCAGAGGGTGGCTGTAGGGATTAATAAAGGTATTGACTCTGAAAGAACCTTGTAAAACCATAACATGCCTTTCATATGAAGTTTCTTCTTCTACTGTCAAATGGTTCCCCTTTCTTCAACCTGCAACCATGAACTCTACCCAACACGAACATAAACCCTGCCCCATCACAAATACAATGGGCAAGGGTTCCATCCTGCTGGGGAAGGAAGCAGATTTCTAGGACGGTGAAGGGAGCTGAGAAGAGGAGGCTGGTAGTCAGAGCAGGGAGTTCGAGGCCTAGAGGGCTCCCGATGTGAGCGCCACACGGAGCGGCTAGCAGCCGGATACACGGCAGGCCCGCCGTCCTGGTGAGACTCCGCTCCGGGGGTCACCAGTCAGTATCTGTTCAAAGAACCGCTTCTTCTCACACCCCACTCAACTCAGAAGAGAAGCCATCTAGGTTCCCCTTCACAGAGCCTTTCCAGAGAGAGGAGGCCTAACAGGGGCTGCCCTCTTCAGAGAGCCGGCCAGTGGCCCAGCTCCAGGGCCCGGGGGGCTGGGCGGCAGCTCACTGCGTTTGTCTGAGGCAGCCTCGCCCTCTCATGGGAGGTCGAGACGAACATGCCAAACCAGACACACATATGGAGAAGATTAGCCCAACGTGCAAACGAGACAGACCGGCACAGGAGGGTCCGTGGAAAAAGGCTGGCTTGGTACAAACCAAAAAACAAACAAAAAAAAAGTACACCACCCAAGCCCATGTGGGCTAAGTTATGGGCAGATAAAGCTCCTGTCAGCCCTGATGATGGGCTGAGGGTTCAGAAGGGTAGTCGCTTCAGGTCAATAAACACAGGCTGTACACCTGCTGTGTGCTGAGCACACACCGGCAAACCCACATGGGACAGAAATGACAGACGTGGTGCTGAAATGTGCTCCTCGTTCATGGGTTTCTCGACAGGAATCCCCTTTCATTTTCCTTGAGGAGTGGGATGTAAGAAGGGTTGTATTATTTGGACCTTTCCTTTTTGCCAAGGTGGGCAGTCAGGGCATTCTAGACAGAAGGGGAGGGGCCACTCAGCGCTTTCCAACCTGGCCCCAGCCCCCAGGAAATTCCAGAAGCTCCAGCGTTTGCTCTGTCAGAAAGTGACCCAGAGAATAGGACACTCTGGTACCAAACAAGCCAGTGGGATCATCAAACACCTTTAGAAAGAGGCAATTTCTCTGGGTGTCAGCAGGAACCTTTGAAAACTACCTCAAGAGCCCACCTCTCATGTCCAGCCTTCACTATCTCCACCCCTTTGTCCTGATGGTTCTAGGGGCTGTTGCTGCTCCACGGATATTTCTCTTGCATTTCAGAAAGTCTGGAAGCTCCTAGAAGGCAGGATAAAGTCTTATAGGCTTCTCTCACCTCTACCACACCCAGCACCTGTAGTAGCCTGTCAACGATGAACACACGTGGAAAACCTACTCTGTGCCTGGCACCGTGGCTTCAGGGACCATCGGGGAGATGGCAGATTGTTTCAGCCATGATTATAGCAGGTCAAAGCTATTGGGGACCACTCAGCACCAGCTGCTGATCTTGCAAATGAGGAAAGTGAAGTCCAGAAAGGGAATATTAGGTGTCCTCTGGGTACTCATCAGCTTATGTTACTGATGACTGACCAGGCAGGTTGGGGGACTCTCTTTGGGGCTGTAGGGTCATCGGTTCAGCCAACTGGCCACAGACTCATGCGTCTGCCTCCCCCATAAGACCTTCTGCTGAGGGGAACAGCTTGCTGCCCAGTCGATTAAGGTGTGCCTTTGGGAGCCGAGGACAATTCAGGAATGAATACTGCTCACGGGACATTCCCCCCAACTTGTGAAAAGCAGCTGGAAATTTCAGCAACTGAAGCCTTTTCAATTGGGAAGAGACCTCAGGGCATCCAGACCTAATTCTGTACTGCACTCATTTGTTTCCCTGGCAATTTCTGCCCCTCAACAGTAAGTTGCTTCAGGGCAGAGACTGTATCTTATTCACTCTCTCCACTAGGCATCTCCAGGGCCCAGTGATGGTTGATTACAGGAGATTGTCAAGAAATGCTCATCAAACCAACATCCTGAACTTGATAACAGGGAGCAGCCTCCTAGAAGAGTTGGCACTTGAGCACGGTCTTGCAGGACCCTGGCGGCTCAGTGGCCAAGAACTTGCCTGCCGATGCAGGAGGTGTGGGTTCAATCCCTGGGTTGGGAAGATCCCCTGGAGAAAGGCATGACAACCCACTCCAGAAAGCCCATGGATAGAGGAGCCTGGCGGGCTACGGTTCATGGGGTCACAAAAGAGTGGGATTTGACTAAACAATAACAACAACAACTTGCAGGATCCATAAGCAAGTGTGGCTGAGTCACAGAGGTGAGCCTCGAGGAAGAGCAAGTAGAAGTAAAGAGACCTTACTGATCACCACCCAGTAGGCACTCCTGGCCCCTATATAAAATCTTCACTCTCATTTCCAATTAGAAAAGTCATACATGTTTTTACTGCAAAATATATATACATAAAACCTCATAAAAATGAAAATTCTTTTTTTAACTTCCCCAGATAACTACTATTAACATAGTTTTGGTTTCTTTGCTAGCAATAAAATGATATTATACACACCGCTTTTCAACTGCTTTTTGTAAAGTCTAACAGTGTTCTTCTTCATACCTACCTGCTATTGCTATGATATGTACACACTCAAATTTACTGTTACCCACGCCTGTATTGATCGACAGCTGTGTTACTTATTAATAGTTTTTCTTTGCTATTACAACAGCAATTTTTCCTGTACCTTAGTAATCTGACTGATATTTTTATAGGATAAATTCCTAGAAGATAAATGGCTAGGTCAAAACGATTGAACTGTTAATATGTATATGGTTATCACCAAACTGCCCTCCAGAAAGGGTGACCCAGTTTTACATGCCTCTGCCAGGGCCTGAACAAGCACCAAGCATGAAGGAGAGTCAGGGCCTCCTGCTGAACTGCTGTGAACGGATCTGTGGCCCTCGCCTCCACCTGACTTCCTGCGTCAGTTCCCTCATTCTCTATGGGCTCTGTTGCCTCATCGCTACACCCTGGACACTTGGCTGTCATCTAACTCTCAACACAGTCTCATCACGCTTCTACAAAATCATGAATATTTACATTTATTATATTAATTTGTAAATGTCTCCCAGCCTCTCCAAATAGATCTGGGGCAGCTTCAAGGGAGAGAAGACCTCTATTTCCACCCTTTATCATCTCCCAACCTCTCTCCCCATCCTTCTCCAAAGTAACACCAAGCCCAAATATCTCTTCTGTGCTGAAGACCCATAGATTCCACTCCCCAGAAGTGGA
Organism: Oryx dammah; assembly: GCF_014754425.2. Lineage (NCBI taxonomy): Eukaryota > Metazoa > Chordata > Mammalia > Artiodactyla > Bovidae > Oryx > Oryx dammah. Next base: position 50,351,077 of record NW_024070192.1, on the reverse strand, counting down.
GTCCACATCTTGGCATCTCCATAAAAGCTCAAGTCGGAGCTGACTTCTCCACGTGACTGGCGACTTTCAGTGAATGAAGGAAAAAGAGTAAAATAAGTCAGCAAACTGGAGAGCATCCATAACATTTTTTCTTCTCTCACTCATACTGATTCTATCACAAAGTCCTCTGACTGTATGTCCTAAATATCACTGCTGTCTGCCTGCTTCATTTTGTTACTGACACCAGCCTAACCCATCCCATCACCTCCTCCTGGACTTCTGTAGAAGTCAGTTTTCCAGCGTGATCTTTTCAAAACTCATACATGATCCTATCACTTGCTGATGAAAATATATTTCCTGTTGCCATGGGGTCGCAGAGTCAGACACGACTGAGCAACTTCCACTTTCAGGTAAGGTGAAGTTGCTCAGTCGTGTCCAACTCTTTGCGACCCCATGGACTGTAACCTACTAGGCTTCTCCGTCCATGGGATTCTCCAGGCAAGAATACTGGAGTGGATTGCCATTTCCTTCTCCAGGGGATCTTCCCAACCCAGGGTTCGGACCCGGGTCCCCCGCATTGGAAGCAGACACTTTAACATCTGAGCCACGAGACTCAAATCCTTCCTGTGAGCAGCTAGACCTCACAGCCTTACCCATGCTATTTTCTGCCCTCTCCTCCCTTGAACACTGAGCTATAGCCACACAGGACCTCTTTCTTTCTTTTTCAAGTTAATTTGTATTTGAGTGGAGTTTATTTATACTGTTGTGTTAGTTTCTGCTATACAGCAAAGTGATTCAGTTATGCATAGGCACTCTTTTTAGATTCTTTTCCCATATAAGTCACTACAGAGTGCTGAGTAGAATTCTCTGTGCTATACAGGAAGTCCTCATTAGTAATCTATTTAATATATAATAGCGTGAATATGTCAATTTCAGTCTCCCAACTTATCCCTGCCCCCCACCCTTGGAAACCGTAAGTGTGTTTTCTATATCCACACAGACCCTCTTCCACCTTGACCACTCCCCTCACCTCTTATACCCCTGCCCTCTTGGCTGACTTAACTCACCCCCCCTAGGGCTTAGCCTCAATGTGACTTCTCAGGAAAAACTCTCCCCAAATAGCTCTTTCAGATGTTCTCATACCACGTGGAATGCCTCCTTCTTAAGACTTCACACAATTTGTAATCATGTTTATTTGGGAGTCTATTTGATTAATGTCTTTTTCCCTCTCTAGACCATAGACTTCACAAGACCCATTGTGTCCAAGCACAGTGCATTTGACAGTACACACAGCGGCATTGAATAGCTATTTGATGGATGATGAACTAATGAATGGCGGGTGCTCAGGCACATATGACAACATGATTTCTCAATTCTTTTCTGTCAAGGTCTCCTTACTGGCTATTTTAGCCAGATTTAATCAGATACTGTGAGTCTTTCTGTGGGAGAAGCACTCAGCCTGACTGTTCCCAGCTGACAGTCCCTAGGGACCACCTTACACTGTTTATCCTACTACAGAGACCCGTAGAAATGGAGACGCTCTTTTCAAAAACACCTCCTTGAAAGAGCCCCTGCTTTGCGAAGTTGGCCCATCTCTCTCTCGCCAGTCAGGCCTGTTACTCCTGGAATCCAGCCAGACACTTTTTGAAAAAGAACCCCTGTCACTTTAAGATTTTAGTCCCTTGCTTGGGCCATATATCAATGTTCCTTGCTGCAGTGGCTATGCTGCCTGCTGTTCAAATTTGTCCAATTAGACACAGCCCCATGGGGTGGAATTCAGTGTGAAATCTGCCTGCCACTGACCAAGAATGAATTGGTGTCAAAGCTCCTCCTTTGCTGGGCAAAGCCCACAGGGAGCCCAACACAGGTCTTCCCCAGAGATGGCTCACCACCCTCGGGCAGTGCCCAGTACCCTGGGGCTGAGAGTCACCCTTCCCACCCCAGTGACACCCGAGGACTGAACAGGGCAGGGTGGGGAGGGGCAAAGCTGCTGGGGCAGGTGTGGGATGGGGTGGAGGCTGAGAGGAAGCACCAACAAAGGTACGGCTCAGAGTTCCTTGTCATCTCTATTCAAACAGCAAAGAAACCAGGATTCTCTCCCTCCCTGAACACAACTAAGCTACAGCCTATGTCCTGAGCTGTGGTCCGCAGAGTCACAAACACTCAAAGTCTCTGAACAGTGACACAGTTGGTGGTGGAAAGAGGCATGGGATGCTTCCAAAGCACAGGCAAGGGATTTCCCTGGTGGTCCAGTGGTTAAGAATTCACTTTGTAATGCAGGGCACGTGGGTTTGATCCCTGGTCTGGGAAGATCCCACATGCTGCAGATCAACTAAACCCACAAGCTGCCAACTACTGAGCCTGAGCACTACAGCGAGAGTTCTGTGTGCTGCAACGAGATCTGCGTGCTGAAGCTAAGACCTGACACAGCCAAACAAATACTGCAAAATAGATAAGCAATGGAAATTTGCTGTGTGACTCAGGGAACTCAAACTGGGGCTCTGTAACAACCTAGAGGGGAGGGAAAGGATGGGAGGTGGGAAGAGATTCAAGAGGGAGGGACATATGTGTACCTATGGCTAACTGAGGTATGGCAGAAACCAAACCAGTACTGTGAAGCAATCATCCTTCAATTAAAAATAATTAAAAAACAAAAACAAATTAAAAAAATAAAGCACAAGCAAAGCGCTCATGAAACCATGGAAATGAGTTTCAAGGTAACAATTGTGAACAAAAACCCTCCTTTGCAGTCAGTCTCTAACTTATTTTTCAAATGTTTTTAAATTTCTTCTCAAGAAGCTCAAACTTAAGAAATTCTTAGGATATTAAGACATTTGAACATGGAGAGACTTCAGAGGTCATCTAATCTACATCCTTATTTTCTACATGAGGTGCCTGAGATGAGGGAGAGGAAATGACATAGCCAGGATCATACAGTCAGTCACTAGCAGGGCGGGAAGCCAGGCTGCTGACTCTGAGCTGGGTTCCTGCCTTCCTGTTCGGCATTGCCTTCTTTTCTGGGCTATTCCAGTTTGCTTTTTAACACATGAGCAATGCTGAGTCAGGACATACTATGCTCATGAACCCGTGGTATATGGAGTTGGGATATATTAGAACTGAGATTATTTACATATATCATAAATATATAAATACATGTATTTGTTATGCATACATATTTAATCCCAGTTCTAGTTTCTTCTACATGATCAGTTCACACAGGATCTGTGCTGTGAGCTTCAGTTTCATCAATGTGTATAGTAAAGGAAGTTGGGGGCTGTAAATATTCCAAGGCTCCCTTCATCTCTCATGCATTTGTTTACTCACTGAAACATTTTCTGAGTGCTTAGCATGAGTCAGCCACTGGGGACACAGAGATAAAGGAGGAGTCTTCAGACTTCCCTGGTGGCTCAGATGGTAAAGAATCTGCCTGCAAAGCAGGAGACCTGGGTTCAATCCCTGGGTTGGGAAGATTCCCTAGAGAAGAGAATGGCTACCCACTCCTGTATTCTTGCCTGGAGAATTCCATGGACAGAGAAGCCTGCCAGACTACAGTCCATGGGGTCACAAAGAGTTGGACACAACTGAGCAACTAATACTCGGGACTTCTCTGGTGGTCCAGGGGTTAACAAGCTGCCTTCTAATGCAGGGGACACGGGTTCGATCCCTGGTTGGGAAACTAAGATGCCACATGCCCCAGGGCAACTAAGACCACACGCTGCAACCAGGGGGAAGTCCGTGCACAACAAAGATTGCTACGTGCGCCGCAACTCAGATCTGACGCGGCCAGATAAACAGATATTTAAATTTAAGAAAAAGAGAGAGGAGGACTCCTGACAGGAAGCGAGGGCCACAGAAGGCCCCGCGTGCTAAGTGCTCTAGCAGATGCCCGTGCCCTGGGAACACAGAGGAAGGAGGCTCGAGCTGAAGCAGTGTCAGAATTCCTGCTGGAAGCTGGGGTGAGCATGGTGAAAGCACCCCCAAACACTTCACAGACCCTAGCAGCTCGAATCCTGTCTCCCACCCAAGCCTTGACAGTGACTTATCATCTCCAGGAAGAACGTACAGATGAGAAGGGAACAGGTAGTCTGGGAAAGAGGAGGAACAGACAGCCCACTAACCCACACAGGGGACCGGGGGGCCCGAGGAGAAGCAGAGCTGTTGGATAGCTTACGAGCAGCGGAGCGCAGCAGCTGGGCCCCGCCTGCTTCCTGGGGATTCTGCACCGTGGTGATGAATGGTCTCTGGGTCCTCACAGGGAAGAGGGGGCTACTCAGGAAACTGAGACCCACCTTTTGACTGAGAAGCCATATGGAGGAAGGGAGTGCAGAGTGCGTTCACCAGTCCCTGCCCAAACTCACCCCTTCCACGACCCTCAAGTGAATAATTTTAAGAACATCTAAGATCTCTTTTTTTTTTGGTGGGGAGGGGGGCATAGCGTGCAGCTTACGTGGTCTTAGTTCCCCCATCAGGGATCGAACCTGGGTCCACGCAGCATGGCGTCTTAACCAATGGACCGCCAGGGAATTACCTGAGATACTGCTGAAAGCACTGGACATTATCAACTGACTTTCTCCTCCACACCAATCTTCCAAGGTAGGAAGGAGTTGTTTCACTGCTTCATTTTATGGGAATGGAAAATGCAAGGCAGTTCAGGGCCAGTGTCTCCACGGCTTTCTAGGGAGAGTCAGAGCTGAGACTGGGACCCAGGGCTAGGACTCCCTGACGCCAAATTCTCACTGCATGACTTATTTTCATGTTGTAGTGGAGGGTTCCACATATATTCATATTTAACCAGTGAGATTTCAGAGGGAAAATTAATCAGAATGGGTTATAAATGAGTCCTTCCCCCTGGGGAAGTTTGGGCTCTAGACAAAAGTCTTCTCATCTTTAAAAGACTCCCTTTTGTGAAATGAACAATCTGGCCCGTGGTCATCAGCTGTCTAAAAGACTGCTGGGTTACAGCGAATTTCCCCATGTGATGTTAAATCCATGTGACCATTATCCTTTTTCTTTCTTAAAAAAAAAAAAAAAAACCAACGGCTAAGCAGCTCAATCAAATTAATTGTGGTGCTTTCAAAAGGCATCAAAATAGCCACGACTCTCCCCCGCCAAAAAAGGAAGGCGCCTTGTTTTCAGGAAAAGATGTAAAGTCCTCACTTGAGAGTACTCAAACAGATATTCATTCCATGACAAATCCTCTTTTTCTCTCAGAGCATTTTTTTTTTTAAAGAGAGACTTAAAAATATCAATACCAATAATGAGACTATATTCTCAGCTTACTTCTGGCCAAATTTTATTTTCATCTTTGAGTAACTGGGAGTTCTTTATGGCCAAGGACAAAGAAACAGGAGGCTGGAAAAACCTCATTAAAGAGCTAAGCAACACAACTCACTTGTTTGAAATGAAGTGGAGGCCAGAGAGAGGGAGGAGAAAGGGAAGCAGGGAGGGAGGCATGGCAAGGCCATACACTTGGCCAAGCCTTGGGCCTGCAGAAATGTCCCGGCCAAATCATGGCTGAGTTACAACTTCCCTCCTAAGAGGATGGCCGAAGGCTTGGAGGGGTGGGTGTAACCCCAGGAGGCAGTCCTGGTCCTCAGCAAGAGTGAGGAGAGGAAAGAATCCTTTCTGCTCCTATAAACTGCTCGGTTTGGCAGCTCTCCTAAAACAGAACCTTCCAGAGACTAGTACTTTCCCTCAGAGTGAGTCCCTTGCATTTGCCTGGGTTTTACAATGAGCAAAGCGCCTTCACACGTGAGCTCACTTAAAAAAAAAAAAAAAATGTTTATTTTATATGGGGTCGCAAAGAGTTGGACACGATTTAGTGAATCAACAACAACAACGAATGAACTTGTGGTTACCAGGGGAGAAGGGAGGTGGTGGACAGGTTGGGGTCTGTGATCAGCACGTACACACGCTATGTTCCAAACAGGGAGAGGAGGTGGGTGAGGAGACATGTAAGTTCATCTCTCAGTGATAACCAGCAACTTTCTTCTTCTGCTACTGCTTGGTCCTGCCTTGGATTACTGAAGTGCGGCCATTTAATTTCATGCCACATATATCCAGAAAACTGGACGCTAGGAGGAAGCTGAGAGCCTACCCTAAACAAATAAGCAGAAAAGGGAAAATGGAAATACCACATGTTTAGTTGTATCTTTAAAGCTCATAAGAAAAAAGGCTAGATGTAAGGATTCAGAAGACTTAAATTCTAGTCTATAACTTACCCATCATATGATGTGGGAAAACCTTAAATTCTCTAGGCCTTTTTTTAAAAAAAATCTTTAAAATGAACTAATAATAATAATCCCTGCCTATATCACCACATGCTTTAAGGTTCATCTGAGATAACATCTTTGACAGCTTTCTGTAAATGTTAGAGCATTATACACCTATGATACATTATTATTATTATGACTGAAGAGCTTATTACACACGTCTCAAGCAGATTGAAGAAATCCTCTTTGCCTATTAAGAAAACATGTGAAACATCCAAAGCAAATATTAGAAAACGTCTAATTATATCCTCTGGGTCCTGTCACCACGGCAGGTGAATTCTTATGACTTAAGAAAAGTAAAAGAACTGGGCTGAAAAAAGAACCCGTAGTCACATACTTTCTTTCTTCAGCGTGCCCTGGAGGAGAGTCAGGGACAAGTGAGGAACCCAAATCTTTTCAGTCTGAAGTGTAGCTGTCTAAGACGGATACAGAAATAAAAACTGGGTTTTAGAGTCAAAGTGACCCGAGAGGATGAGATGGTCAATAGCATCACTGACTCAATGGACATGACTCTGAGCAAACTCTGGGAGACAGTGGAGGACTGAAGAACCTGGTGGGCAACCGTCCACAGGGTTGCAAGGAGTCAAACATGACTTAGTGCCTGAACAAATAACAATGACAATCCGAGTTCAGGTTCAAGCTCTGCTGAAGTCTATTCATGACCCTGGAGCAATTTACTTAACCTCTTCAGGCTTTGGATACTAATCTGAAAAATGAAGATGAGAATACTTATTTGTGCAGAGTTGCCATAAGAATTCGGGATTTTGTATGCAAATTTTGTATGGCCTGTAGCAGATGTTCATTGTATAAGTCATCTTGCATTTTACATATTTCCTAAAAGGTCATAAAATTCTACTGGCTTGCTGAAGGAGGTCGCTATGAGAGAAAGAACATAAAGACACAAGTATGGGAGCGTGGAAAACCCAGGCTTTGAAGGTTTGAGACTAGCTGTGAGAGCATGCGCTAGGAACAGCCCAACGCCCTCATCTGTAACACAGGAAAAGTACTATATTGTCCATATAAAGACTACAAAACCCACACTAGGAAAAACTCTACAATGTCAAGCATATAAAAAGGGATCAATAAATATCAGTTACGGGGCACAATTCATTTTCTCAATTTATCCCTTTTTAGTTCACTATGTCTGAAATTTCCCTGTGTAGGGACCATAAACATGTTATATAGACTTTTCTATTTCCTTTGCTGTTTCTTTTGGCCCATGTGGAAAGGTATATGTGTACAAAAGCGGCCAATTATTTTTTCCTGGCCCATCACGTAGAAAATGTCTTAGTTTTTCTTCTTTGGGCAAACATTTGGAATCTTGGATATAAAATAATAGACAGCTTTGGTATAACAAGAGTGTAACATTTAACTGAGTGTAACAAGCGTATTTAGATAGTAAACATCAGAGATATAGGTGTGTCTTGTAAGCCTCAGATGTTAGCCCATCTGCTCTCATTTCCTGTTCCTCCTGCCTCCATCCTTGGCATCTTGTGCTCTAGGATAGCTCTGAACACACCTTTGCTGCCACATCTGTTCTCACTATCTCATCCAAACACGCCTCTTCTCTCTCAATTCCCAGCTTACCTACTTTTCATCTTATAAATGATCTTAAGTCCATCACCTTAGCTGAACCAGCTCTCATTTCTAATATTCTTAGAGTAGTTGATGAATAAACATATGTTTACTTGCTATTTCTATACTGGAAGAATAAAACTGAAGGCTAGAAAACCAGCAGAAATATACGTTTTCCTATGGAACATTTCTCATAATAAACGCATAGGAAAAAAACCTGTTTTCTGAAAATTATGAGTTCAGTCTGAAAAAGACATTTGAAATCCACCTTCAAAGATACACACTACTTTTCATTTTAATGGAATTATAGCTATTTATAGTCTGACTAATGACTAAACAGAGTATAGCACAAGAGAGGAAAAAGAAATGACTTCAGTCAATGTCAGAATGACAAGCCATCACAAATCTGTGGTTTATTAAGAAAAGGAAAAAAAAAAAAAGGAGATCTCCTAAACAGATCTAGATGGCCCAGCAAACTTTTGAATTTAATCTTGTGATACACTGTAACGACAAAAGGCCTCTACGGCATAGAAGGCAAATTTATAAGAATATGATCAATACATTTGACATATTATTTAATTATAAACTCTAGTGACAGAGACAATATGAAAACCTAGCGTCAACATTCTGACAGTAGAATAAATAAATAGATATAATTATTCCTCATACTAATCCCAGAAGAATTGTAAATTATCAGGCCAGACTGTAGATCTGAGTTCTAAGGTTTCCTTAATGTGATCGAGTTTGATGTAGGGGGTGTCATATCACCAATATCATGCCTTTTTATTAGAATGAAAAGGTCTCTGAGGATTTCAGGTTCAAATGGTCAGAACAACTCCAGGTTCTCTACATATTATTAGTATTCCCCGATCATGGCTTCCCACTGGGATACACACATGGAGAACTGTGGGGAGGGAAGAAGGCTAGAGGCGGAGGCAGAGGCAGGAGCCGAGAATCACTACTGTCGCTGTTGTTTAGTCACCCAGTCGTGTCTGACTCTTTGCAACCCCATGAACTGCACCACACCAGGCTTCCCTGCCCTTCACCATCGCCCAGAGTTTGCTCACACTCATGTCCACTGAGTTGGTGATGCCATCTATCCATCTCATCCTCTGTCGCCCCCTTCTCTTCCTGCCCTCGTCTTTCCCCAAATCTGGGTCTTTTCCAATGAGTCGGTTCTTTGCATCAGGTGGCCAAAACACTGGACAATCAACTGTGCATGCTCTGGATCCTGGAATCTCGACTAAGAGGCGGAAGCCCTTACCCATCATTTCACAGAGCAGGACAATGAAAACCAGAGAAAAGGATGGATGTGCTCAAGGTCACAGGGCTTCCTGGCAGAATCAAGTCCAAGCCCAGGGCTCACGATGTACAGTACAAAGCTCTTTCTCTATCCCGGGTGAGAAAGCAATTGCCGAGGTGGTCAGCTAGAACATGGCCAATATAGCCATGGCTAGCTATTATCGTACCAACAGAATGAACGCACTTTCCAGCGAGGGCCAAGAGAAATGACAGTTAACATTTAACATTATGGGACCAACTTCAAAGGCACTCCAGCTGGACTCTAATGATGGGAGATGAAACTGCCAACATTAGCAAAGTTGCAGGTGGACAGCTTGGACTGGAAATAGCACACACGTCCTCAGGGCAGGAGTGCTCTGCAGAAACCCCACACAAGGCTGCCGCCTCACTGCAGGGTGGGGAAATATGGGAAATAACCTTCTGTCTGTCCATGGTTCAATATGTTATTAGGCTGTTCATTTCTCGTTAGTGCTAGAAACAGTCACGTTTGCCATTTAGTGGAGGGTGTGGCTGCTGATGACAATATGAAAGGTAGATGGTGCTGCTGGGTGGGCGTCAAGAAAGACTATTATTTTTGTTACAAGGAGAGCAGACAGCTGCTGCTTGGGTGCCACCAATGAATAGAGATTGGACGCTGCAGATCCTGGAGCCTTAGGAGGGAAATTCCAATGTAGAAAGGTCAGTTCATTCTGGAATCTCTATTCTTGCCTCAGAAAAGGGCAGAATTCACCTGTAGAACTCTGGCTAACTTTTGGCCACAGAGAGTCTTTTGAATGAAGGGTTGATTCCACCTACCAGAGAAACAGTCCATTCTTTTTCCAGCAGATTCTAGTCTCTTCTAGCAGATTCTAGTCCCTTCTAGCCAGTGTTCTAGTCCCCAGTATGATGATGGATGAAGAGGAGGAGAAGAGCAGGACAAAGCTCTGGCAGCAGGGTGGGGGTGTCTCTGCCCTGGTGTCCCGTACATCCCGAGATGCCCCAAACATGAACACTGCCCAGGCTGTCCCTCCACCACTTGGCTTGACTTGTCAGGCCTGCAGAGCCATCCTGGCCAGGGCAATCTGGCATGTTCCACCTGGTTCCTCCCACCTGCAGAACTCATCCAGGGTCTTGGCCCGAGTCTGCTCACAGACAGGTGGAGGGGAGGAGCCGGCCTCAGGCCCCCCTGGAAAGCTGTGCCTGCTCCGGGCTTCTGTTCCCTCCCCAAGGAAACAGTCCCCGGGATATCTGGGCACTGGATCCTTGCCTTGAGCAGGCTCAGCTTCCAGGAACAAGACTGGGTCTCACCCTGCCACCCACTGTTTCCCCACCCAACTCAGGAGAGTCTTGCTAGATTCTCAACGTGCTACTGAGGCCCCACTGCCAGCTGCCCCTGCTGCTTCTGCCGTCCCACCAGCCCAGACGTCTGCATGGGGCTGTTTCCTAGAATCCCCATCCCTCCATGATGCCAGTACCTCCCTGCTCCACGGCCCAAACACCAGAACCGTCCAGTTGATCAGGCCTAATTCTCAGCACAGGCCCATGAACGAGCAGGTATTTGAGAAAGGCCATTTGCTGATAAGGAAAATAACACCATCCACAGATGAATGAAGGAAAGCGCCGGACCTGTTATCCAGGCAGTGTTGCCTTTATGTCGTTTTATTACATCCTATTATATATGGCATCTGGGGGTGGGTTCTGGAGAAGAGTTCTCTCTCTCTCACTGGTCCATCAGCTTCCCCCTGAGTTAGTGAGGGTGGCAGGGAAACGTGGAGCAGAGGCTTTAAAAGCCGAGCAATGAAATGCACAAACTGATCAAACACCTGGTGGGCAGGGAACATAACACAATGGATATAATATATACATGTGCATATATTAAATTCAGAGAGAAGACATAACTCTTGAGAAACCTGAAATTTTTAGGAATAGAAAGCAGTGAAAGATGAGCACATACTATAGTCATCTCGGACTTGTGTCACCAGTCTCCAGAGTCTGATAGCATCATCAGTGTCTGTTGTGAGAAAGGAAGCTTGGTTCCTGCTGTAGCACTTCCAGAAAAGGACTAGCCATGGCCAGAGTTCACTTCTTACACCAATCGATCGCATACATGAAGAATTCCTTAGGGGAAGAGAGCTAAACATAATTTAAGTTGAAACTGTTAATTTAATAAACCTAAATGGCAGGAATTGTTGGTTATTACCCTGAGGAATTGAGCACAGCACATGCAGGGTTGTGTGTGAGCCTGAGTAGGTGTTTGAGAAGAGAGCCATGCCATTTGCAGTGCCTGGACCTCTTTTCTGAAAAATTTGCCTTTTCTCTCTGATTATTTCCTCCTCCTCCTTCCCTCCCTCTCTCCCTCCTTTATTTCTTGGATCAAACAGTAGGTATGTACAGCTCTGGGACCCTATCATTGCTGCTCTGAGAATGGCATCCTAGGCTCCTCTCCCAAATGGCTTCCATTCAGCACATATTTACCGAGCGCCTGCTATAGATCAGATAGGACTCAAAGCACCAGAGCATCCCCGATGGAAAGATAAAGTCCCACCCATGAAGAGGTGACCGAGGAACCGAAGGGGAGACGATGGAGGGGAAGTTAGGATACTGGACACGGGAGGGATTTCCTTCGTAGTCCAGTGCTTAAGGCTCTGCCCTTCCACTGCAGGAGTTTGATCCCCAGTTGGGGGACTATGATCCTGCAAGCTGCACAGTTTGGCCAAAAGAAAAAAGAAAAAGATACTGGCCATGGAAACTACTGAGCTTACTGAGGGGATGAGGGACAAAGGTGTGCAAAAAGTCCTGCCACTTGAGGTGGTTCTTTTTTCTTTTAAAAAATTTTTTATTATTTTTTTAAAATTGAAGGATAATCACTCGACCATATTGTGTGGGTTTCTGCCAAACATCAACATGAATCAGCCACAGGTCTACTGATGTCCCCTCCGTTCTGAATGCCCCCCTCCCACCTCCTTGAAGCGGCTCTTGGAGGAGGAGCAGGTGAATCTGGCTGACAGCAAGGAAGAGGAGGCAAGGCGAGGGGCCGAGGAAGGGGACATCCTGGCGGGAGCAACGGCAAAGGGTGGAAGACTGGGGTCAGGGAACGACTAGCCTGTTCCAAACCCAGGCCCCATGTCGGGGGAGCAGGGGGTGTGGCTGGAAAGTGGGGCTTTGGGAGGCTCTTTGGAGCATCGGGCCGTCATCCTGGCACTGTCATTGACCGGCAACGTGGTGCTGCCCATTCGCGGGCTTCTCTGCTCTGAAGTGATAGCACAGACCCCCAGACTGAGGTTCCGGTCTGAGGCGGTTCTGGAGCCTCTCCTAGGCCTCGGAACAGGGAGTGCAGGCTGACACGGGTGGAGGTGCAGAAGGGCGCGCCACTGGAATGTTTGGGAGAGGATTAAAGGCATTTTCTAAGCCAACGGTTCCACGGATGGGTGAAGGGGAGTTCCAACACCAGATGCACGTGGGGATGGCTGAGAGCGTTTGGGTCTGGAATTCCCTTTGGTGGCTGGAATCAACCGCTCTGACAAAGGCCACCTGGACAAGCCCTGAGCTGGAAGGAGCCCGATGCACTCCCTGGGTACAACTGACTGGCTCAGAATATCAGGTTAGTGAGTTGAAATAATTAAACATCAGGCCAGCTGTTTTCGGCCATTAGGTAACATTTTTCATTTTGGAGACCACACAACGGAGAGGGGGAGAACCGAGAGATAAGACCTGTGTTTTGATTTACTGAGTCTCTGCGGCAGATAAAGTCCAGCTTCTTGGAATCCTTCAGGCAATTACTATTTCAGGCTTGGCAAGGACTGGAGTCTGAAAACTAACTATTGGGCTTGTCTTGGCAAGACTTGAAGTCACTGTTAAGTTGTACGGCTGTCCCGGGCGGCGGCGGCGGAGGGCAAAGTCAGTGGCCAGAGGGAGCCAGGGACCGTAGAGCTCAGAGGAGCCCAAGGCTGGCCCTCCCCCAGCACGTTCTTAGAGAGGGAGTGTGGTCAGGTGGAGAAGGCCCGGGCCCGCTGGTTGCGATCCTGTGGTTCCCCTTCTGGCATCTGCTCTTGTTGGTTCTATGGGCACTGCTCACACTCCCCACCTTAGTATCCTTTGCTGTAAAAACGGAGAGAGAGCACGCTTATGTTTGTGGGGGTTGGGGGAGGAATGCAGGGGGCCTGGCAGGTTGCCCACTGTGCTGGCTTGGGACACTCGGGAGTGGGGGGGCCAGGGTGGACAAGGGGACACCAGAAGGCCTCGACTTGAACCTCCTCCTCGCCCCTCACCTCGTAGACAAAGACACTATGCTCAAGCCACTTCCCCGGTCTGGGGCCTCAGTTTCCACCTGGCGTTAAGATGCCAGGGAGCTGGATCAGACTGGCTGGAACCCCACGGACCCTCCTCGTTCTGACCACCTGCCCTCCCCCAGACGCTGAAGAAGATACATGGCGGGGCTGAAGGCATGCAGAGATTTTTATCTCGAATGGAAACGAGACAAGGCCCGTGCACTCCAGCTGACGTCCCCCACAAACTCCTGGAGCCAACACTAAGTATGGGGCGGGGAGCGCGGGGCCGTCTGAGGAGACAGCAGGCCCGCGTGTGGTCACTGGCGACTCCGGACTGAAACATCTCTTGCGCGAGCTCTTCCACTTAATTGGGAGCTTGCTTTCCCAGTTGTATATTTTTATCCTGCGCCCTGGAACCCAAACCGTGAGGCCTGTAGCCAAAGGCTGCTTCTTGTTTCGTCGTTAACTGCCTCGGCCCTGCCGGGGTCTACCCAGGCCGGAAAGGCCTCCTCGGGGGCCGCGCCTCCTCGGGCGAGCGGCGCTCAGGGGAGGCTGCGGGGCTGGACCAGAATCCCAGCCCCGTCCTCCAGCTCTGGAAATAAATCCCCTCCACTGTCTGGCCCACACAAATCCCAGTTCAGCCAGGCCTCTCCTGTGGGGTTATTCTGGTAACAAAATGCCTGAGCTCAGCAATTCTTCTCTACTCTTACCCACTCTCAGTGAGAAGCCAACTGGGCTATTCCTTAGACTCCGCTTTCCGTGTCTGAAATGTGGTTGAAAACTAATATCCCAGATGTTTCCTCATATTTTAAGTGGAACCACAGATTAAGCTTCCTGCAGGAAGGCAGTGTGGCACCGCGGAAGGAGGACGGTCTTGGGGAGTCAGACCGGCGTCTGAATCGGGGCTCCAGCCTTTGCAGCTGCATGGCCCTGAGAAACCCACCATGTCTTTGAAGCTTGTTTTCCTCTTCTTTGGGAATAAAAGGATTCCCTTCTCCTCAGCAGCAACCTCTGTGCGCACAAAGGCTGTCTGATTTGTTCATCATGAGATAGTCTACAGCTCACACAGAGTACATTTGTGAATCAGTACACATTGAGTCTGTGATTAAAAAGCTCACAGGATTTTGAGGAGCCCAACGGCTTTCCTGGTGGCTCAGATGATAAAGAATCTGCCTGTGACACAAAAGACCCAGGTTCAATCCCTGGGTCAGGAACATCCTCTGGAGAAGGGAATGGCAAACCACTGCAGTATTCTTGCTTGGAGAATCCCATGGACAGAGAAGCCTGTGGGCTACAGCCCATGGGGGTCTCAAAGAGTCAGACACGACTGAAAAACTAACAATGGGATTAAAGATGTGAAGTGTCTAACCTTGTACCTGGCCTTAAAAAGTGCTTATTCAGATACCCGGGTCTCTGCAGTGCCTGGAGACATATCCCTTCTACTGAGTGGAGTGGGTGCTCAGAGAAGAAGACAGCCCTTGGCCATGTTCATCGAAGTAAGGAAGAGGCCACCTTGTGGGAGAAAAGACAGGCACTTAGAAAGCTCTTCGATTTGGGGATCTTTTGCTAAAGCTCACTCTCCGGCTGTGGAAAAAGGAGCCAATCAGATGCAAAGTCACTGATGTCACAGATGGATGGGAGTCGTAGGAGGCCTTCGGTAATACCAATGGCTTTCCTGGGGTCTTGGGGTCTTCCAAGGAGATTCACAAAACTAGACCCGGGCATGGAAACCAGATTTTCAAGGGCCCTGGGTACACTGGACTATTGTTCCAGGACAGAAACAACTCAGAACAAAGTGATGAGTGGGATTTTCCTTGCATTGGCCACAATACATATGTTTGTTCAAGAAAAAAAAGTTGGAGCGAGAAGACACGAACGTCTGCTGCTAAAGAAAAGCCTGTTTGTGCCAGCCACAGTGGTGGGATTGTTCGGGGAGTTCATCTTGAAAGTCCAGTTACCCCAACAGCATGGCCAAGGTCAGTGTCATTTTGGGGTGTGGCAACACTCCAGCCTCTTCAGTACCAGGTGTGAATGACGCGGAGTACCTGCCTTGTGGGAGAGCTGGCATCTGCTGGATGGGCCAGCCCATCTCCTGGCTGACACCACTGGTCTCCTTGCTCCCTTCCATTCCCTTGGACAGGCTTGTCTAATGGATACACCACGGGTTTTATAAAAAGTAGGATCCTTGACTGAGATTTGGATCCATCATTCCTAGGGAGTAAATCAGGAGGAACACTTGCAAGGGCTGGCACGTCTTAATGATGATCCAGGACCCACATCTGAGCAGCAAGAGATGAAAAGATCCCCCTGCTTCATTTCTAACTCCCAGAAACCACGACGACTTGGAGCAGGACAAGTCTTAGGAGGCTGAGATGTGAAGTGACCTATTCACCCTAACACTTAACTTCAAAATGCATCTTTTAAACAGAGGATGCCAAGTTCCTTTCTGCCCTCAATTTCAGGGGGATTTAAGAGCAACAATCTACCTACAAATTCTTCAAGCAGCCCAGGATTTATTTAGTACATACTGACTCCTTCAAATAGCGGATAATATGTCTGGATGTAGATTTAAAAAACAAATATCTAAACTTTTCACAAGCCAGTTTGAATAGAGCTCACAAATTTGAACACTGAAGGATGTAATTCCATCAAACAAAGGAGGACTCAACCTAAGAGAGATGCCACCACTTAGAATCTCCAATCTCTGGGGTTAGTTGTAAACTTTCTCAAAAGGAAAGCTGATTTTAAATCAATGTCATAAGATAAATAGATACTGATATGGAAAGCAAGTTAGGCTCTCTGTATAACAGGAGCTTAAATAAGAAAAGATAGGTACACATATATTACATTTAGATATATTCCCATAAAATATGTGACCATAAATAATAATAGCTAATTATTATATACAGCATTTACTGTCAGGCATTATTCTCTGTGTGGTGGGCAGGCAGGCAGTATTTTAAGTGTTCTACACATATTAACTCATTGAAGCCTCATAACAACCCTCAGGTGTGGGTATACTATTTTACGGATGAAGAAATGAGACACAGAGAGGTTAAGTAACTTGCCCAAGGTGGCACAGCTAGTCAGAGGCAGAGCTGGGAACTGAAGTCAGTGAACACTGCTCCAGAGCCCGTGCTCTAACCCACCAAGCTGCCACTACTGTCCTGGGAGATCCTCTGAAGCCATGTGGAACACAGCCTTCCGTCTTCTGCATTCCACCTTCCTCCCAGCTGCCTCCCTCAGACACACACCCAGGCCAGCGGAATTGGGAGTCCTCTTCCTCTCACAGCATTTGCCACCAGAACGCTCTTGTTATACAGAACAAGATTGGGAGCTCTAGAAGGGCAGCGTGTGGAGCTCAGATCCTTGATATGTCCCTCCTACCTCTAATTTTTGGTTCACAGCTTGGCTCGTCAATTGGGCCCTGGGGGCAGTACTGGTTTCCAAGAGACGGTTCACATGCAGGCTGGAGAGAGACTTGGGAGTTCTTTCGATTGTCTCATTTCTGATTATTCAGAACACCCACCAAAATATGACGGGATGAGTGGCTCAAAGAGACGGGGGGCCCTAGGCGTGTACGCATAACAGGGAGGAAGGGCTGGAAACCTGGAAGCTGGGAGAAGGAAGAAATGTGATCTCTTCTGATCCATTCACCTGGCAAACCCATGGCAATTTGCACTGATAACTGAGAGCCGGGACCATGTTCATTAACCCCTGAATTCTTATTTTTACTATTATTAACCATATGGATGGCAAGGACTAATTCCCACCATATGGCTGGGACACGGCTTCCTTATTAACGAAACACAAGGTGGTAGCCTAAATGCTGTGGTTTTTATAAGGAAAGCTGCTTTAAGCCTAAGCTTTTCTGTTAATTTTATACCTTCATCTTTAACCAAGATGCTCTCATTTGCCAGTGTTCATGGCTTCCTTTTACAAATTGCCATTTGACTTTAGGAGCTGCTCCTTACGAGGGTGTATAGACCCATGGGAACCTCCTGATCTCCCCCTTGACATCCTGTCCTTCCTCCTCAACCCAGAAACTGGCCATCGCTTTCCCCAGCAGCTGCTTCACAATCCAAAAAGCACCTGGGTCACCTCTCCAGCTCCGGATTTTGTTCAATGTGCTTCACATATGGGTTTCCTTGGGAAGAAGGATGTCACTCAGGGAAAGGAGGTGACGCCTATCTGAGATGGGAGTTGTTCTTTCACAGGGAAAACAAACCTATCAGAATGTTCTTTTGTGCCACGATGAAGCGGAGTTGCAGAGGGTTAAGTGAGTAAGTCAGGCTGGCTATGCCACAGCCCATCTGATACCCGCTTTGGGTAAACTGATGCCCCTGTAAGTGGTTCCCTGCTATATCACCTATAAAAGGGGAACGTGGGGAGTGAGGCTCTAGAGTTTAGTACCCCCAGGGTTCTCCCCACACCAGTTCCCTCAAAAGATTTCTATCTCTACCTAATCCCTCATTATCTGAGAATGAATGGGGAGGAAAAAGGAGGCTCTGGATATCTTCTTCATCTTGAAAACTTTGAGAGATGTTTGCACATCAGTGGAGAGCTATCTAATTCCCCTATAAATATTCACACACGGGCTAAGGTTGTTCTCTTTTTCCCCCTATTACTAGACCCAGCACTGAAAGGAACATTACTCCTTTTAGGGGTAAAAAATTAACCCTTATTTGGGTCAAGCATCATGAAATCCAAAGGGAAACATGATTTCATGCTAAAAACACTCAGCAGATGGGACAGAGGAGTTCTTGGTATCTCTGCTGGAAGAGTCTACACAACCAGATGGAGGGGGCACATATAATACTCCCCCAACTGACTCAGACTTTGGTACATAAACTTTACAAGTACAATGTTGCCAGATTCCGGTGCATAAAAAAGTAGCTGAAAAAAAAACTCAAACCATAAATAATGCCAAGTAATAAAGGAGGTGAATGTTTCTGTTATTAGATTCTTTCATTGTATAAATCTGTTTAATAAGCTGGCTAGGAATCACTGATAGAAAACAGACTTAGTATGGTGTTACAGACCAACCCGCTCTAAGAGGCCAGCCTGGGAACTCCTGCCAAGTTATATTTTTCTGTTCTTAACCAATGCAACTTAAAATGTAATTGTTGTTTCCTTGTTCAAAAATGGAAAATGTCTTATGAGGCTGTGTTCAGAGGGAGTAGACGGCATGCGTGGTATCTCACGGTGCTCCTTGTCTCTCTCCTCCCCTCCTCCCACCCCAAACCTCAGCATTTGAAGGCACTTTACCATATTTATAGATCATGCTGCCTTTTGTCTTACTCACTGAGAGGGACTGGGGTCTGTGTATAACTCCTACTTTTTTGAGTCCTATTTCTCAACATTTATATGTGTGTGTTTAGAAAAATCCCTCCAAATATCCTCCTATGACCCAAGAACCATGGCAACCACTTTGGCTCAAGAAAGTCACTGGATGCTAAAGGGGGTGGGATGGGATGGGGTACTGTGTGGAATGGAGGTCTCTGAGGCCACATGCATCTTCCAGCATGATGGTTTCTAACGGCTTGTTGATGTTTTTCTGGGGTTGGTTACTATCATCGTGATGTGCTGTAAAATGAAATGCTATAAACTAGCTGATGGCTTGAGGAGAAATATTTGCCAAATGGCATAAACAACAACACCAGGAGTCCCCACACACTTGGCCACACTCACAGGGCTTGCACACTTGTACCTGTCCCACTGCTGGCTGGTGTCCTTTCTGACCCTCATTCCCAGGTCCTCCTTGTCAGGAGGCCCACACACAGCTCACTAGATAAAACAGAAGGCGGTGGGGTGAACTAGGTATTTATCTGCCCCACTTAAGTAGTGCTTGGAAAATGCAAGTCTCAATGGTATAAAGGTGCATCATTTGGAGATGTGCATAAAACTGCAGTGCTTTGTAAGTCTGTGTCAGATGCTTTGCTCTGCATTTTACACAGGTCATACAGAAGTGCCTAAAGAAGCTGCTGCCCACAAATGACTTAAAAGTTAGCATTGAACACTTTTAATTTGGTTGTTTCCCAATGAGTTGGCCATTACGTTCTTAGTCAGGCACGTAACCCCTTTTAGAGAGCACTGTTTATGTGGGAAACAGTAATTCAACGTGGAGCACGCGGATATGAAGTTAGTTAGTGCCCTCTCTACAGTTTCTGGGATTTATAGAATTCCTTTTGTCTCTGAATGTTCTTTTTTCAGTGCACTGAGGGGACAAAATCCCATTGAGAAAGACTGGGATTATTTTTTATATATCTTCATTTTCAATTAAATTTATTTTGAACCAACCATAGGTACACATATGTCCCCACCCTCTTGAAACTCCCTCCCACCTCCCACTCCTCTACGTTGTCACAGAACCCTGGATTTGAGCTCCCGGCATCATACAGCAAATTCCCACTGGCTATCTATTTTACACACGGTAATGTTTATGTTTCAGTGCTAAGATTGGGATTATGGATATTTCGCACAGGTAGATGCCAAACATAGAAAAGAGTTTAAAGGGGCCACTGAGGAATGTACAACATAACTCTAGCTAACAATACTGTATTGTATATTTGAAAGCTGCTAAGAGGGGTAGACCTTAAAGGCTCTCACACAAGAAAAAAAATATAACTGTGAGATGATGGATGTTAATCTTATCGTGGTAATCATTTTGCATTGTGTATGTGTATCAAATCTTTATGCTGTACAACTTAAATTTATACATGCTGGTGTCAATTATATTGCCATGAAACAGGAAAAAAATAAAAAGGACCACTCGCATGTTGACTACAGAGGCTAAAGAGGCTTCCACATTTCTTATGCTTACAGCTGCAGGACATGCAAGGCAGAGAAAGAAAGGATGAGTTAGATTCTTTTCTGAGATTACTCTCAAAGAACTCGAGTCAAAATCTAGTAAATGCTAGTAACAGTAAGGGGGAAATGGGAAAAATTACAGGTAGTATTTATTGTTCTCCAAAAAGCACCCTAAAAGCTGACAGAAAAATTTCCTTCTGGGAACAGTCCCAGAAGAATGACATGGCTGAGGTAGACAGCAGTGTACTTTCAAACGAGATGAGAAGCAACATTCAGCAAGTGCCAACCCACGCCCGACAGGAGGCGGGGTCCTTCATCCCTCCTTTTCTAAATTCTGTGGCTTATGGGAAAGGAAAACCACAAAGACTCAGCAGAAATGGCTCTCTGATGAACACTGTCAGACCTTTGAGAAAATCACAGAAGCGGAGGAAACTGGCCCAGAAACTCTTATGCCAGATTGGCCAAGAGACTCAGAGCTGTTCCTAGAAAGATCTGATGCCAGGAAATAGCAGACTTAGAAATAACCACTCTACCAAAGCCTGGGGAAAAACTCCAAAGTTCCATTAAGGAATGAATAAGAAAGGTGAAGATTCTACGGGCTTATATTCCAAGAACTATTTTAAAGAAAAAAGCTTTTTGAATTATCTGTGAAAATAAATAATTGGTAATACTGATTATGTTCTGGCTCTCAAGGTGAATTTTGTTTTCATCTGAAGACAAAGCAAAGCCTATTGTTGTTTAGTTGCTAAATTGTGTCCAACTCTTTGTAACCTGTAGCCCTCCAGGCTCCTCTGTCCATAGCATTTCTCAGTCAAGAATACTGGAGTGGGTTCATTTCCTTCTCCAGGGGATCTTCCCAACTGAAGGATCAAGCCCAGGTCTCCTGCACTGGCAGGTGGATTTTTTTTTTTTTACCACTGAGCCACCAGGCAAGCCCAAAGCAAAGCCTGCTCATCTCTAATAACTATATATAAGCCTGAAGTCTGGCTCCTATACAGTTATAATCAAACCTCTGTCACAGTGCCAAAGTACTTTAGCTGTAAAGCCAAGTGTCCATTGGGTTCATTGTGCTCAGCTGTGTCTGACTCTTTGCTACTTCATAGACTGTAGCCCATGAGGCTCCTCTGTTCACGGACTTTTCCAGGCAAGAATACTGGAGAGGGTTGCCATTTCCTCCTCTAGGAGATCTTTTCGACCCAGGAATCGAACCCACATCTCCGGTATTGGCAGGTGGATTCTTTACCAATGTACCACCTGGGAAGCCTGTTAAGTGTCCAGAAGGACATTAAAAAAGCACACACAACAGAAAAGTTCCATATATATGTCAGCCTCATGGGTTTTACAGCTTAGATGCAGAGACTCTAAGAGTTCTGCCCAAGATCACACAGCTGCCAAGAAAAGAAATCAGGACCAGAACTCAAACGCACCCTCTTTTTTAAAAAAAGCACACTGCTTTCCCACATACAGGATTTGGGGCTTTATAATGTTCTCACCAACTGTTTGAAAACTGGAAGCCCATATGAGAGGGTGTCTGAATCAGAAGCCACCCACTGAGGTGGATTTGAAGGCTAAGCCTCAGGGCCAAGGTCCGTGAAATAAGAGGAACACACATAGACCTCAGGGATTAGGTTATTCTCATTGCACGGTGACCTCTTTCTGGCGGGAGCGAGACAGGGAAAATGACAACAAAGGCAGTCCTCACTTTTGATCACCTCCTAAGTGCTGGTGACTCTTCTAAGCATGCAACTCCTTGAATCCTGACCACAATTCAGTGTGTATGCACGTTTAACAGACGAGGAAGGGGTTTAAAGAAAGTCATTCAGTTTTATACTGCAAAGTGGTGAACGATGGACTTCAGCCCAGGCTTGTCAATTTTTCAGAGACCACACTCTTTCTAGAATGCCAGGCTTTTTTACTGGTTGGGCTTAGCATCGCTTTTGGCTCGTGGCCCCCTTCATGGTGAGTGACCGGCACACAGCTGCATTCTCCCTTCTTCACCCTATACTGAGTGGCAGGGGAAGTGTTACTAACCCAACTGAGCAGCGGGGTCAGAGTTTAGTGGATTTGTCATTTTCCTGGGGTCATCTGGCAAACCTAAGAGATGCCTCCTCATTCATTGAAAGGCCTGGATCCCATCTGGAGAGGAGCAGGGCCCTATAAAAGAGGCAATCCAGGGCTTCCCTCATGGCCCAGCGCTAAGACGCCACACTCCCAATGCAGGGGGCTAGGTTCAATCCCTGGCGGGGGAACTATATACTGCATGCCGCAAGATCAAAGATCCTGCGTGTGGCAGCTAACACCTGGAGCGGCCAAAACAAATAAATAAAATTAATTTTAGAAAAAGAGGCAATCCTCCTAAGAAAGGTCACACATACCTGTCGCTTTGATCCTAACAGGAATAAAACCTTTCAAAAAGGATTGGGAAGGAAATGGTGAGATCTGAGGGTGTTAAGCAACTAGAAGAGGCATACTGGAAGTTCCAAACGCCATGGAAGTGTCTTCCTCTACCTGAGACACTGAGGTGCGTACAGAGTTCTGTGAAAGCCCAGCGGACGTGATACCTATCCACTCTCCCCATCTCCCCCACTCTCTTCCTTCCACGGGGAGACAGGATCAGATGTGGAAGTCACATATGCCCTGAGTTTCACAGTAGGACTGAGAACGGTAAAAGCCAAAGTTTCCTAGGCAGCAAACAGTGTGCCTCACATGGGGAACCATAAAAATTTGGGTGATGCTGAAACATGAAATTCAAGGCAGGAAGTGGTCAGAGCTGTGGATGTGCAGGCAGGCAGAAGCCAGAGCAAGGAGAGGCTTCCTTCAGACGGTGATAAGATCTGCTGAGGGCAAACAGGAAGCCTCAGACAGACCTCGGAATTCCCAGGTGACACAATGGTAAAGAACCTGCCTGCCAATGCAGGAGACAAGAGTCGCTGGCTCAATCCCTGGGTCAGGAAGATCCCCTGAAGGAGGAAGTGGCAACCCACTCCAGTATTCTTGCCTGGGAAATCCCACGGATAGAGGAGCCTGGTGGGCTACAGTCCAAGGGGTCGCAAAAAGTCAGGCATGGCTGAGCACAGGAGCAGCAGACAGAACTCCAGGCAGGACAGTGACAAGGCCAGACGAGTGGTGTCACAGGACAGAAAAATGGAAGCCGATGTGAAGACTGGAAGAGCAGACAATGGCAATAAAGAGGCCATGACCCAGGTGGTAGTAACAGGAATAAAAAGAAGAAAGGCCAAATCAGAGAACTTTTGTAGGAAAACATCAGCAGGAAGGTGGCTTAACTGGGTGGAGGAGGAGGCCATGGTGAGGATGACCCCTATTTCCAGATCTATTGACACGAAGGATGGGGGTGCCATTGCCTGGGAAATAGTGGCAGTGGTACTGTTGAGAGTGGAGCATGGATAGGATGGGTTAGGCTAGAAAAATGATGGCCACCCTTCAGCCAGCCAGCCAACAAGTATTATGGAACATCTATCAAGTGCCAGGCACGGAATTCCGTGCTAGGATCACAGAGGTGACTTCAACCTTCGCTCTTCAGGAGCTTCCAGTCCAGAAGGGGGTCAGAAACGTTAGTGGAAGACTACAGCATGTTGGGATACGAAATGGACACAGATGGGACAGAAGAAGATGGGGACGCATGGATTCTGTCTCAATCCACGTGGAGCCAGAGACAGGCGGTGGATGGCGGGGAGTGCGGTCCCATACCTGGGCCCGCTTCCTGCGGGCTGGTCACTCCTCACTTCCCCCACACCTCTAAAAAGAAGTCAAGGACAGAAATGAGAAATGACAGCAGGAGGAGAAAGCACCAAAGTCCAATTAACAACAGGTGGTAAGGCTGTCAGTTCAAATCATTGTCCTGGAAGCTGAGCAGAGTCGGGGTTCAATCAGAGCGGGGCCAGATCAGAACTCCAACTCCAGCCAGCCTACGGCACGAATTGCTCAGCGGAGCCCATGCGCTCCTCCTCACCCACTGCATGTTTCTCTGGCAGTTCAGAAGTTCCAGGCTCCTGCTGCGTCCCCGCACACAGACATGTGTCTACACTGCCCACCCACCCCCGGCCCGCCTCGGCCCGCCCTCATAGATGAGGGACTATTTTTTTCCTTTTATTTTTTTTAGGCCTTCTGCAGCAGGGTGCACTCTGGGTCCCCATATATCCTTTTCATATTGTCCCAATGAGATGACATTTCGATATTATTTGAAAAATCAATAACAGCCCTGCTTTGCTGGATCAGCACACAGGATGGTGGCCGCAGTGCTTATGGAACCACCTCCGAGGTTTCATTACCGGACCCACCTTTGCCTTCAACGGCCCACTTGAAAGGCAGGCTGGGGGGCTCATCACGGGCTCCGCTTCCTCAACATCCTTTGCACTGAATGTTCTAGAACACAGATGGTTAGAGGACACTGGAAGGGGCCTGAAAAATGGGCTCCTCTCTTGAAGTCCTGATGGTACAGACGAGAAAGCTGGGAAATGATCTGCAGTCTAGATCCCCTGAGTCTACAGTCAGAACGATTCCACTTCACTGTCTTTCAGTGTCTCAACTACTGCAGAATTCTCCTAGATAAAAACACACCCAGGGCCACAGCTGATCCTGAAAAGGAATAGTCACATAAAGTGAGGTTGTTTTTTCTCTCAAAGTTGGGGGGAAAAATACATGAATTCTGGAATCCTGTCACTTATCAATGCAACCTAAACTCTCTATGTCTTAGTGGTCTTCCCAGTAAAATGGGAGTAACAAAGACACAGACTTTCTGGGTCTGTTGTGAGGATTAAATATGAGTGCTTATGACTAGGTAAATAAATTATTTAAAATAAGTGTAAGACTTTTAAGGTGAATCTAAAATACGGCACAAATGAACCTATCCACAGAACAGACACAGACTCACAGACACAGAACAGACTCGTGGTTGCCAAGGGGAGGACGAGGGATGGACTGGATGTTTGGGGTTAGTAGATAAAAACGACTACAATTAGAATGAGTAAACAAGGCTCTACTGCAGAACACAGGGAATTATGTCCAATCTCCTGCGATAAACCATAATGGAAGGGAATATAAAAAAAAAGAGTGTATGTATGTGTCGCTCTGCTGTACAGCAGAAATTAGCACAACACTGTAAATCAACTGTACTTCCATTTAAAAAAATTAAAATAAGTGTAGAAAACTCTGCATCTTTATTTCCATTTCTCAATTCATAATAAAGAGGATATTCCATTCCTCAAGAGTCTAAAAATGACCATACTGGAAAAAAAAAAAAAGAAGAAGAATTTGCATTTCATTATTGGAATGGTGTGGTTAGCATGTTGAAGATTCTATTAGATGGTACCAATTTTCACATTAAGTGGACATGAGTTATTGCTGAATACTTGAAGCTGTCTCCGGAGCATAAGACATCACAGCCGTGACATTGAAAGACAGGATGAGAAAAGTCCACGTGTGCACCAGGGAGGACAGGAGGACCATGGAGTCGGGGAGGGGAAGACTCTGGGCTCCCCTCCTGGCACGGCCTGAGTGGGATGGGCAGGGGCTATGAGCTCATTGTGCAGAGATCGCAAATGTTTCTCAGCAGGAGCTGACGGAAATAACCTTTCCTCGGCAAGACACTGGGTCTTTGCAGAATGGTACTAAGAGGTCTAGGTGGCTCTGAGTCACCTAATTCTAGGGATGGTCTGGCTTCTTTTTCATTTACCCCTTAACACTCCTTATATGAAAATACGAAATTACAACACACAAATCTGTGGGAAGGGTAGAAAGGGAGCAAGTATTTTCCTTTTGGCTGCTCTGTGTGCCATGTGGGATCTTAGTTCCCCAACCAAAGATGGAACCCTCACCCCCTGCAATGGAAGGGAGGGGTCTTAACCACTGGACCGCCAGGGAGGTCCAGAAGCAGATTTTTCACACTGCAAAAGAATTATTTCTTTCTGATGAAAGGTCTTTTAAATTGTAATCCCATTCAGAGGTTACTAACCTGGGGTCCACAGGTCCCCAAGCAATCCACGGATAACACTCAGGTGATCTGTGAAGTTCGATGGAAAAAAAATTCCAGCCATATTTTTACTAACCTGTAACTGAAATTTGGCACTTATAACAATTATGAATGTAGGCGGTATACAGTAGCTAGCAGTGCCTATTGGAGAAGGCAATGGCACCCCACTCCAGTACTCTTGCCTGGAAAATCCCATGGATGGAGGAGCCTGGTGGGCTACAGTCCACGGGGTCGCACAGAGTCAGACTCGACTGAGCGATTTCACTTTCATGCATTGGAGAAGGAAATGGCAACCCACTCCAGTGTTCTTGCCTGGAGAATCCCAGGGATGGGAGAGCCTGGTGGGCTGCCTTCTATGGGGTCACATGGAGCCGGACACGACTGAAGCGACTTAGCAGCAGCAGCAGCAGCAGCAGTGCCTATGACTGTCATCCACAGAAATCACATTTTTATTGCATGTTACTATTATTGCAATTTACATAGGGTTTGGAAAACTTTTTCTGTAAAGGACCAGAGGGCCAATATTTTAGACTTTGGGGGCAATATGATCTCTCTCCAACTGTTCAACTCGGCCACTGAAGCATAAAAGAAGGCAGAGATGACATGTAAACGAATGAGCATGGCTGTGCTGCAATAAAACTTTATTTACAAAACAGTCTGTGGGCTGTGGTTTGCTAATCCCTGATGTACACACATTATGACTTTATAGTAGCAATTAGTTTTGGTTATTTAATATGCTAAAATGTATGTATCACTATATTATAAATGTGAGAAGAAAGTGAAAGTGAAGTCACTCAGTCGACTCTGACTCTTTGTGACGCTATGGACTGTGGCCTGCCAGGCTCCTCTGTCCATGGGATTTTCCAGGCAAGAATACTGGAATGGGCTGCCATTTCCTTCTCCAGGGGAATCTTCCCGACCCAGGGACTGAACTCGGGTCTCCTGCTCTGCAGGCAGACTCTTTACCGTCTGAGCCACCACGGAATCCCTATTATAAATGTGTAGGCATATAAAATATTTTAATAATTATGTTCTTATACCTTTTATGAATTGAAAAATATTCTGAGAAGGGGTCCGTAGGCTTTACCAGGTTACCAACAGTCCATGGCAGAAAGATTTAGATGCCTTGTCATAGGTAAATGTGCTTGTTTACAAATGACTCCTGGGCAAAGACTAGAAGAACTGGGGAAGAGGAAGGATGGAGAAACAAAGTCAGCATGTGGCAGACACTGTCAACTGAAGCTCGTCAGATATGAGAAAAGAGCCTTCCTGGGACTTTGCTGGTGGTGCAGTGGATGAGAATCCGCCTGCAGTGCAGGGGACAGACGTCCCGTCCCGGGTTCGGGAAGATACCGCGTGCTGCGGAGCAGTGAGGTCTGTGAGCCACGACTGCTGAGTCCACTTGCTGCAGCTACAGAAGCCCACTCTCCTAGCACCTGTGCTGTGTCGCGAGCGGAGCCAAGACAATGAGAAGCCTGCTCACAGAGACAAAGAGGAGCCCTTGCTTGCCACAACTAGAGAAAGTCCACACGCAGCAACAAAGACCCTGCACAACCCCAAACCTCCTTGCACTTTCTGTGGCAGGTGACAGGAAAAAGAAAAAAAGACATAAATTCTTTTCTCCATTTTCAGGGACTGCATATAGAGAGTTCCACTTTTTGTACATTTCTGCTCTCATTGTTTAAGAGGCACTCACTCTCCCCATCTTGCCTCTCCATGCAATTACTTCTTGCTGTCGTGTATTTTTCTGAAGTGTTTATAGTGAAAATCTGTTCCTTAAGCATGATGAGTTTATACATCTCAAAGTGAAACTTGCTTTCTGATGATTTCTTTCCCCAAATATCACTTGAACAAAATCTTCTGAGATATTAGAGAGCAAGTGCTTTCTTAGGAGTTTTTCTGGGGGGGTGGGACCATGCTGCTCTGCATAGAGGATCTTAGTTCCCCCAAGAGGGATCGAACCCAGGCCCCTGGCAAGGAGTGTGCTGAGTCCGAACCACTGGACCGCAAAGGAATTCCCTAGAATTTTCCATTTAGAAACCTGAGATTGAAGGGATGGGAAAGCTGAAGGGGAGAAGGGAACACAGGGACCAGGCATCTCTGTGTCTGATCAAAGTCAAAGCTCTAGAAAAATATCCTAAGGGTTTCAGAACAATGAAACCAACTGGAAATACACACGGCAAGTTACATCCTTCTCACAGAAGACAGGCTGTTTTGTCCTTCAAGTATAAGTCATATTTACATCTAATAAAGCAATAGCAAAATATAATGTGAGGAGAAAGCACCTTCTGCTTAGTACTGTACTAAACAGCTCTGGGTTACATTTACAATTTTAATAAACTGATTTGTCAAAACTGTCAGAATCAAGGGAGATCATCTGGATACCAGATGAACAAAAATATCTGCAATTATAAGCTGTCCATTTTTCTCTTTCATCTTCTATATACGTATCTGTGAGCAGCTACATATTTCCATGCACATACATACACATAAATTTTAAATCATTTAAAAAAACCTGTCATAATAGAATTCAGGAGAGTAGAAAATACAGTTCTCCTGGGAGAGCAATGGGACTTGAAGGCTGAGCTACATTCCCCGTCTTAGGACAATCATCCTTTTGCTGAACTGTTGTGTCAGAGCCCAAACATTTCAGTTTCGTTACCACCTGAGTTCCTCATTCTCCCTGATCACTTACTTATTGGGTGACCACAGGCACGTAACTAAACCTCTCTGATATCTGAATGTGAAATAAACATTTCGAGAGATGCTAACTGCCCTATAAAAGTGGCACACGTATTAATGAGATTCTTTTGGGAAAGTAACCCAAACCCTCTGAAGAATGCTACAGGACTGCCATGAAATAATCCATACAAATACCTATCCCGGGTTTGATCAGAATCTCATCTTTGGCAGTGTAAGTGTCAAATTACATGTGACAACTCTCACCTGGAAGGTAGCCTGTACTTGAGGGCATTGAAATCTCTGTTCTGATAGGGGCGTGAGAGTGAAAGTGAAAGTCGCTCACTCTTGTCTGACTCTTTGTGAACCCATGGACTTAAAGCTCAGCCTTCAAGTCCCACTGCTCTCCCAGTCCATGGAATTCTCCAGAATACTGGAGTGGGTAGCCTTTCCCTTCTCCAGGGGATCTTCCCAACCCAGGGATCAATCCCAGGTCTCCCACATTGCAGGCAGATTCTTTACCAGCTGAGCTACCAGGTAAAGGTGGGAGGATGCAGCCCAAGACACAGGCACCAAGGCAGCCTGAGTGCCATCCCCTTTGGGGGCCTGGATCAGACTCCCTCTTGCAAGTAGTTCAGAAAGACAGCGGGACTAATCATCAATGATCTTTTTCATCATCATTCCCAAGGTAGAAGATTTAAACTGGAGAATCAACTCAGAGAATAAAGATGCTGAGAAGAGCCGATGTTAGCAGGGACAGATAGATCAGGACATTTGGGAGAGCTCAACGTCCTTTCATTTCATTTTGCTTTTACTTGAAGATCGATAAGAAATGAAGACTCTCAATAAGGCTAGCTAGAAAGCTGACGTTGTTTAGGGAGAGGGAGGCAGGGAAAATGGTTTTTTAAACCTGACATTCTAAATGACCCCTGCTGTGTTTTAAGGACAACGCTGAATGTCTCTGTGGCAATTTTCCAGCCCTGCTACACACCAGGCACAGAGTGTGCTGTAAAGTACCATTGGCTAAAGTATTTTGCTGATGTCCAAATCTGTGTCTTTGGTGAGTGAGGAGAATCTGCCATTCTAAGCAACACGTGTGGCCTTTTCAAATCAGAAATGGATGCAAATACAGGCTGCTAGTGCTAGAAGGGACCCTAGAACCAGCTGGGATGTGTTACTTGAATTTCTGGAGGCAAAAGCTAAGGTCTAGATTGGGTGAGTGATGGACTTGATGTTCACAGTGAGCTGCTGACGAAGCTGGACCCAAGTCAGTCTCCAGATGCTAGTCCAACACGCCAACCAATCCACCTCTGAAATTATTCTCTCTGGACTTTCAGAAACAGTCATTTTGAGGGGTGAGAAAAGCGGAATATATTACTAACAAGGGGTAGAATAAAACATTTTTGAAAGCCTAGCCATTTGCCTACGTCACCCTCTCCATCAGACTCAGCTGGCCTTGTCTGCTCTGTGCACCCATTCCTGGGACCCACATCTCAAGAACTTTTCTAGCAAGAACACCTGGGCTTGGCTTTCTCTGTGGCCCTGCTCCCCTGTCTGTCCCCACAGGGGTCTAGGTCTTTGCCGACTGCCGCTTTAATCATTTGTTAATTTGCTTAAACATCTGGTCAAATTTTGGACATAATCTCAACAGGAGGGTTTATGCTAACTTCTCTTGGAAGTTGAGAGTTTCCACATGCCCGCTGCTCCACTCCCCCACACTCGCAAACACACAAGCCAATCGTCAAGGGCAGTGAGGCAGTCTGAGCCAAGAAAGAGAAAGGCAAGGAGTGTGGCCTGTCCCTGTTTCTCTTGGCTGTTTCTTGAGCTCCTTAAACTCCAAGTAGACGCGTTTTCTCTCCTCTCCCCCACCCTCCTTCTGTATGAATCGTACTGTTTTCTGCTCAGTTGCCCAATCAGACCTAGAGCATCACTGTGGACTCTTCCCTCTTAATTACATTCTGGGTGCAATATGCCATGAACCCTCATAAGTCCTCGAACTCTCTCTGTTTTGTACCTCCTCTCTATTCCCACCTTACTTCAAGCATTCCTCACTTATCATTTGGATTAATCCAGTTATACCTGAAGGTTTTCCTGGATCTAGCCTCACCCCACTCGAATCCATTTTCCACACTGTAGTCAAAGTGGTTTTTCTGAGATACGTATTTGATCATATTGACTTGCTTAAAATTCCACAGAAGCTCCCCAAAGCCTTCAGCCTCTACCATGACACCCAAACTCCTCATGATCCGCTCCCCATTTCTCTCAACTCATCTCTCATTTATGCCCAATAGCCTGGCCTTCCTGAACTAAATGGAGCTTGTGCCCTGGACGCTCTTGTCAATGCACCTTGTCCAAGATTCTGTCCCTCTGTGCTGCTGCCTGGCTAATTCCAACTTGTTCTTCAAGACTTGGCTCAAGCAGTCATTCCTCCAGGAAGTTTCCCCTGGCACCAAGTTGGTGCTTAATAAATTTACTGAGTAAATGAATAAACCAGACAAAACGGTAGGAAGATGCCCTAGCAGACACACCTCTCTCCTATAGAAGCACAGTAGTAACTACTGAGGGAAAGAGAGTGGAGGCTGGAGAATGAGAACTTTGGCCAAATGTAACATCATCACGGCAGGGGAAGAGGCATCCTGCTTCAGGTACCTTTGTCAGAATCACCTTTTCAAAAGTGAGAGGGAAACACCAACACTGCCTGCCTTGGAGTCATTGGGAATCAGCAAATCATAGTGAGTGATTTCACTGATATTGGCAGCAACTGCCCTACCAAACTGCCATTAAGTCTAACTCAAGGTTACCACGGAGAACTTGGAATATCCAAATGACCTCTGGGTTGTGGCTGCCTAACCTGATTGGGAAAATGAAGCAGTGGTGTAGGCAGACACAGGGATGATAACACATCTAGATTCTGGGTCCCTAGGAAATACTTTGGGAAATATTTTACTGAGTATCATCAGGAAAACAAAGCTCATGTTCAGAGAAGAAAGGGAAACTTTTCCTGATCCCCTGAGGCCAGTGCAGGAGCTATCTAAGTAACTGTTATGGTTAAAATTGTCACAAGTTTCAGAAAGTTCAAATGAACCACAGACATCGCAACACACTCCTCTTGACCTGAGTGGTAGCAGAAATAGGCTTTACCATAAATAAGCATGGAGAGGCTTCCCTGATGGCTCAGTGGAAAAGAATCCACCTGCCAATGCGGGAGACGCAGGTTTGATCCCTGGGTCAGGAAGATCCCCTGGAGGAGGAAATGGCAACAAGCTCCAGATTCTTCCCATGGACAGAGGAGCCTGGCGGGCTAGAGTCCATAGGGTCACACAAGAATCGCGCACGGCTTAGTAACTCAACAACAACAATGTAATCAAAGAAAGAACTGGAAAAAGGGATCTTCACCTGGAAGCCAATGCCTTGGCTCGCGGGGGCAGCAAACTCACAGGAAAGCAGCACCTCCAGGATCCTGGAGACAGGGGTGGCTCCTCTTCTAAAAGGCTCTCCCTGCCTGCCCTGTGCCTTGGGGACAGTGCTGGGAGCTGCGAGTCTCAGAGACAGGGGTTCTTGAGCCCATCCACCCCCCGAGAGCCAGACTGCTCTCTGGCCAAAGTCTCCGTCAGCAACACCTCCCTGTCGCCATCACCTGCTCCTTATAAACCACTTGACTTGAGAATTCAGCCTGAGGGAAGGAGGAAGGGGTGGCGGGCCAGGCCGCCCAGTAACCCAGGACAATCGTTCCAGATGTTGTGACTCACTTCAAGGGAGTCCCTTGTCCACACTGCTCATCTCAGGCAGCTTATTAGGGAGTGTGCCCTCCAAAGGTTTAAGATAAGTCTCTGGTGGGGAGTACGTTCCCCAATCAAGACTTCATCACCCAGCAGGGGCTATTTAGAAGCTGGGTTTCTCAGCTTGTCTCCTCCGTAAAGTGACACCAAGATCTTCCTGTCAGCCGCAGTCTTGAGTAGTGATGTCACTAAAGGGTTTGGTCTTTAAAGAGCGGAGGCGGTCTTGGTTTTCTAAATTAGTGAGAGGGTTTAAATGCTGAACTGCCCTGCCCTACTTCTAGCATGGTAGAGGAGAGAGAATTGTCTTAGGGGGCAAAGAACCTCAAGGGTAAGAAATGAACCAGAAGTCTCAAGAGAAATTCCGTTGTAAAAGATTGAGCTTATCCCCAAGACCAGTTGTTACCAAATGCAGGCTAGATTTCAGTGAATGGGACTGGATTAGAGGCTGGCAGTAAGGAATGGAGCTGTCCAATTGTGTTTAAGAGACAACACTGTCTAGAGAAATCTGACAAATAGAGGGACAGGGAGATAGAGCAGAAGAGTTAACCAACGGAACCAGACAGTTCTGCCACCCAGCCGAGGCCTGAAAGTCAACTCAAGGTCTTTCAAATTCAAAATCTACCCACTAGAACCTGAAGTGAAGGTAAAAGTGTCAGTCGTTCAGTCATGTCCGACTCTTTGCAACCCCATGGACTGTAGCCTACCAGACTTCGCTGTCCATGGAATTCTCTAAGCGAGAAAACTGGAGAGGGTAGCCATTCCCTTCTCCAAGGGATCGAACCCAGGTCTCCTGCATCGCACGCAGATTCTCTACTGTCTGAGCCACCAGGGAAGCCCATTAGTACCTGAAGGAGTATTTCAAACAGCACTAGACAAAAGCTCTCTAGTTCTTATCCCTCCTCAGGCTTCCTGAACTCATACTATCAGTGTGGAATTTTTTAATAACAAAAGGAATTCTAAATACCATGCTGTGGGTAGCGTAACTCTGCCTGCTCCTTGTATGCCTTAATCAAACATTTAAAGATTCTCAGGATGGGTGCTTCTTCCTGGGCTGGTGGGAAGTTCCACGTCCCTCAAACACAGAAGCAAAGGACCGGCAAGCACTGGGCCACGACAGGGCTACTGCCTACATGCGGGCCCAGAATATAAACACAGGTTATTCCACTCCAGCCTCCTTTCAAACATAGTGAGTAAACTCCATGAGTTTAACTACAGTCGCTGGGCATCCCTCCTACACATTTCCTTTTTTAATAACCACTTATTTTGGAGGCTGGAAGATACAAGGATGAAATGCTGTCATCTATTACTCAGCTCCTTGGACGGCAGACACAACAAGGTGCTTTCCAGCAAGATCGGTTGGCTGCTTTCAGCAGCCCTCTCAAAGCCTGCTGCACATAATGGAGCTGAAGTGTATGCTGCTCCTCACAGCATCTCACCAGCACATGGCCTTTCTTTTCTACTGGACCATTGCTGATCCCCGGTCACCTGGCAACTACACGATGCTTGTGATGATGTCTTAGAAACGCCTGGTTCGCGTTATGATGGAAGAAGACGACCTTGTTCGGTTTTTTTCTATAGATGTTCTCTGAGTTCTAGTTTTCTCATTTTAAAAATGAGTCAGTATAGACACAGAACTTACAGTTACCAAAGGGGAAAGGGGGCAGGAGAGGAGGAGAAATTAGGAGTTTGGGATTAACAGATACATACTACTTTATATAACATAGACAAGCAACAGAGTCCTACTATATAGCACAGGGAACATATTTGGTATCTTATAATAATCTATAATGGAAAAAAATCTGAAAAAGTATATGTATATATGCACATAACTGAATCACTTTGCTGTACATGAGAAACTAACGCAACATTGTAAGTCAACTACACTTGAAAAAAAAATACCGGGAAGCTTAAATTAGTGGTTCTTAATTTGTTTTCCTCCATCTCAACACATATGGGCTTCCCTGGTAGCTCAGATGGTAAAGAATTTGCCTGCAATGCAGGAGACCTGAGTTCGATCCCTAGGTTGGGAAGATCCCCTGGAGGAGGAAATGGCAACCCACTCCAGTACTCTTGCCAGCAGAATGCTATGGACAGAGGAGCCTGGTGGGCTACAGTCCATGGGGTCGCAAAGGGTCGAACACAATTGAGCGACTAACATTTTCCATTTTCACGTATCTGAGAGACATGCATATCTTAGAGTAAGAGTGGGAATGATTTTTAAATTGGGGTAGGGAAGATAAGAAATTTAAAAAGTTATCAGATTGGAAGGGCAGGGGAATTTTCTCAAACTGTGAGATTTCCAGCTTAAAGGATTTCTAATATCCTTTCTAAATAGAAAACTTTGCCCACCTCCACATCCCCTAATTTTTTCTCCACTGGTTCCCCAGTGAGGTATGGATCATATCTCCTTCAAGATTGCATCAATAATATTTTTTGCTAACATGCTGGTGGTCCCTGAGCTTGCTCATAGAACATGAGTTCCCAGAAACTCTTCTGGTTGCCAAAATTTAGCAGTAATTGGCGTTTATACTTGGGGAAATCTTTATCAAAAATCTCATACATATATCAAATAATGCATTTGTCAAAAATAACTCCCCATAAATGATTTTTTTTCCTGGCACATATGATTACAGGTTATTGCTGACGTTTCTATGATTTAATTGGAGAATTTTAATCACCAAGGGTTCAACACTGCAAATATTCTGTGTGCCCTGATGAAAAACAGACATCCCAAGGCCAATTTTTAGAAACGAAATCCACATCCTTCGTTACTTGCATGACATCATGTAGGGGATAGTTTGCAAGGCTACGGCAACTCATTCATCAAGGACAAACACTGGGCGCATGATTAAGAGACCCTCTGTCTTCTCCGACCCTGGCTTCACCTACCCAATTCCCAAGCATGCAGGACCCCCCTCACCTCCCGCCCATCTCTTTTGAAACGAAGGAACTGTCCTTTCAATTCCCTGCAGACCCACCTGGGAATAAAAAAAGAGAGAGAGAGAGAGAAATCTAAGAACTGCTCTGAGAAGGTTCAGAGGCAAAGAAGGAAGGTGGGGGTGGGTGGGATTGGAACTCATCTAAAGAAAGCACAGGGGTGATCCTAGAATCCTATCTCCTGGAGGGGTGGGTGGGTGCCAAGTTCTGCATTTCTCCTAAATGATCCCAGCAGCTGCAGCACGTTATATGTGGCGACTCTTGTAGGATCTGAAAGGGTTTTCAAAGTCACGCTGGCAGCTGCCTGCTGTCGCCCCAGTCTGTAATGATTGAACCTCTTGTTCCTTTTATAGAGTTGTTCTCTCCTAATAAAACACTAAAGGCTGGTCCGAGCAACTGTTCCAGGATCACTGGATGCACTCCTCCCTCCCCCTTCCTCCTCACCCTACGTGCCTTTGCTTTTCTGGTCACAGTGGAGCTCTGTGTAAATTGCTCCAGCGCTGACCTGCAGCAGCACACCAGTGCACAGCGCGGGTTTCACACGAGCACCACCGACCCCAATGCAACCGAGCCTGAACTCGCGTCCACTTCCAGCTATTTTCCGAGCTGCTTCTTTCAAACTGGGCGACCCTCCTAAGTACATGAAAACACGCACAAAGCACACACTGCCGTAAGCGAGGAGCCCCAGTTCATCGTGGCGGGAGCCTGGAGAGGTGACACCCACAAGCTGTCTGTCAGAATGCAAAGCTGCGACTAGTCAGCTTTTGGAAGAGAAGCACTACAGAATAAGCTGGGCCTTTTGTTTGTTGGTCAATATGAGCCGTATTTGAAAGGTGTGAACTCCTTGCAGACTTCAAAATGCAGATGGCAACACCACCATCCCAACTTAGGAATCAGCTCAACGAGGGTTCCCTGCTCATCTCAAACCCCACTGTCCTCCCAGCTGTGACCTGGGAATTTCGGAAAGAAAGCACGGCTCCCTTTCCCACGTCAAGGCCAGCAACATTTAAAAGTGGCCTTGGTTTTCAAGGTTTCACACCTACTTTACACTGGACCTGTATTTTTATATTCCCATTTAAGACTGTAAGCGCCTCATGAGTGGGAGCCTGGGTTAGTCAGCTTTTTAATCACGGCCTGGGATGTAGCAATCATTCAGAAAATGCTTGCTGAATAAACATGGAAGCCCTGAAAACAAAAATGGACTTGGCTTGTGGGTGCTAGGCAAACCCCAAAAGCCTCTTGATCACATTTGTTCCCAAGATTCGGAAGACTTTCGGTTGGGCTTTTAGTGAGGAAATCCTACCTACCCAAAATAATTCTATTTAAGTAATGGCCATTTGACTAGAGATGAAAATAACAGAAGGACGCTTCAAGCTCTAATGGGTAGTAAACAAATTAGAGGCGCCTAAATTCTCTGTGCAGCTCCTCTTTATCTTAAGATCTCTCTGAAAGTATACATAAAAATGTCGAAATTGGTGACTTAACCTTTTAGCTCACTCTGGTTAGCATTCTTTTCTCTTTACACTGAGTGCTGAGTATTTTATTTAAACTGATTTTTTGTTACTATAAAATTTTTAAAAATATGTAAGCAGAGAAATTGGTATAATGAACCCTAAATATTCATCACCAACTTTAATGACTGCCAACTCATAGCCTCTTATTTCACATATATAAATTAGTTTTTAAGATAAGTTTTGTGACAATCAGACTTTTGCCTAGAGCTCCCCCAATTAGTTTATAATTACTACCAACTCTTTAGTTTCGAGAAAAACCTCCCACTCAGAAGGTGGAAGTTTTGAGCCAAAATATGACATTTGACTTGGGTGCAGCTGCTTAAAATATGTCTTCATTAAAGTCAGATGAAGGAGATAAGCTTAGTCTCAGCCTTCAATGGAACGCAGTCAACGTTTGCATTTTTTCTTTTAAGTATAAAAGTAGAACTGTTTTCCACCACTCCCTCCCATGCTCCCTTCACACACACACACACACCCACAAACACCCCGAAATACCCTGTTTTCTGAACAACTCTGTCAAGAGTGCGTTCCCAGACTTTTGGGTTGTGAGCACACATGCCTCTGATTCCCAGGTTCTATACTCGCAACTTAGAAGGAACCCAAAGGCAAGGACACGGGGCAAAATGAATGCTCAAACAAATTGATTTTTAAGGAACAGACCTTTATACATCTTTTTATTTTTATGGCTTAAGATGGTGCAAAAATGTTACTTACTCCCTAAACAGTTATTAGTCTCTGTAATGTAACATAGCAGATACTTTCTAAATCCTTTTAGCCTTCTCCCCCTTACTGGAAAGATCATCATTTTTTTTTTTTTTATTTCAAAGTGGATTTAATAAAGAAAAGGAGTGCTGTTAAAGAAATACGTGAGGCTTTGACATTAAGCAGTGCAACCCCGGAGAGTCGGCAAGAACAGGGTCTCTAATCTCCAGTGATTTATAGAGGCTCTTCCTTCATCTCTGTGCTTGGGGAGGGCCAAAAAGTTTAGAGACAGCCTGGCGTCCCTCTTACTCCACACCACTAACTCCTGCTGGCCAGGCTGCCTGCTAAAACTTTTAACCCTTTAGCTGCCAGCTGCCAGCACATGCATTAAAGCCTTTTTTTTTTTTTTTTTTTTTTTTGCTTTCAGAGGATGGAGTGATGTCATATCACAGTAATGCCCATGGAGATAAACACTGATGTCTGATACTAAGACAATATAAGCCAAGGCAAGAAAAGAAGCTTAAAAACCAAACTGGGTTCCCCTGAAGATGTTTGGGAAAGGTTAGAAGAGGAGTTTATTTTCAAGAGTGAATGAGAATTCAGGGGGTCATGTCCACACCACAATCCCAGCATTCTTTGTGAGCCGGCTGTTATGGAGGCGTCCTCTCCTGTGTGACACTTAGTACTTGGAAACAGAACTCAAGGTCAAAGTTCCAGAGTATGATTAGGAGGAGGGAGACAATGTGAAGAACCTGAAATGAGTTGTTCCAACAAGTGAACGAAGGGGTGCGAAGGAAGGGAGACTAGCTTCCTGACTAGGGATCGAACCCGTGGCCCCTACATTGGGAGCGCAGGGTCTTAGCCACTGGACCAACCAAGCAGTCCCTCAAGCAGCTTCCTGAATCACAGAAAACACACAGGGTCTATGGCTAGAGAACAAGGTAGGTCTTTCGCAGCTTGCTCCTCCTCTGGGAGGCCACAGTCTGTGGTTGCCTCAGGCTTGGTTCCCTGTCTCTGTCACTCAGAGAACTTCAGCTGTATAGGAGAACTTACCCAAGTCAAGGTCTTGGGCTGAACCACACCTTTTCTCTTTAAACTTCTTATTTTGTATAAGAGTATAGCCGACTGACAATGTTGTGATACTTCCAGGTACAGAGCAAAGGGACTCAGCCATACATATGCATATATCCATTCTCCCCCCATCTCCCCTCCCCCTCCTTGTATTTGTCAACAAGGTCTGACAGGAGATCTGAAGTAGAAAGCCCATGCTGATCTAAAGCCACGATAGTCTGCAAGTGGAGACAGCCCTGGGAAAAAGCTCTTACACTACATAATCTTGGGCCCCTGCAGCCCGGGCCACTCCTGACAAAGAAAGAGACAGAGCTCTACTTTAAGAGGCTTTCTAGAATCAAGTACGCAGGTCAAGACAACTGACAAAGATCAATATCCCTTACTTGAGGGTTGGCAGATGGCAAGGCAAGGACACAATATTCACCACTGACAGGAGCGATGGCAAGCTGCAAAAGACCTTCCTCATTCGCTAGCCATAGACAATGTAAATTTTCTGTGATTCAAGAGGCTGCTTGGGGGACTTCCTGGTGGTCCAGTGGCTAAGACTCCGAACTCCCAATGCAGGGTTCGATCCCTAGTCAGGGAATCAAACTGACTAGAAATCCCTGGTCAGAGAGATCTCATATGCTGTAACTAAGACCCGGCACAGCCAAACAAATGAGTTAATTAAAAAAAAAAAAAAAACCAGCAGCAGCAGCTAGTTGAGCATCTCCCTTGATGGTGAGGCTAGAGAGGGAACTGAGGCAGAAACTGGAAGCAACTTGATCAAGAGCTCGAAGCCAGTGGGGGAAAATCAGAACTGGAGGCCAAAGCTCCAGACTCACAGTCCACGACACCTTGATGTAGAGGGGTCAAGGGTTGTAGATTTTAGACCCAAGTTCAAGTCCTAGCTTCTGCCTTTGGCAAGTGATTTCATCTTAAGCTTCAGTTTATGCCTCTTAAAATGGGAATAATAAATTATCTATTGCTGTGAAGATTCAACAGAGAGAATAAAATATTGAATAAAAGCTACCTAGCATATGGCACATACTGGAAAAAAATGTTCTGAATTATTGTAGTTGTTCTTCAGTTCAGTCGCTCAGTTGTGTCCAACTCTCTGTGACCCCATGAACTGTAGCACGCCAGACTTCCCTGTCCATCACCAACTCCCGAAGCCTGCTCAAACTCATGTCCATCGAGTTGGTGATGCCATCCAACTATCTGGTCCTCTGTTTTCCCCTTCTCCTTCTACCTTCAATCTTTCCCAGCATCAGGGTCTTTTCCAATGAGTCAGTTTGCATCAGGTGGCCAAAGTACTGGTGTCTCAGCTTCAGCATCAGTGCTTCCAATGAATATTCAGGACTGATTTCCTTAGGATGGACTGGTTGGATCTCCTTGCAGTCCAAGGGACTCTCAAGAGTCTTTTCTAACACCACAGTTCAAAAGCATCAAATCTTTAGTGCTCAGCTTTCTTTATAGTAGTTGTTCTTAATACTGGTTTTCTTTTTTCCCCCTTTGGAAATTTGGG
Organism: Oryx dammah; assembly: GCF_014754425.2. NCBI lineage: Eukaryota > Metazoa > Chordata > Mammalia > Artiodactyla > Bovidae > Oryx > Oryx dammah. The sequence continues at coordinate 50,310,714 of NW_024070192.1, read as the reverse complement.
TGCTGGACCCACCCAAGTGAAAAGAATAAGAAGTGTACTTTCTTGGAACAGGACACGGCCCAAAGCTGCTCTGAACCAAGGCAGTATGGCTGACAATTTCCCCCACGACAGCCGCCATCATATGCTTCCTTATTTCTGCCACGGGACATACCACATTTGGTTGTAATTTAGTTCTGTACAGATCTGCTCCCCAACTAGCTAGAGCTCTTGTGGGGTAGAGTCCATAGCTTATTCCTAGTCACATCTCCAGCATCTGGCTCAGTAGGTGGCCCACAAGTGTTTACTGGATGAATAAATGAATGAATGTAGTTTAAAGGGCCCAGAAAGCCTTCTCTGCTTTTCTTTGTTTGGGTCAGAGTATAGCCTGTCTACATAGGCTGCATTCTCACTCATGGGAGCCCAGGGCAGAACTTAGATGCCAATCATCTTTGCAGTCCAACCTTCTCTGAAGTTGACACGCTCAAGGAGTCGCTCTGTGACTCTTTCACCACGCTGGGAAGTGAGCATTTAACACATCACGCCTCTTAGCAGCACATTCCAGATCCTGGCCCGCTGTTAGCACTTAGTGTGAAAGTCCCTATTTTGCTGCGTTATTTTTTGGTCCTGCACCAAGTAGCAGCATGCTAATGTGAGAAACCTCTTCTAGGCCCAACTGTCATTGGTCTACAGGGTCAAAAACATCTGGCACAGTTCTCAGGTGGCCCATTCGCCAGGCTGGCTCTAACCAGAGACCTTTTCCTGTACCTGCTAGACTCCACCCACCCTGTAGTAGGAGCCAACATCAAGCCAAACCCCAGAGACCACTGCTCCATCTCCTGTGATGACTTTCAAAGGTAGATTCGGAGGATCTATGAGCAAGAAGGAATGTGTCACATGCCCCATCCAGGCTCACCAAGGAAAAATGGCAAAGACCTTCCCTTTGACTATGGCAAAGGGATCCAGGAGAAGGTGTTATCATACTTTCATAATTAAAAAAAAGAAAAAAGCGATCCAAGAGGAAGATGTGTGCAGGGTTAAGCTGCTTTGTAAGCCATCTGTTGACTCACATCCACACAATGGGAACTCTTTGGAGACAATTCCCACCAGGTGTTCTCTTTTATGAAACATTCCTGGTCAACAAGAAACCGAGGTGTCACAATATTCTGACAGCTACCGCCAGGCGCTGATTTTAGGTCTGAGATTCCATAAGGCAATCTCCAGTGGTCATTTGACTTTTTCTTAAGACATGCTCCCCAGGTCTTGAAAATGAAAAATTAAGTGGTGGAGCTTTAGAATTCAGAGAATTAAGCCAGTTTGCCCAAAGCTGGGACCGGAAATGGGGAGGAAAAATGGAAGAAGTGGGCGGGGCAGGCGCTGCAGGCTCTTTACCTTGGAAACTGTATATCCCCAGCTCCAGCATTCTGGGCACCCTGGATAAACAGCCTTATCGGCCACCCACACTACTTCAGTGAGTAAAAGGGCTTAAGAATGTAAATCACAGTGGAGTGAAGTGTGATCCTAATTTGCACTTAATCAAAGCCAATTAGAGAGACATTATTTACACAAAGCCCATGCATCTCAATTATGCGGAGCACAGCCCACCACAGTTTTGAGTCCAGACCTTAATTCTGCTTAATTAGAGAAGTAAACATTTTCACTGAGTCAATCCCCAGTCTAGTCTACAGCCTATGGGAAAACTGAACCAAACACAGAGTTCCACACTTTAGGGCCAAGAAAGTGTAACTGACACCTGTTGGAAATCAGCAGAAAACAAAGACAAGTATTCAGACCTGGGGGCTCCTCTGGGCCTGACTAAGTAACTGGGTCCTCTCTTTTAACACACACGTGTTAGCACCTACCTTGCCAGGCACCAAAGAGCGTAATAGTGTCTCTTCTGTTTCTGCACTTTAGCAAGATAAACCGTGACCCAGGAGGATGGGAAAGCAAAGGACCTCGGTTCAATGCTTAGGTGATACTTGTTTCTTTCCTCTGGTTCATGTGGTCCCTGGTCTACTGGTGCAGGCTGATTCAGGGTAGCTGGCTGAGTCACCAGCGGGGGAGAAAAGGCTCTGAGGTCATGACAGAGCAGCTTTGTCTGAGTAGACACTGAGGACAAGAATTTATGGCAACAAGGCTTCAGAAGCTCACAGATGAGATGACCTGGAGAGGGCCCTGGTGACAACTCCTTGGGAACATCGCCCACCCATGCATTCTACAGTGCTGGGGGACATCTGCTGCCCTTTCTGAGCTCACTGTGCTGTGCCCTGTCCTGCCTGGGCAAATCCACGTGCTTTATGGTGAGCAGGGGCAAGGGGGCGCTCCCAGCAGATGCCCTGACAGCTCACCTAAAGGTTCCTCCTCTCCGTGTTTACAGCCGTCTACCTGGCCTTATGGGAACCAATCAACACCCAGGCAGGCTGAAAAGGGCACTCAGGGCTGGTGCACTGGGATGACCCTGAAGGATGGGATGGGAAGGGAGTTGGGAGGGGGGTTCAGGATGGGGAACACATGTACACCCAAGGCTGATTCATGTCAATGTATGGCAAAAACCACTACAATACTGTAATTAGCCTCCAATTAAAATAAATTAATTTTTTTTAAAGTCAGAGTTTTAAAAAAATTAATTTATTTTAATTGGAGGCTAATTACAGTATTGTAGTAGTAGCATTCTTCAAAGCTCAGCAAAAAAGCAAAAAAGAACTGCAGCGAGAAAAGAAATGTGGCTGTGGACTTCATCGCTGATTCCAAGGATCCCCGAGGCAGCAAGGTCAGCTCATAACACCAAATACGATGAAAGCTGCCCAAGTGAGGGAGTTCAAATTCTAACCTGAACTGTAGTTCTCAAGTTCTCACCAGAAAATCAACTTATTTTTTTAAATCTCATTTTGGTACACATCCCCCTCTAAATTCACTTGGCCATTCCTTTGTCAGCTCTGCCTCCTGCCAAATACGGACAGACAAGGAGAGTGAAATAAATAGAAAGTACCTGGCATGAAGTGGGTGCTTAAGGAGAATCTGGTGGATCAACTGTAGGAGCCAATTAGATTCACGGGTACTTTTCCAACACAGATGGTCCCCTTAGTCTTAAAAAATGAGAAAATCTCTGAAGGGACTGGGCAGCGTCACTGAGCATCCCAGTGGCCCAGCTGCTCTCACCACATGAAGGAGCAAAGCAAAGTGGAATAACCGTCACAACTTCTAGTGTTAAAACATCACAACATCACAGTATTATGCAGATATAAGAAGTCACGAGTGGCTTTAAGGAGGGAAAAATAACAGTCAAATATACGTATATAAAACTTACTTCAATAAAAATATTTTAAAAATTCACATTTTACGTAGATAAAGGGATAACACAATTTGTCCGATTCATTAAACCAGGAAAAGAACCCAAAATAATAGTGTTAAATTCTTCTCAAACTGAAGTATAGCAACTTTGGGAAGGGTTTAGTCAAAAGCACCCTGTGTTCACAGACTTCCTTCTTTTTCATTCGATCCAGCTCTTCTATTTTATTAGCAGGGACCAATCCAAACACAACTTTCTGTAACTTAAGCATTTAACATGTCTTTGGAGCCTTCATAGGTCAAACAAGGGAATTTTCCCTTGCTGACATAGGAAGTCACATTTAAGAGTAAACCAACTATAGTTCCCCAAAGTCTTTTGCCTTTGAACTCATTCGGCACAACCTCAATCAACTGGGTTCTCTGTCTCTGCATATTAACCAAATGCCCTGTCCACTTTCCCCAACCATCCAACGCTCAGAAGTCACCAGTCTGGACATTTGGGGAGAACCTCTCACTAAGGACAAAATCTGACCTTCCTTTGTCAGCTTCCAACTAGGAAGCTTAGTAAAGACTTCACATTGATAAGATATTCCCAAAGAAGCAATAAAAGAAATTTCAGATTTATGAGGTTTGCTTTTTCCTAGAGACACATTTTATTTTAAACCTGAGACCCATTAAGGAGAAAAATAACAAAAGCATGTATGAATGTGTTCACTAAGAAACCAACCCAAATGATTCCTTTACAGCGTAAAAAGTACTTGCTCATATATTACCTCATTTTGATCGTATTAGATATTTACAGAAATCTGAGAGACAGGTACACAGTAGATAACTGGTATCTATATGTTACAGTGAGTCAATGAGGTATTCTGAATCCAAATTCAGTGTTTCTTCCACTATACACAACAGCCTAAATGGAAATAGTTGTTTAGGAAAATTTTATTGAGCATCTATTAAGTGTGCAACCTTCTTGCAAAAAGGGAGTAGCAGAAGAATGTAAAGATTTATCATGAAAAAATAGGAGACTTTTCTAATTAATAGAGAAGTGGAGAAAGTTATTCTAAGTGTGATGCAAACTCCCAAAACTGTTAAAAATTACTGATAAATTTAAATACATAAAAGCTTAAAATATGGCAAAAGTGTCACAAATATATTAAAAGATACTGACAAAATGGGAAAATATTTATAATACATACACAAAATGCTAATTTGCTTAGTATGAAGAAAGTTTCTCCAAGTCAATGCAAATAAGACCAACCCCCAAAACCATAGAATAGTGAGCAAAGAAGATGAACAAAGAATAATATATATATAGAATGCAAATATGTGAAAAGATGCTCAATGGGTATCTAAGAGAAGTGCAAATTAAAATTACAGTGAAGTATTACATTGAATCTGTCTGATTAGCAAAACTCAAAAAAACTGATCAAATGCTTTTTTGAAAAGGTATAGAAAAGCAAGCAGTCTCACACTGTCAGTGGGAATGTAAGATAGTTTACAACTGTGATGGAAAATGTGGCATTTAGAAAATAAAATTACAAACGCACCCACCTGAAAGTAATACAACACTGTATACCCATTATTTTTTTTTTTAAAAGAAAGAACAAACAACCCCCCACCAAAAAACCCCAAATGCACACGCCCTATGACTTGGGAATTTTACTTCTAGGAACTAATTGTATAACTACACTAATTGTATATCCACACAAATGCTCAAAAATATAAAAGGATATTTACTTTAGCCTTGTTTATAATGAAAAAAGGTTGAAAACGATTTATACATCCAACAATAGGGGTCCTAAGTAAATGACGGTAAATTATTGCAATGGAAAATTATGCTGTCTCTAAAAAGAATAAAGAAATTCAATAAGTACTAAGAAAAGAAAAAGTACCTGCGATACACTGACATATGATAAAACCAAAGGACAAAAGAGTGTGCCTTGTAGGGTGTCCCTTTGATATAAAGAAAAAAGGATGTTTGTATGTGCACAGAATAGCCCTGGGTTGACACACCAGAAACTCGTTAACAGTGATTACCTCTGGGAGACACTGGCAGACAGCGGAGGGAGATTGCTCACTACATACCATTTTGTACTTAATTGTCTTTTGTAATCTCATGGTATATAGCATCTATTAAAAAAGCTGAGATACCACGTGAATAAAGTAGGCCAATGAATTGAGACTTGCTGGGAAAAGCCTTTGACCTGTTAAAAGTCCAGAGATACCCATATGGCTCCATCTTTGCTGCCCAAATGAGCAGGCATGTGTGGGAAGAACTGGCAGAGCCCTCGGCACTGGTACTGCTCATGTAAACACTAAGCCGTCGTAAGAATGTACTTGAAGGGGCCACATCTTGCTGGGCACAGATACACACATACACACGTACAGGTTGGGCCCAGACACACACACACACCAACAGTACCCATCTTTTCATCTGAACAGGGCTCCCCTGGTAGCTCAGTTGGTAAAGGATCCGCCTGCAATGTAGCAGAGCCTGGTTTGATTTCTGGGTCTGGAAGATCCACTGGAGAAGGGATAGGCTACCCACTCCAGTATTCTTGGACTTCCCTTGTGGCTCAGATGGTAAAGAACTCACCTGTAACACAGGAGACGCGAGTTCGATCCTTGGGTTGGGAAGATCCCCTGGAGAAGGGAAAGGCTACCCACTCCAGTATTCTGGCCTGAAGAATTTCATAGACTCTATAGTCCATGGGCTTGCAGAGTCGGACACAGCTGAGCGACTTCCTGGAAATCACTTTTTTCATCTGAATATACTCTTTCTTTCAAGTTATAAGAAGCTTTCATATCCATCATTTCACTAATCTTTACAACCACATTCTAGGGAAGGTACTTTGTTATATGGGTCTGTACACTGAAGTTCAGATGCAAAATCTAAGGGGCAGATCTGTGACTCCAGCCTAGATTGCCTGATTCCAAATTACATGTTCTTTCTACCAGGTCAACTACCTCACACTCTCTTCCAAGGAGAAATCAGTGACTCCTCCTCTATGCCCAAGCTGTGCCAATTAAAAGCTACAAAGTAATTATTCTGCTTACACAACTCCCTGGATCCCGTGATATTCATCGGCCTCCTGGACTTTCAGAGACTGTAACTTGCCTTTCTCGGGGCATCTATGGTGTTCAAGGGTGGAGTAAGGAATGTGGACTCCCAAGGACTCTGAGATGCCTTCCAAGTCTACTCTTCAATGAAATAGAGGATTTCTTGAGTTCTGCTGACAGTGGGGAGAGAATTATCCCAGGGATGAGCATTTAACTAAAAAAAGTACTCAAGAGTTCTGCAGTTAAGCTAAACAAAGAATTAACACAGAGACTGGGAGAGGGAGAAAGAGCTGAGTTCAGAGGAGATTTAACAAAACTCACACCACCTCAGACATCCAGCTGGTCTGAGTCAGCCAAGCCCAACATGGCTTGTGGTTACCTGGAGGGCTGTTTTTTTAAAAACTCAAGTAGAGGGATCAGAGACACCTCATCAAGGAGTCTCAATGGCTTGGCCCACTATTTTAAACATGGTTTGTGGTCTATACCAGGATGGACTGAATAACTCAGTATCTTCCAAGGGATTAAGATCGACTGTAACATATCCCAAAGGCAGTGATGGGGACAAGTGAACAGACATTGGGCTCACATCAATGTTAGAGACACATTTTTGCTAAACATATCCTCTGCAAGGCTGCAGGGAAAATCCGCAAAATACAAACAACGCCTAGCAAATCCTTTAGCCCCAACAGGCTAGGCAAAAGCTGTCATTCAAAAAGAATCCAAACAATAAGGAATGGAATGGAACTTCCCATCTGCTCACAAACCTGCCCACAAAGGGAATCACTGATGGAGGAAAAGAGAAGAAATAAGCAAGAGCTGCTATTCTGTGAAGAGTGGCCAGTTCTAGGGTTGCACCTTTTTAAAAAACAACAGCTTTATTGAGATATAATATACCTATCATACATTTCACCCTTTTAAAGGGTGCAATTCAACAGCTTTTAGTATAGTCATAGAATGGGTAACCATTTATTTTACAAGTTTAATTATGTCCAAAAGAAATCCTGTACCTCTTAACCACCACCTTCTAAACTTCGCAACTCCCGGTTCCAGGGAACCACCAATCTACTTTCTGTCTCTCTAGATTGGCCTATTTTGGACATTTCATATAAATGGAATGGAACAACCTGTGGCCCTTTGTGACTGGCTTCTTTCAGTCACAAATGTTTCCTGGCTTCATCCGTGTCACAGCAAGGGATAAGAACTTCATTCCTTTTTATGGTTGAATACTATCCCATTGCATGGACCTCCTACATTATGTTTATCCATTGATCTGTTCAGGGTTGGGTTGTTACATCTTTCAGCTGCTGTGAATAGTGCATACAAGCATCTGTTTGAATCCCTGCTTTCAAGTCCTCTGGGTATATTCATTAATCAGTTGATAGCTGTTTCTATTTCTTGGCTATTAATGATTATTAATTATTACTCGAAATGAATGTTACCACGAACATTTGTGTACACGTTTTCATTTCACTTCATTATCTTTCATTTCATTCTCTTTTACTTAGGTGTGAAATTGCTGGATCATATGGGAACTCTATGTTTAAAAATCTGAGGACCTACCAGAGAGTCTGCTAAAGCAGTACTACCATTTTACATTCCCAAAGGCAGTTCCAATTTCTCTACATCCTCATCAACATCTTTGAGATTATAGCCCTGCTAGTGTATGCAGAGTGGTATCTCATTGTGGCTTTGAGTGGCGTTTCCCTGATGGTTAATAAAGTTGAGCATCTTTCCACATGATTATCAGCATTAGTATATCTTCTTTGGAGATGTGTCTATTCAGATCCTTGCCTACTGTTTAAGTTTATTGTTGAGTTGTAATACTTATTTATACAGTATAGATAAAAGCTCCTTTTCAGATATATTATTTGCAAATTTTTTTCTTATTCTATGGGTTGTCTTTTCACTTTGTGATACTGTCCTTTGAAGCATAAAAAGTTTTTAATTTTGATGATGTCCCGCTTATCTACTTTGTGTTTCTGCTTTTGGTGCCATAGCTAACGAACAATTGCCTAATCTAAGCTCACAAAGATTTACAGCAATGTCATCTTCTTGGAGTTTTTTAGCTTAGCTCTTATATTCAAATCTTTGATCCATTTAGAGTTAAGTTTTGTATATAATATAAGGTAGGGGTACAATTTTCATTTTTTTGCATGTGGGCTTTTAACTGTTTCATCATCATTTGTTGAAAAGACTATTCTTTCCCCAGTTGTCTTTGTACCCTTACTGAGAATAAATTGACCATAAATAAGGGTCTATTTCTAGACTCTCAGTTCTATTCCACTGATTTATATGTCTGTCTATCTTTATGCCAGTACTAGACTGTCTTGATTACTGTAACATAGTAGTAAATTCTGAAATTGGGTAGTTGATGCCTATAACTTTTGTTCTTTTTTTCCCCAAAACTGTTTTGACTATTCTGCATTCCTCAAATTTATACATGAATTTTAGGACCAGCTTGTTGACTTCTGCAGAGTCAGTTGGGATTTTTATAGAGACTTAGTTGAATACACAGATCAGTCTGGGGAGTACTGTCATCTTAACGATATTGTCTTCCAATCAATAACATAACATGTCTTTCCATTTATTTAGGTTTTCTGTAATTTCTTTTAATACTTTGTATTTTTCAGAGTATAAAGTTTATACTTTTGTTATATTTATTCCTAAATATTTTAATCTTTTGTTGCTATTATAAATGGAATTGCTTCTTAGTTTCATTTTCGATTTGCTCGCTACCCTTGTGGAGAAAGCCCTTCATGGATCACAGCCTTGTCATGGTGCAGGGGCTTGTGTAACTCAATGAAGTGTGAGCCATGAGGTGCAGGGCCACCCAAGACAGGCAGGCCATAGTGAAGAGTTCTGACAAAACTTGGTCCACTAGAGAAGGAAATGGCAACCCGTTTTAATTCAGATGACCATTATATCTAGTACTGGAGGCAAGAATCCCTTAGAAGAAATGAAGTAGTGCTCATAGTCAACAAAAGTGTTTGAAATGCAGTACAATTTTTGAGATTGGGTGCAATCTCAAAAACAACAGAATGATCTCAGTTCATTTCCAAGGCAAACCATTCAGCATCAAAGCAATCCAAATCTATGCCCCAACCGCTGATGCTGAAGAAGCTCAAGATGACCAGTTCTATGAAGACCTACAATATCTTCTAGAACTAACACCAAAAAAAGATGTCCTTTTCATCATAGGTGACTGGAATGCAAAAGTAAGAAGTCAGGAAATACTTGGAGTAACAGGCAAGTTTGGCTTTGGAGTATAAGATGAAGTAGGGCAAAAGCTAACTGGCTAACAGAGTTTTGTCAAGAGAACACCCTGGTCATAGCAAACACCCTTTTCCGACAACCCAAGAGATGACTCTACATGTGGACATCACCAGATGGTCAATACTGAAATCAGACTGATTATGTTCTTTGCAGCCAGATGGAGAAGCTTTCTATACAGTCAGCAAAAACAAGACCTGGAGCTGACTGTGACTGAGATCAAGAAAGGGAAAACCAATAGGCTACTAGGTATGATCTAAATCAAATCCCTTATGATTACACAGTGGAAGTGATGAGTGGATTCAAGGGACTAGACCCTGTAGACAGAGTGTCTGAAGAACTATGGATACAGGTTCACAACACTGTACAAGGGGCAGTGACCAAAACCATTCCCCCCAAAAATAAATGCAAGAGGCAAAGTGGTTGTGGAGGCTTTACAAGCAGCTGAGGAAATAAGAGAAGCAAAAGGCAAGGGAGAAAGGGAAAGATATACCCAACTGAATACAGAGTTCCAGGGGATAGCAATGAGAGATAAGGCCTTCTTAAATGAACAAAGCAAGAAAAGAGGAAAACAACAGAATGGGAAAGACAAGAGACCTTTCAAGAAAACTGGAGATATCAAGGGAACATTTCATGCAAGGATGGAGAGAAATAGTAAGGACCTAACAGAAGCAGAAGAGATTAAGAAGAGGTGACCAGAACGCAGAGAACTATACAAGAAAGGTCTTAATGACCCAGATAACCATGATGGTGTGGTCACTCACCTAGAACCGGACATCCTGGAGTATCAAGTCAAGTGGGCCTGAGGGAGCATTATGATGAACAAAGCTAGTGGAGGTGATGGAATTCCAGTTGAGTTCTTTAAAATCCTAAAAGAAGCTGCTGCTAAAGTGCTGCTCTCAATATGTCAACAAATCTGGAAAACTCAGCAGTGGCCACAGCACTGAAAAGGACAGTTTGCATTCCAAGCCTAAAGAAGGGCAATGCCAAAGAATGCTTAAACTACCACACAATTTGTGCTCATTTCACATGCTAGCAAGGTTACACTCAAAAGTCTTTCAAGCCAGGCTTCAACAATACATGAACCAAGAACTTCCAGATGTACAACCTGGGTTTCAAAGAGGCAGAGGAACCAGAGATTAAATTGCCAACAACCACTGGATCATAGAAAAAGCAAGAGAATTACATCTACTCCTGCTTCACTGACTACACTAAAGCCTTTGTGTGGATACAACAAACTGTGGAAAACTCTTAAAGAGATGGAAGTACTAGACCATCTTATCTGTCTCCTGAGAAACCTGTATGAGGGTCAAGAGGCAACAGTTAGAACCAGACATGGAACAACAAACTGGTTCAAAATTGGGAAAGGAGTAAGTCAAGGCTGTGTATTGTCACCCTGCTTATTTAACTTATATGTAGAGTACATCATGAGAAATTCCAGGCTGGATGAATCACAAGCTGAAATCAAGACTGCCGGGAAAAATATCAACAACTTCAGATATACAGATGATACCATTCTGATGGCAGGAAATGAAGAGCAACTAAAGAGCCTCTTGATGAAAGTGAAAGAGGAGAGTGAAAAAGCTGGCTTGAAACTCAACATTCAAAAAACTAAGGTCATGGTGTCTCATCCCATCACTTCATGGCAAATAGAAGAGGACAAAGTGGAAAATAGTGACATATTTTATTTTCTTGCACTCCAAAACCACTGTGGATGGTGACTGTAGCCATGAACTTAACAGACTCTTGCTCCTTGGAAGTAAAGCTATGACAAACTTAGATACAGTATTAAAAAGCAGAGACATCACTTTGCCAATAAAGGTCCATATAGTCAAAGCTGTGGGTTTTCCAGTAGTCATATACAGACGTGAGAGTTGGATCATAAAGAAGGCTGAGCACCAAAGAATTGATGCTTTTGAACTGTGGTGTTGGATAAGACTCTTGAGAGTCCTTTGGTCTGCAAGGAGATCAAATCAACCTGATTTCCTAAAGGAAATCAACCCTGAATATTCACTGGAAGCACTGATGCTGAAGCTGAAAGTCCAATACTTTGGCCAACTTAGATGCGAAGAGTTGACGCATTGGAAGAGACCCGGAGGCTGGGAAAGACTGAGGGCAAAAAAAGAAGGGGCAGCAGAGAATGAGATGGTTAGGCAGCAACACTGACTCAACAGACATGTATTGGAGCAAACTCCGGGAGACAGTGGAGGACAGAGGAGCCTGGGGTGCTACAGGCCATGGGATCACAAAGAGCTGGACTTAGAGACTGAACAACAAAACTGCTCTAAAAAGTATCTGTTAAAAAATAAATTTAAAAAAATTAAAGGATAAATACTGCATGATTTCACTTACCCGAGATGTGTAAAATAGTCAAACTGAGAAACAGCAGAATGTGATTACCAGGGGCTGGGAGTAAGGGGGAAATGGGGTGCTGCTGTTCAACAGGTAAACAGTTATGGTTTTGCAAGATGAAAATTTCTAGAACTGTTGTACAACAATATGCATAAAGTCAACACTATTGTACTATACACTTCAAAATAGCTGAATTGGAAGGGGTGGAAATTGGGTGAAGGTGGTCAAAAGGTATAAACTTCCAGTTATAAGATAAATACTAGGGATATAACGTACCCTATGATAAACATAATTAACCCCACTGTATGCTAAATATCAAAGTTGTTAAGAGAGTAAATCCTAAGAGTTCTCATCACAAGGACAGAAATTTTCTTTTTCTTTTATTTTGTGTCAGTGTGAGATGATGGATATTTACTAAACTTATTGTGGGAATCATTTCATATTGTGTATAAGTCAGATAATCAGGCTGTACATCTTAAACTTATACAGTGCCATATGTTAATTATATCTCAATAAAACTGGGAGGAAACAGGGTAAAACGTTTTAATGGTTAAAATGGAAAATTGTATGTTACATATTTTTTAAACCACACACACACACATTCAAAGCATCTAAATCAGGTAAAGGGGAAGCAAAAGAAAACTTTAAAATGGGCGGTGACAGAAAAGGAGAGGGACAGACAGACGCTACTGTAAAATTCTGCCCTCTCATGTGGAATGAGGATACACCTTTAGGACAGAGTTCATGGCTCATTCACTTTTGTGTCTGAGTGGTCAAGAGAACCTTTAGTTAATAAAAGTATTGAATGAATGAATGCAGAAGAGGCAAGGATGGAAAAAAAATCAAGGTGTACAAGGTCATAGATGGCCGAGATAGTGACTCTTTGGTGAGTGACTTCGGCCTGAGTGACATCTACCAGTGAGTCACAGCAGTTACTCTCCAGGCACAAAATGTAGGACATGATATTAAATATTCAAGAGGGACGTGACCTGGTTTTTTGGGGGGCTGGGGCTTCCGGGTTTTCAGTGAGCTATGAGCACACACAGAACTGTACTGGATAGGTCTGTGGACACAGGAGACCAAAGCAAAAGAGAGCAGTCTGTAACCTCCACGGTCATGTTTCAGGTCAAGCAGTCCTCCCTTCCTGGCTCTGCTCTGGAAAATTCCGTGTTTCACCTGCCTGCCTCCTTCCTCTTTGAATTCAGAATCAGACTGTAAGCCTGTGAGCAACCCAGGCTACCTGCCAAGGATAATATGTTTTGGCAACATGGCATTCATTCATTTATTCGCTCACTCGCTCACTCACTCACTCACCCACCAGCGGCTGAGATAATTTCTACTATGTAGCTGTCAGTTAGGGCCCTTAATGTTTTTCAGGGACTGGTCAATCTCTCATTTAAGCTTCCAAAGAAATAAAAGGCTTGGCATCACTACTTATTCTCTTTGAAGTTACCAACCACAACGGAAATTTAAAAACTAACTTTCCTATCCTAGTAGACAGAAGACAAAGAAAAGAACCTTATTTTTTGAATTCAGGCTTTATAAAGAAAATAGGGAATGTCCCCATTTGAATGCATCTCTGGCCGGAGATAGTTAATCTCTGGCGATGGATGATGTGCGTGTGTGAGGACGCTGTTTATTCTAGACTTTCTGCAATTTACAAATTGAAACAAATAATGGTGGAGACATTTGCAACTATGGAAAAAAGGGTGTTTACAAAGTGGGAGAAAATAGACTAAATAGGCTTAGATGACAGAAAATTTCTAACACGGCATGGGATGGACTCCATAACAACAGAAGGTGCAAAGGATTATGAGTCATGCTTGTTGTAGCAATTAGATCTTTTAGAAGATTTTCTAAGTATGTCAGTTTCAGAAAACTACATGCAAGGTCACGTTAGTAAACCCTGGGGACACCGGACAGGGAAATTTTCCTAGGCCTCTTGTTTCATCTCTCCAGCCTTAGATAGAGCTTCTCAGATACAGGTCTTAGTTTAGCTGTTAAATCATTCAAGCTCAAGGTGCTCTCACACTTTCCTTTGGAAACTAATTCTCCTTTCCTAAATCGTTCCTTAAATGGCCTTACTCACAGCAAGTTTTCCTGAGAAGCCTGCGAGAAAGATCACCTTTAAAAATTCACACACCAGTCATTTTCTTTGTCCACCCAATGGGCTAAGGTCTGTCTCTTTCTGTCTTTCTCTCTTTTTAAAGCCATCTGTCTCCCCTGCCTATGGTACTGTTTCTATTTTTAGCACTGAATTTCATATTAAACTCCTCAAATGCTAGAGTAAAAATGAGGTTTAACTCCAAACCATAATCCCTAATTTGCTATCTTGGTTGTTACAGAAGTGTTCATATGAAAAACATCAAATTGCTTATTAATGGTCAAAAAGGGTCTGCCTAACTAGAGACATCTTAATGACAGTAAGGACAAATTTCCCCCATGTAGAAGCTGACCCTGACTACATGGACTTTCATACAAATTTCATATCTTTATAAAAACAATAATCAAACAGCAATTCATTAGAGATGAGGAAGGGAAACAGTTTAGTATCCATACTGGTTTGCACAAGAAAAAGACACTTATTTTTTATGGGGTGGGAGGGGATAACTATTCTCCAGTTCAGTTAGCAAGAGAAGGTGTAAGTTCACAAGTGCTTATTACAAAAATATAGTTAAATATTTTTTAGGATAAAGGGAAGGAACATAGTCATTTGCTCTTTTTTACACAAAGCCCAAGACAGCAGTGCAAACCCAAACACTGGGAAATAGAACACTTGATGGAAAACAAAACAAAAAAAAAAGAATGATGATTTTATGCAATGAGATCCTGAAGTTCATTTCTTTATCAAATGAGCTTGTTTCGCTAAGTTTGGGTATGTCTTGGCAATCCTTACTTAAAGTCAACATGAACTGAAGCCAAGAAAAGATTATAGAAACCAGGCCCATGGAAGCAGAAATTTGGTCTAGAATATTTTCCAAGGAAAATATTGATTGGACATTTTTCTTCCTTGTACAAGAGGGAAAAGAATAGATTATTGAATATTATGTATCAGGTCCTATGCTATGTTATATCCAGTATCTCATTTAGTCCTCAAAATAGCCTGGTGAGATAACTAATGTTAAGTAGCTCTATGAGGTTATACAGCTAATTTAAAAAAAAAAAAAAAAAGTGGAATGGAACCCTGGGCTGTCTGCCTCTAAAGACTAGATCCCTCTACAGGGTGATGTCTTTCTACCATATTCTACTGTGCTCTCTCTCTGCTAAGTTGCTTCAGTCATGTCTGACTCTTTGCGACCTATGGACTGTAGCCTGTCAGGGTCCTCTGTCCATGGGATTTTGCACTGGCCCTTTTGTATTTTTAAAACCTGACAATAACTTACCATATAGCCTTCTCTTCCTTCTTGATTCAGTTTTAAAAATGTTTTTAAAGATATAAAATATTATGGATACAGATGAAATCTCTGTGTGCCTTATCCCAATCCCATGACTCCTTCTAGCCCAGTGTTACACTGCTCTTACTCCTCTGCAATCTGTGTTTTTCCTCAACATGTTTTGTGGTTTTGGTCGAACCGTGCGGCATGCGCATGCGGGACATTATTTCCCCAACAGGGATCAAACCCATGCCCCCTGCCTTGGAAGCACAGAGTTTTAACCATTGGACCACCAGGGAAGTCCCTCCTGAACATGCTTTTAAAGACTTATCTGTGCTCTGCTCTAGTTCATTCATTTTTACTCTGTATAATGAACATACCATGATTTCTTAAAAAATCCATTCTTTTGCTCATCTGCAATGAACATTATTATGCGAGTCTTCTTTTACATAAGTCAGAACTTTCCCTGGACTACATACCTGGGAATGGAACAGCGGGATCTTAGAAACGATAATGATAATAACTGATAACTTAAACAGTGCTTATTTTGTGCCAAACATTATTCTAAGTGGTTTATATATATTAAGTCATTTAATTTTCATGATAACCTTATAAGGATTCTGTTATTATTTCTATTTACAGTGATAGGGAAGTAGTCTGGAAGCAGTCTGATTCTAGAATCTATGCAACTTTACTATATATCGTGTAGTCTAATTATCACCTTCTAAAATGATTAGATCAATTCATACTTCCAGCATCAGTGTATGAGTTTCAACACCCTTGCCAACTTGTGATCAGAGTTTTTAACTTGTGCTATCCAAACATGACATACTAAATTTTTCCTATACTGTTTTTCCTGGCATAATTTTTTGACCAATAAATAGCCCATCTTACAGCACTGATTTGTATGGTATCTCTATCATATTTCAAGTTGCTACACACATGTGGAGTCCGTTCTACTGTTTGCCTCTTTAACGATACTATTCTACCTTAATTGTTACAGTTTATAAACATATTTTAATATCTGGTAGGACAGAAACCTGAGAATCTAATGAAAATCATAATAGATCTGTTGGTCTCCAAAACTGTTCTTTCAGAATTTCAATCCTTTGGTTTTCCACGTAAAGTTCAAGATCACCTTGAAAATTTTTATGGAAAGAAATCTGTGCTGGATATTCTGATTGTTTCTTCAGATCCCCCTTCTACTTTTCACCTTGCTCCATCTCCACGAGGCTGTCCTCCAGAAAAACAGCATCAATTGGGTCCCTTCATCCTGGACTCAGCCACTGAGAGTCAATCACAGGAGACGGAAGAGCAAGAGGGAAAACAGGTCAGTGTATCTTCCCTCATTGGGTTTGTTGCCAGGGGTCACAATTACCATTGGCTGTTCCTATAGCTTTGTCTGGACTTTTGTAAATAAGCCCATTATTGCCTCTCTTCAGCAAACCTTTTGGTGTGTGCCATTGGTTTCTTGATCACTTAAATCTATTATAATTTTGGTTAAAATTTCTTTCTCAATTAATTTGAGGATAATGAACACCTTTAATATTCTGAGTCTTCTTATCCATAAACATGTAACCATTTATCTAGGTCTTCTTTCATCTCTTCAATTTTTTTTTTTTAAGATTTTTTTGATGTGGACCATTTTTAAAGTCTTCACAGAATTTCTTACAATGGTGCTTCTGTTTTATGTTTTGGTTTTTATGACCTTGAGGCATGTGGGATCTTGGCTCTCTGACCAGGGATCAAACCCACCCCCCCTGCATTGAAAGGTGAAGTTTTAACCACTGGGTCACCAAGGACGTTCTTCATCCCTTCCATTTACTTTTACAGATTTTCTGTAAACATTCTACATATCTTTTCTAAGAATTATTCCTAGCTTCTTTGCATTTGTAAAAAGGGCCATTGCTTTAATTGGTTATTGTTGGCCTGTAGCAACACCATCAATTTCTGTATCCAGCCTCCTTGCTGAACTCTTTTATTAGTTCTAATAGTTTGTTGATTTTCCTGGACTGTCTATGTAGCAAATCATATCATCTGCAAATAAGATCAGTTATCTCTCTTTCCTTCCAAATCTTACATTTCTTAATGTTTGTGCTTACTTTATTGCATTGGCTAGTACTTCCAAATAATGCTGAATAGAAACGGTATTAATGGGCATCCTTGTCTCATTTCTCTTTGCTCTCTCTTCACTGAGTAAAACCACCATATATTCTAAAGCTATGCCTCTCAGCTTCCATTTGTATAAATAACTGTATACAAATTAAAGGAGGCACATTAGCCGAAAGAGTCATGTGACTACCATGTGCCTCAGAGCATATGATGTAACATTCTAATAAAAACATGACACGCCTCGACAACCGCAGTCTACAATGAAACAGCCTTACATGAATTGTGAGCCTTGGCTTGGGTATAGATTATTTACAAAATAAGGTTTAACCAATTCCTGCATAAGCCACCATCAGTTCATATTCCAGAAACTGTGGAGATGATCACATCAAACATTGCATGATTTTTACCATGTTAGCTTTTGAAACTGGGGGGGGGGAAACAGGCAGAAAAGAAATAAACAGAAATAAACAGCATGCTCTCTCTCTTTTAATGAATGTAATAACAGAAGAGTAATGAGGTTGGAAAACAGATGTGGACAAAGGAAAACGCATGCTACAGTGTGGCCCACACAATCTGGAAAGGAATGATAAAAAAAAAAAAAACTTTACAAGCTGTTTTGAGCCTTGAATTAAAAGGAGTAATCAAGCA
The DNA here is from genome assembly GCF_014754425.2 of Oryx dammah. Classification (NCBI taxonomy): domain Eukaryota; kingdom Metazoa; phylum Chordata; class Mammalia; order Artiodactyla; family Bovidae; genus Oryx; species Oryx dammah. The sequence continues at coordinate 50,292,634 of NW_024070192.1, read as the reverse complement.
AGGCTGACTTATAAAGGGTCAGGGGGTAGCATCCTGCAGCAGAGAATAAGCAGGACTCCTTCTCCTTCACTGTCTCCTGCCCAGCTGAGGCCAGGAAGGAGGATTTTTTCCCATGCAACAGCCTCTCTGAACATATTTTTGATTCCGGGTTTAATAACTGCCATCTAACCTCCTTCCCCTATCCACCCCCTCCCTAGGGAGGTACTTCCCTAATGGGTTGGCCCTTTTCAGTCTGGTTTTAGCCTCTGGCTCTTTATATTCTGAACGGGGGCACCTCAGTCTCCTTATATTACTTCCAGGCAAAAAATGTGTCCAATTAGATAAATGTATGTGATGCTGGTTTGGGGGTGCTCTCATTCTCTGATTTCATCCCACACCCTGTTCACCATGTTCGCCTCCTAGAGTCAATTAGAATGTGTATACTCAAAGAATTCCAACTTGAGAGTATCTAAATCCTCAAGTAGAGGGGTTTTTGTTGTTGTTGTTTTTAAACTTTAACAGTATACATATAGTAAAGCAACATCGAGAGGCAAATGCAGCATATTGATAAAAGAAAGGTAAAGCCTTATCCTGTTTCCAAGGAGATTAACCACACAAAGATAATTTTTTTCCCTCTGCTCCTGTGGGCATTGTTATTAATGGCGTCTTATGGCAGAACTGTCAGACGCTCATCAGTTTACCAAACTATGTTAGTCTGTACAAAGCATCTCTCAGAATGGTCCTGTGAGAAAGAAATCTGCTGAAGTTGTCTGACTGGGGCCTCTGAAAGCTTTCAAACTCAGCTACTGAAGTCCAGCCAGCATCTAATTTTACCCGTGAGTTCCAGGAGAGAGGAAAGCTGGTGGGAAGATTACAGAGTTCCTTGAAGCTCTGACCTACAACAGGAAAAGAGTTGTCAGCCTTCATGTCTCTCACTCTAAATCCCAAGGCAAACAACAGTGGCAGGGCGTTTTATAACACGTTCCCATTGTAAAATTGCATATTTCAGAAACGTGATGTTGGCTCCCTCATTTTCCACAGACCTCGTGTGAGTATAAACGGATGACCTTAAAATGAATTTTTCACTTAAGCTTTTCAATTCGAATGTGTCTAATGTACTTGGGCTTCTCTGGATTTTCTTAGAAAATGGTGGGCGTCTACTCTTGTCAGTTGGCCAGTGCCTCTACACATTCAAGTCTGATCACTGCCTTAAGGTCTGGGAACTACTCGTAATGTTAGCGTGAAACACTACAGTGATTTCAGAGTTTCAGGGGCCTTTTATTTTGAGCTTTTTGTAAACAGAGTGGAAAAACAGGGCTTTGAAGTTACATCTTGGCTTCAGCACTTAGTAACTTGGCTGAGTTACTTAACGTCTTCAATACCTTTCTATAAAATGGGTGTAATAATATCTTTCTTAAAGGCTTGGAGGACTCATGACATTCAAGGTTAAGCAACTTGCCCAGTGCTTAAGTCATACAGTTCAATAAATGTTACCTACTGCCAATCCGAAGTGACAGACGGCAAATTCGCAGTTATCCACAGTAAAGATGCCACTGAGTGACACCTCCTAAGGAAAAAGATGACCTCAGGTGCCCCTAAGAGCACGTGGAGGATCAGCCAATGCGAGAGCAGAAGTGATAGCAAGTGTCTGGTGTCAGGGAGATCTCCAATGATTGTCCCAGGCCAGTAATGGACAGCTGCCCACCCCAGGGCTGGTGCCCTGGGAAAGAACATGAGCTTCTTCTTGCTGGTAGGCTGAAGAAAGGGAAATAAACAAGAGAACCAGCTCCCATGGGGAGAAACGTAAATGGCTTCATTAAAATTCTTACGCTGACCAACTTGCCTTTTGGAGTAGCAGTTCACACAGTAGCCTAAGAAAGGACCACAAGTTAGGCCACCCTCGGCTTCTCCAGAGTTGAACAGATGAACTGATGTCCTCAGTCCCCACGGACAGGAACTGACAATTGCTGTGCTTAAAGTCAGCTGGACTCCCATCGGAACAAAGCACAAAGCAAACTGGAACATCAACCATAACTCTGGGTTGTTATCTGGCTGAATTTTAGTGTTCTCAAATTCTACGTGCCCTCAAGAAGAGAGATCAACACAGATTAGTCCTTAAGTTCTGCTTACTGGCCTCAGCCTCTTCCAAAGTAAATAAAAAATGAAGTCGCTTCAGTCGTGTCTGATTCTGTGCGGCTCCAAGAACCTTAGCCTGCCAGGCTCCTCTGTCCATGGGATTCTCTAGGCAAGAATACTGGAGTGGGTAGACATTCCCTTCTCTGGGGGATCTTCCTGACCCAGGGATCAAACCTGTGTCCCTTATGTCTCCTGCACTGGCAGACAGGTTCTTTACCGTTAGTGTTAAAGAACTATTAACTAAGCAACTACAAAGTACCAGGTACTACTGCTAATCCATACCATTCGTCTGCCTGCTTTTAGAAAGAAACATTTTAGAAGTGGCTCAGCTACTAGAAAGCTTCTTCGGTATCTGACAGAGAATAACAAGGTTACTTCTGACATTCAAATAAGCTGTTTAGGAGAGAAGGGCACTGTATACTTAGACCCTTGGGTTTAAGAAGGAAACTCATCTTTTAATCAGAAATGAAATAAGAATCCCCAAGAGCTCAAGGCTTGCTGCAACATCTGTCAGTTTAGAATGGATTAATAAAATTAGGAGGGATGGCAAAATCTTATCAAGAGGGAATTACAAATCCAAATCCATATGCTGGAAGGGGATGGGATAGTCAGTTGTCAATATTTAGCTAGTGTCCTCTGATTCTTTCACAGAGTAACACGTGGCTCCCCAAACAAACTACAGAGTATGTTTACCAGTCCTTGTTATATTAGATGAATATACTAAAATTATCAGTAGTAAATCTCCTGGTTAGAAAATCATGGCAGAACGGGTGAGTATCCAGAAAGGCTACAAGGAGGAGTGATATTTGATCTGAACCTGGAAAGATGAACAGAACCTCTCTGAGAGTATGTATAAAGGGCCACTGATGACAGGAGGGCTTTTCAGAGAAACAGGACAGTGTGCACGAAAATATGACGGTGGAGAGACTTCCCTGGTGGTCCGGTGGCTAAGACTTCACCTTCTAATGCAGGGGAACTGGGTTTGATCCCTGGTGAGGGAAGACTCCATGTGCTGTGTGGCGAGACCAAAAGATTTTTAAACAGTGAAGGTGGCAAGGTAAAAGGTGTGTTTAAGAGAGATAAGTAAGTAAATTCAGCACAAACAGTCCATCTAAGGAAGGAGTGGGAGGTCAGACAGAAGAGCTCAGTTTGAACCAAAGGGAGCTCAGTTTGAAAATGGGAAGGGAGGCTTTGTGATGACTGTGAGGCAAGGTGCTGGTGTTTCATTCAGATTCACAGGCTCTCCTTTGAGGTGGTTTGCTAGTCACATGTGTACAGAAGAAGAAACAGGCTAAGTGAGGGTCCCGCATTTATGGCAGATCAGTCACATTTTTTAATTACTTGATTGCTCCTCAATTTCGTGTTCCCCACCACCACCACTACCACTGTGTTACCTTACACAGGAAATTAATGAACTTGGATTTCTATTATCTGAAGGTGGCAACACAACATTCAAGTTTCCGAGGGGAAAAATATTTCGACGTGATCAAACTATTTGCTATGTGGGGAAACAAAAAGACTCTCCTGGACCACTGAAGTCTCCCATTCGAAGGAAGGTAACCTGGAAAAGAGTTTTCTTGAAGGAATGACTTGAGGACATGGATCGAAGACCAAGGTTCTGGCCTTTATTAGCAATGTGACTGATTTCTTTTTAAATCTTTATTTATTTATTTTTAACTTTTATTTTATATTGACATATAGCCAATTAACAATGTTGTGATAGTTTCAGGTGGACAGCAAAGGGGCTCAGCCATACATGTACATCTATCCATTCTCATCCTAGCTCCCTTCCCCATCCAGGCTGCCCCATAATATAGCAATGTGACTTCCGATGAGTTTCTTTCTCTAAGTCCTATTGGCAAAATGGGGATGACAATATCTGTCCCACAGGTTTATATTTAGAACACACACAAAGTGGGTAGAAATGCTCTATTAACTACACGGCATGAAGAAAAAATTTTTTTTAAAATCCAACATTCTTGATTTGGTAGAGAAAATACTTATACATAATTTGAGTTCACCCCCAGAAACTGCTCAGAGACATACATACACGTGGTAAGAAGGTCCACCCCTTACTTGTAGGCTGCTCAGACACTATCTGCAGGGGCTGGGGTTAAGGCTGAGAAAATTTGGGTTCCTGTGTGATGGGATACAAACAGCACTAAAGCACTTAGGTCCCTTCTGTAACAGTTATTTTTGTGTGGCTCTGCCTCTTGTTCACCTTTGTCTCCCACTCATCTCTCTCTGGGCCCCTGACTCAATGGTTTTAAAGGTATTACATGAACAACAATCTTAAATGCATAGCATTCCACGGACAAAGACATTCCATTTAAAGAAATCTTCAAAACAAGAAACTACCTCGTGGCTTGAAAAAGGAAGTCTTAATGACCCATGTTGTCTGATCCAGCTCAGGGTCACTTTGAAGGCACTTGGAAACACAGCACTCTCATGTTAAAAAAGAAGCCTCAATTATATAATGAGTCATCCGCCCGTTTAGCCTATGACTACCAGCAGAGGTTGACAAAGGGTGGGAAACACTTTATTAACTGTAAAAAATGAAGATCAAAGTCAGAAAATAAATATGATATACTTGTGACTTGGGAGCTTCAGAAAATAATCTCTCGTTTTGAGCAGACTCAATTTTTAGGGGAAAATGGATTAGGTGGCATCTCCCATCCCTAAAGTCTGGGAACAAAGTTGCACAGAGTAGCCTGGCAAGAAAACTAGCAAGGGACCCAAATTCCTGAAAGCCAAACACCATCCACTTATTATTTTATTAGGTGTTATTCACTGAACACATAAACAAATTGCCAGGACTTTACTACGAACAGCTCAGGGAAGAGAAAGCTGTGGTAAGGTTCTTGATGTGAGCAGCTCAATCAGGAAACCTTTAGTCCCAAAATGCTACACACAATGTGGTCAGGTGAGAAAACGTCTTCCCCAAATAAGCATTCGATGGAAAAACTCCACTCAATACCCACAGCTGGCACTTAAGTCAGTCAACTAGCAAGAAGCACAAAAGTCAAATCAGAGTCTGATTCCAGGACCCTACTAACATCACTGGGTGCAAAGATGTGGCTTCTGGGGTTTCAGAGAAGGATGGGAAGACTTCTGGGTGCTGATGGTATTCAAAAGCCTCTGACCACTGTAAATCATCACCAGTTTCCCATGATGTTTTCCAGACATCACGGGATGTGGAAACTGAAGAGAGGGAGTCATGGAGGTCTCTGTGGGCTCGAAGGGGAAGGAACTTGGGTGCACCCATCCAGGCTCTCTTCCTACCTAGTCAGGTGACCTTGAGATGAACAGTTACCTCTTGAGATTCAGTTTTGCTCTTTGCAAAACAAGGAATGTGATGGAAGGGTATGTTTGACAACCATCAGAGAAGGGAAAGCTCTGATATTTTCATCCAAATCTGGGGCAGAGAGGAGGATGAGGAATTGGTTCCAGTCTCCAGTAGCTGCAAGCAGAGCAAAATCTGAAACTTCAATAAGTCATTGTGCTCCTTCTGTGACGATGACAGCTCTCAGAAAAGCTGCTTCAGTGCCTTAGAGTGAATTGAGATTAATGAAACTAAAAAAGAGTTCCAGATAGGAAGGTACCAGGAAAGAGTGGGATGTCATGACAGGGGTGTTTCAACACAGCCAAGGCAATCCCAGAGCCTAATTAACATTTTAAAAGGGAAAAGCTAAAATATTCTTATTGAAAGTTGAAATGAATTTATGGATGATGTTTCAAGATAAATGATGATCAGTGTTGTTGTGGTATTGCTGTTGGTAAGGATGCAAGAACTTTCCAGCAATCAAATACTCTGCTTATCTGCTATTTAAAGCAGTGTAGTTAAATTTTTTAATCTTACCAAGTACTTGGTCAAACATTTTAGAAAAACAGGAAAACTGATCTGACATTAGGGCAAAGGAAAGATAAAAGCACAATGAAAATACAACTGACGTATAAACTAAGAAACCAATTTTACTTTTAAATCAGTGAGCCTTAAGTTAAGCAAAGGGGCTTCCCAGATGGTGTTAATGGTAAAGAATCTGCCTGCCAGTGCAGGAGACGTTAAGAGATGCAGGTTTGACTCCTGGGTTGGGAAGATGCCCTGGAGGAGGGCATGGCAACCCACTCCAGTACTCTTGCCTGGAGACTCCCATGGACAGAGGAGCCTGGCGGGCTACAGTCCATGGGGTCACAGAGTCGGACATGACTGAAGCAACTTAGCACGCATGCATGCAATACCTAAGGAAGCAGTCAGCTCTCTTGAGTTTTTCTTGTAGGGTTGTTTCTATGCTAAGGAATATGGTCGTGACTGGGGTTTGAATAGGGTCCCAGTGGGCCTGATGTAGTAGAAAAGCTGAGGGATTGAAGTCCTATGGGTATTATCCTAAGGCTCTTTCTCCTATTTTCCTTTATATATAAGACAAGGGCTCCAGGCAACTATGAAGTTAGGGTAGCAAAACGTAAGGCAAATCACTTGGTCTCTGGGAGCCTTGGTTTTTCCACAGGTAAACTGAGGAGACTGAACCTTAATATATAGTCACTCAGTCATTCCCAGAGTCCTTTGCAACTAAAATCACATAATCAAGTTAGAAATGTACCATCAACACCCCCCAAACACACACACTTCTACACCTCTGCTCCTCAGCTGAAATCTGACGGCAGAACTTCATGGAGCACTAGACCAGAGGTATTCACAACCCATCAATCCTGGGTGTGACAGTTTCCTGGTGACAGAGCTAAGACTGTGAATGCTATTGTGAATGATAAGAGTAGCTAACATCACTGAGCTCTTATTAAGGGCCAGGCACCAAAAATGTCACAACAATTTATTCAGTCAATCCTTGTAACAGCTCTGTGAGGAATTAACCCTGATATCTGCATCCATTTTGCAGATGAAGAAACTGAGGCTGAGGCACAGCGCGGTCAGGCGAGTAGCAGGGAGCAAATGATACAGCCACAAATCATTGGATCCCCAAGATCCAAGGAGAAGGGACCACAGGGCTCCTGCAAACACTGCAGGATGCTAAGGACAGGACAGGGCTCCCAGGACGGAAGATTTAGCCCCTGAGGCGACGTTAGTGGGTTTAGCTGACTGCAAACTGGGACACGTGGGTGCCGTGTTGGTTCTATCACTGCAGTTAAGCCAAGTCCATTTCCTTGTCTATAAGACAAGGGCAGAGCAAGAGATAACCTTCAAGGCCCTTTTCAGCTCTGACATTCTCCATGAGGGACCATGTCCCATAGGGACTCAGCAACTGTTTGATTCCCAGGCTCTTTTTTTCCCCCAAAGTTCTTCATTTCTATTTTAAAAAATTGCACGTTCCCGTGGCCCTGGAATGCCTGCCTCCGGCCCCTCTGGAGCCCTGGGTTATGTGAAAGCGGTCGTGCCAAGCTGGCCCATGGGCGGGGCCGAGGCTTCCTGGCTGGCCTGTGACATGTTCCTGACGTACTGTGTGGTCAAGGAGCTGGAACTGGGGGGGCTGAACAAGGGCCAAGCCTTGCACTTCAGCTTCCTGACCTGGCAGCCATTCAGAGAGACCCTGCTAAGTGCTATTTCCTAAATACACTCTCTTTTCATAACAATCTTACCACATTGCTTTCCTTTACAAGCGCTCTTAAAAAAAGGGAACTGGACTCCTTCTGGTTAATCTACACAGACTACATTTGGAAACCATCAGAAACTGAACTCTAAACAAAACGTTATTAATGTGTTGTAATCTGCCCTCTATGTTGCAGATGAAAAGAAAATGTTTTATAGTTTCAGAGCATACGTTTTAATTGCCTTTTAAGAGTGCATATACTTTTAGTACTTAGTGTTATAAAACTGTAGTATCTGTTTCTTGATAACTGTTGAGTGATCTCAGCTATTTTTATTAGTTTTTTCCCCCCTTATCCTTTTCTCCCTTTTTCTCCTGAACTGCCACCATGCAAAGTTCCCTTAGATCAAGCTTGATAGGGGTCTCACATATTTGAGATCTTCCATTATAAATAGCTTCTTAACAACCTCCACCTCACTATAAAACACTTGTTCCTGAAAATGAGTTCTATAAACAAAGATGGAGTGGATGGCTTTGCCTAATAATCCAGTAGGGCTGGGAACCAAGCAGTCTCGCCTTTTCCCAGTTGCTCTTGCTTTTTATGGGGGCCAGATGACCCACAGAGATCTGATGCCCTTGCTACTTTCTCAACTGTACAGCCTTGTCCCAGGAGACTAACATATCCGTCAGCGGCCCAGAGGTTTCAAGGGCAGAGTCATGGCCATACCAAGATCCAGTCTGTTTTTCAGCAAAGAATCCCAGATTCATTAGAATTAGGCCTGAAATTAACAGAGGGGTTGGCCTCTCCACCAGCTGACAAACCCCAGGAAGACCAGGTCACTTGACAAGAGTCTAAGGGGCTGAGGTGTCCACTGTCCCACCCTCCAGCTGGATGAACAGCGCCCAGCTCATGGACCAATGATATAAACCTGAATCACAGGCTCACAGGAAATGAAGTGACCTTTCTCAGCTCAGGGCTTCCTGGAGCAGGGCTGGGGGATGGGGACATTTGGCCATCCGGATTACTGGTCAGCAGGAAACTGCAGAATTTGCCAGGGGGTCTTCCGAGTGGTCCAAGTATTAAGTGTCTTCAGTGATGGACCACAACGGCAGCCACAGTTGATAAAACCTCCCAGGATCACCCAATGTAAAGTAACGTTCCTAGAAATCAGATTCAAAGAGACTCCTTGGACCAGACAGTTCACAGAGATGATGTGGTCCATCACTCATTTTCAGGTGGGGAACTGAAGCCGAGATGGGCAAGTTATTTACCCGAGGTCTCGCGGCCTGTGTGAGCTCAGAAACCTGGCTTCTAGTTCTTTGCCTGGCTCTTCACTGCCCACAGGAAGACCACTGCTGAGTAAAGGAAGCGTCACTAGGAGGAATTCCCTTTAGTTATCTGAAAATGGAAGCCTGTGCCCTTTAATTTCAGTTTCTTTTCAGAGATAGTCATCTTTCTTATCTCAAACATTAACTCCAATGTTTCTTAGTCTGTCTCCAGTGTTTCCCTAATGTCTTCATGACTCACTGGATATTATGGCTTGATACAGTACAGAGTGGTGCTCAGTTACAACCTTGGCTTCTAAAGCAATTTTTCTTTTAATGAAAAACAAGCCTTTCTCTCAGTCCCCTTGCCATCAAAACTTGCACAACACATTGAGAATTCTTGCAATGGCTTAGCAGGCTCTGTTTTCATAATATGTCAGTCAGAATCCACAATTTGAAGGAGCAGTTGTTTATAAATCTATCACAACTGAAATTTTAAATTGGAGTTTTCTTTCCTACCCTCGCTTCAATAGTCTTTTACTTCATGTATGGGATAAGGGGGAAAAAACCACTAGGCCTACTCAGATCTCGCTGCGCGCTGACAACCAGGAGGCAAAGCCATCTGCTGGGTCCAGGGCATGAATGTCCTAAAACGCCCACCAAGCAAACCCGACCTTCCTTATGGGAAAGCCAGGCCATTCCACAGCTCTGTTTAGTTCTACAATGGATGCTGTTATTCAGGACCTTATTTTTTGATCCTCTTCAAGCCTGCCTCATTCAATTTCTGGATTCTTAATCCTTGGGGCAGGTGACATTTTAATACTCTAAGAAATCAGCTCAAAAGAAAGCTTTGAAAAACTGGGTCATCACATTTTAGTATTCCAGGGGTCTATCAGCTAGATATGGCAGGCCTTTCTCTCTTCAGACAGATCACAGATTAAAGGGTAATAATTATAAAAAGACAAGATAGAGAACAGCTACTTAAAAACATCCTTGGAAATAACTTCTTCTACCACCATTTTACAAATGCTTCCAAAGAGTTCTCTTCTGAGATGAAACAATGTGAAACCGAGTTCTCCTTGAGACAGGTTGAAAGTCCTTCCATTCAGTTGTTTTTGTATTAATTGGTGCTCCTAAAACAAACTGTTTCTTCAGCCAGGAACATAATTCTATGTTGGGATACTGGAATCTGTCTCTCTCCTTAAGATCTCAGCAATATAGTTTTTGGGTGTGTTTCATGACCTTTTGTGCTAGCAAATAAGCCTTTGGAGGATTAAAATTAACTTTTCTCATCCTAGTTTAAAGAGTACTCTGCTCTGGGAACATCAAAAAAAAAAAAAAAAAAAAAAGCCCGAGTCTTGTGCCAAATACCAGTCTAGCAATGCTGATATTGCTTTCAAGGTTCTTATTTTAAAAAGAAATTTTTACAGGAGTAGCAGAGAAAGTAGCAAAAAGAATCTACAAAAGCTCTTCTTTTTAAGATCAAAGAAGAATCAAGTTTTGTTACCAGTTTTTGAGAGTATACGACTACTTTAAAACTACTCCAAGTGGTGTAAAGCATTAAATGTGCTTCATACTTCTTGACAGAGAGATCCAAGAGTAGTCACTCAACTTGACCTAGGTATCCTAATAAGGACCCACATAGAATATTCAATGAAGACTTGGTATCATATGTGTTAGGAGCTTTGAAGTCAGGCTATCAGATTGGTCATTTGCCACAGAGCAGACTAGATAAATTCCCACAATGACACACTCCTAGAATGAACACTAAGGGATTCAGGTCAGTGCTCCTTCCTGCTAAGAAAGCACAGGGCAGGCAAATTCTCACCATATAGCCTTTGCCCTCTGATCTTATATCTTACCTGTCCTCCCCAGGCCCAGTGCTCTGTGGGAATTCATGACAATCTGACACTTGGATCCTCAATTGCCATAATCTTTATGAGTTGATTTCTTTGAAAGTTCATGAGAAATAGGCTGGAACCATTACAGGGAAGGCACTTTAGATTTCCTTTTTTTTTATTAAGAGTGTCAGCTTCAACTCCAAAATCTATTCCTTTACAAGGAGCACAGATAAAAATTGTATTAAATCATCCAGAGGAAAATACAGGACTTTAAAATATTTTAAAGGACTTTAAAGGACTTCAGACTCAAATAGGGTGTCATCCATAACAGGTACAAAGAAGGATCAGAAGTTCCCTTGGCTGCCTTCACGGGGCAAGGATTCAAGAAGTGCTCAGGAAGGCAGAAAGCTTTCCAAAAGAAGCTAATTCGAAAGACATTTCCAAGTCAACATCCAAACCAAAGAGATGTGGAAAAATTCACAAAAGCATCCTAACAAAACATCCCGACAAAGTACCCTAACTCCTTTTTGCAAACCCACAACGGGTAGGAGCAAAGTTCTAATGTGACAGCCTTTTAAAGCAGCAAGATGCAACCACAAATGTGGTTGCTCTTCCAACATTATTTCCTTTGGGAAAATTACATGGGTGGGTAGGGAAGCAAACCCAAGAGGACTGCAGTTTACGAGGCCTGAGAGGTAGGCTGCACAGAACCTAGGAGTGGGGGGCCTCCTGGTCCAGAGGAGAAATCTCACCTTATTGTACAAGGTGGTGAATATCTCTGGCTACTCTTCAGGCAGAGTATGCTGCTCTCCATTTGCAAAACTGCTCAATAAAATTTTACTGGCAAGGCAAAAGGAGAAACATCTGCTATACTCAAGAGCAGCTGTGGTCAGCAATAAGGCAGCTGGCACAGGGTCAGCGCTGTTCTTGCTGGTAGGTGGTATTGTGGTCACCAGTAATTACTTTGGAGAATTTCATGGAGTCAAGGATAACTAAATGGACAAAGAACATTTTATTTTACTTTCTATCTTTAGCCCAGGAGCAAAAGTCGTGACATGCTGTACAGAATTCAGAAGCCCAAAGTAGTCCCTGTTTTTCATGGAAGGACTTCGGTTACCTCAAAGACTGGAAACCCTTAAACGTAAGTATTTCAAACAATATGCTCTTGACAAGTGACCTCTCCACTCATTATTTCTGATTGAACAGTTCCTGTAGATTGCATTAGTCTTTAAGTGTTTCCTTTTGCAGATATATTACAGAATACTTTATAAAGAAAAATGTGAAAATTATATTGAGCAAATCAATAAACGGTACACGTTTTTAAAAACCTCATCTTTATCAAATTTACATGATACCTTCGAAGTTAAATAAACCCTGCACAGAGTGGGAATTTGGAGTGTAAATAAAAATCTGTTCAAGGCATGCAGTTGATAATTTTTCTACAGAATGATGTCAGAAAGTAGCAGTTAAATTAATATACACTATACTTAAAAAAATTAAACACTTGGGAAATAACCTCTCGAGCCACTGGAAAATGACAATGTCTAAGAAATTTCAATCAAGTTAATTTCAGTACCAGAGCAACGCATTTTTCCCACCAGAAACTATATGAAAAAAACAAATTAACCAAAATGGGCCTCCGAATGATGGGATAACATCAACCTCAAAGAGAATGTCATGACTGCTTGTCAATTAAGTTATTCTACACACACATACTCAAAGGCGAAACTAGCCACATTCATTTTAAAATCATGTCAAGGCCGAATGGTTGATATTATATTAAAATGAAAGCATGACTTGCATTTTAAAAAAGAAAAGGAAATGCTCTTGCCAACCAAGAGAGTTAACCTGCAACGGCTGGTGTAGTTCAGGTATGCAAGCTCCAGTGAGGCCATGCAAGGTGAACCATGTCCAAAATGTTATTGGATACACAACCCCAGGGCTTCCCTGGTGGCGCAGATGGTTAAAAAAAAAAAAAAAAAAATCCACCTGCAATGCACCTGGGTTCGATCCCTGGATTGGGAAGATTCCCCTGGAGAAGGGAATGGCTATCCACTCCAGTATTATTATCTGGAGAATTCCATGGACAGAGGAGTCTGGTGGGCTATAGTTCATGGGGTCGCAAAGAGTTGGACATGACTGAGCTACTAACACACATGCCCTAAGTGTACCCCTTACTGCCAGGGCTCCTAGAACATCCTTAGATGTTTTGGGAGTGGAGGGAGAGACTCAGGGACCAATTTCAACCAATTTTAGACCTATTTCTGACTCGACCATCTCTACAAAGCCACTTCTGATCAGGTTAGGGTCATGGTAGGTCCAGGGTTCTCCTAGGATGGAAAAGAACCCCTGGCCGGCATGCAAGGCACATCAAAGCTGGGTGTTAGAAGGCTGGGATTCTAAATGTCAGCCTTGTTAGTCATTGTGTGTAGATCACTTGAACCCTCAGAGCTTTAGACAAGTCAGAGGAGGAGGGCTTCCAGTTTTGATGTTACTTTGAGTCCACGAAGATCCTAGATCTTCTAGACTCTAAACAGGGACCCCATGACTTTCATAGCCTTCACAACTAGGCAATAAGAGGGACCTAAAAATCTCCTGCTGGTTTTTTTTTTTTTCTTTCAATGAGACTTTCCCTATCATTTTTAAAAAGTACTCAGTTTAGGTGCTCCCTAAGGAACGGCTTTTGTGGTAGCCCAACATCTCATAGTTCTAACATTAGTCTATGGTCTTAACCAACAGAGTAGTAGTCAGAGGACTTCTCTAACTTTGATTTGGACATATAACATTTTAATCAGTAAAATCAGAGAAAAACTGATTGATATCCATAGTATCATTTTTTAAAATGAGTGATTTTATTGATTTATCAATAATATTTGCTTAAATATTGTCTAAAATTACAGTCCAATATACCTCATTTAGGAAGACAAGTAGTGAAACCACAAATACAATGGAGTTTCAGTTAAGTCTTAAAAACACCATGGTGTCCCTGTATGTCCTGTTTTGCAAAATGTAGTCAAAGAAGTCTGTGAGCATCAGGCAATTTTAATACTAAATGAAAATAATCATCTGAATTTTACCTATTTATTCTTTTATGACACATATTTTGCTAACTTCTAGTCACCCTGTTTTTAAACTGATGCCTTTGCTGATGTTACTTTTATAAACTGAATGGACTGTCCTTAGGTTTTTTTTTTTAACCTGCTGAAAACTGATTTGTCTTCTAAAGACACTACCTTCTAAAGAATTGGCAAAAATAAATCCTGATACATCCAATGATGAGATAGTATGCACCCCATTATATGAGATTATAAATAAAGTTTTCAAACTGTCTGGAAGAAACTGGGATTAGGGATTAGTTTGTAAAGACAGAGAGAGATGCAATAATCTTTGGAGAACTGTGATCGAAACTATTCCTTCTCATCAACATTAGCTCAGAAAAAGTGGGATAAACCTCTAAAAGAGCAGGGTGACTGGCAGAAGCGAAGTTCTGAAGGTAAATTTTTCCTTTAGTTTTCTGAATTCCAGGCTGTTTTCATCTCATGAGACTTTAAGTACAGGTTCTGCCATTGCTCTTTGCTATGACTTGTGTTCAGTGATTTCTTTCTCTTTCTTAACATACACATCAGCCAACTTTTTGTTTGTTTGTTTTACTTTTTGGCCACACAATGAGGCAGGTGAGATCTTAGTTCCCTGACCAGGGACAGAACCCACACCCCCTGCAGTGGAAGCTTGAAGTTTAACCACTGGATTGCCAGGCAAGTTCCCAGTTATGGCTTTCTAATTGGAGGAAGGGTCTAAGCATGATGGGCAAGTCAGTGAGAAAATTCTTATCATGGCTAAAGCATAAAAAATACAAAGGGAGGGGGGCTTGGGTTTGGCAACATTAACCAAATATGGACTGATTGCAAAAAGACATGAAAGTTTAAATACCACTTTAAACATCTTTATGTATTAACAGGTACAGCAACTCAGGGCTACTCAGGACATATCTAAGAGTCTCTTAGGTCAAATTCTGATATTTATACTGTCTTCTTCATGTTCTTGGCTTCTTAATCTTGAATAAGGAGAACCATTCTGGTTCTAGATTTACTTGTCACTGGGAAAGCATTCTCCTTTAATTAAAACACACACATACACTGAATCTCACTGCATTATCACGAAGGCTCTTAGATTTCCTACCAAATAAAGCATTTATTCAAAAAACCTTTTTTAAACCCTATATGTTTACTATTAGTAGAAGGAAAAGTATAATGCTTAAGCTGTTTTTACCTTGAAACTATTGTTTTATTAGGCTTATTTACTTTCTCTTCTGTTATTAGCTTAAAGAGATGGCTAAGTTGTTGTTGCTAGTGTGTGTGTGTGCAGTAA
Organism: Oryx dammah; assembly: GCF_014754425.2. Taxonomy (NCBI): domain Eukaryota; kingdom Metazoa; phylum Chordata; class Mammalia; order Artiodactyla; family Bovidae; genus Oryx; species Oryx dammah. Next base: position 50,277,507 of record NW_024070192.1, on the reverse strand, counting down.
ATCTTGATACAAGACAAGCAGAGAACAGCAGAGCAAAGGGCAGTGCAGGCACAGAGTGGTCAAACAGGCTGCTTCTGCCACTAGCTTCTACACATAACCTGTAAATCAGTAGCAACAGCAAATTCCTCATTGACTTCTGGAATCATTTCCAAATAGTCAAACCTCCAAGGTCAAATCCACCAATCCAGTGCGTCTGTTGTACTGAGAGGCCCCCAAAGAAAGGACTGCAATTTCGTGCTGACTTCTTCCGAGGGCAAGAAACAGAGAGTGGGAGTTGCGGGGGAGGGAGCTGATGGTTTCCCATGGCAAGAAGCCTCTCCTGCCCAAATACAGGAAAATTCCCAAGTAAGAGTGGCATATTGAAATCTAATCAAATGGCTAGCCTATTTTTGCCCTTGGATTCGTCAAAACCATCTTAAGAACAACAACCCTTGGTACCTTTCAAGAATGCTTCTTTCAGAGGAAGGTTTTAGTTAAGATGCTCTTCAGTTTGAGTTTAATTTTAAATTTAGTCCCAGGGCTCCTGAGACAGGTAAATGACTGTGGTTGACTGAATGAGATAAGATCGGGCTTGAACTTCTTAGGGGATGTGTACTAAAACAAGTTTTAAATGAGCATCAGCTGCAATTCGGTCCTTTTTTAACATCATGATGTAGTGGAAAGAATATGGACTTTGGGGGTCAGAGAAACCTGGGTTCAAGGCCTGTCTCAATCACTTATCTTTTCTTAGACACGGTTCTCTTAAAAATACTATTCTACCTGGCAGGACAGTTGTGAGGGTAAGAAAATATATATACACAGTGTCTATCACAGAGTAGGCATTCAATAAATGATTCTTTTTGCTATTACTACTACTACTCCTACTATTATTATTATTTGAGGTAATACGGTTACTTACAGTTTCCAAACATCCAAATAGCCACATCAAAACGTAGGTCACAAGGAGAATGTAACTGTCCTAATGGAAAATCCCAATCAAAATATTTTTATCATATACATGTTTAAAACTTAAGTATAAGACTTTTAGGCCTGTGAACTTTCAACACAATAGCTATGACTTCACATACCTGAGTGTTCTTAAAAAAAAATATTCACATTGAAAAGGTCAAGTTGTAAGGCCATTTGATTAAAATAGCAATAAAAGAGTAAACATTAACTCACAATTTTTCCTCTGGTCTTTACTATTCCAAGTAGTATCACCTCCCAAATAAGTTGCACCTTAAGACATTTTAAGATTATCTTGATTAAAATCTTTAAGTTCTTAATTTTAAGTAGGGAAAACCTAATCTCCGAAAGCCAAGTTTAATACTTGAACCATGATCTAGATCTTAGCTGCAGCATGCTATCCTCTGCTACTCCTGAAACATGACTGCCCAAAGTGAACGAAGTTCTCTTTTTATATTAGTTTTAGAGCCACTGATAAAAATGCAAATGATTAACATCAGAAAGGAAGAATTGTTCATCACTAGGCCACCCAAATTTCCAGAAGCATCATAAGTTATAGAAAGCTTATCTCTGGAATTTCAATAGTTTTCTCACAGGTTTCAGAGCTATCTACTAGAGGCTTTGCAAACTGAATTAAATAACAAAAATAAAGCAAATGAATAATCACCCTCCAAATCTGTCAATATTTCAAATCTAGGCTTTCCTCCTGGGTATATAAACTATCCTCGAGGATAATTCTATTCAAGCTAGTATCTCCTCTCCAAATTCACTTTTAACCCAAGCTAAATAAGGATGTTGGTGCCAATCAACTCCCATTATCTAAAAGAGGGTAACCCATTTCATTCACTTTTGCTTTTGCATCTCAAAAATAAACTCACTAAATCAGCACCTGATCTTTTCCTAAGAAAAGTAAGCCTATTCTGTATGTAGAAAAAAATTGACTCAAAAATAGGTTATATTGCTTCCACTGTTAAAAACATCTACAAGTAAATTTAAAAATCTGAAGTATCCAAGCATTTGGATTTCTTATTTGCTCGTCTGGACTATCTGCAATATCCATTTCGATTTTTGCTATTTCTAACTGCGAAGCCATCACAGGAGTTGGCCTCAGGGCGCGGAGAGGAAATCTGGCTTCCACCTCTGGGACACACGTTTCAGCGCTTATGTCTGACTGACCCTGCCAATCACCTCTCCCAGAAGCCACAAGCCTGGCTTACAATAACAGAGTATATCAAAGAGGACAGGAAAGAAAACAAGACAGTGGCAGGGTCAGCAGAGGATAAGAACACGGGAAGATGCCCTGTGGAGGCAGGGAAGAGGGAGCCATATATTCATGGGATTAAAAGATGTTTCTTAGAAAAGGTAACATCATAAACGCATAGGACCTTGACTGCCAAAGTCAGCCCAGTACGACTGTAAAATCACTGTTAGACACAACTAGGAGAGCAGATTGTCTCGTTATGATGGGATTGGTCAAGAAAAAACACTCCATTTCACATGAACTTGGAATTGCAACCCATACGCTTAAACCAGCTTAGAGTGATGATTATGGTAACTGTATACTGACTTCTGATATAAGGATCATCCACATAAAGCGACTCTTTTCACTAGAACCATCTAACTCCAGAATTGTGATAATCTGTTCTTGCCTCCATATAAAAGCACGCCTGATCCATTCTGCACTGTGATCATAAACTCAGCAGACTTAAAAGGCATAGACAGTGGGATAGAAAAGAACTTAAGAGGTGGCGGTGGGGGTTTATAATCCATCTGCATTTGACCTTGACTCTGCTACTTATGGGCTGTGTGATCTTGGGAAAGTTACTAGTTTCTCTGAATTGCAGTTTCCTCAGAAAATTATTATGAGCACTCAACATCCAAAAAAAGGTAAACTTTCAATATACATTAACTCAGGGAAGCCTGATATGCTACAGTCCACAGGGTCGCAAAGAGCAGGACCTGACTTAGCAATTGAACAGCAAATTATTAAAGACAGGTAAAAACAAAAGATAACTTTTAAAGGCCACACTCATGGGCCTGACCTTCCCAATCTACTTTTAGCCTCAATCAACTTTTTTCAGCCTTTGCTTCTGCTACTTCCCTTCACAGCCAATATCCAACTTTCCTGTATCTACTCCTTTATCTGTGTGGTTCCCTCCATATAAAATCACCATTAGAGTCACTTTCAAAGTTTCAAGCCTACCATTCAAATAATACCTTCTTCAAACAGCCTTTTTTATTTTCCCATTCCTCTTCACTAAATTACTCATAATATCTTGCTACCTTCTGACAACTATTTTATGCCATCTATTATAGCCAGTTGTATATAAACAGAGCAGCTAGCACAAGGCTTAGATACTTACATACAGTAGCACTTAATAAATGTTGATTAGAGGAATAAAGGAGTAACAACGATTCTCTCTCTCTGCTAGATCTAAGGAAAGGAGCAGCTTGTCTTCACCCTCCCACTTTCCTCCAGAACCCCATGAAAATGCTGCTGCCTCCTTAACTCTGGCAGGATAGGAGATTCATGATGCCAGGAGCCTAAGCTGTGAACGCTGGCACTTTGCTCTTTGCCTTCAAGGAGTTAAACTGAGTCCCGGGGAGATAAAAATCTCTGGTTTTTATTGTTTAGTGAGAATGCCTGACAAACGAAGATCCAGCTGCAATTGTAACATTCCAGGCTCGGAAGGCGCCAAGTTTTACTAACTATAATTTAACTGGTCCGACTGCTGCAGCCCAAATTCTTGTTTGGATAATCAGTCTTTGTTTGAATATGTTCAAAAACAGCCCAGGCTAGCATTAGCCTCTGGGTATGTCATGTGAGCTGATTACCCTGTGGCTCCCAGTAGCAGAAACTCATACACAAGAGGAGGATTATTTTCCTAGTATTACTGTTACGCTAACATATAATCAGCCCTTTTCTCCCAGTCTCCACATCTCTTTTACGGCCTCCCCCAACCTTCCTCCTCCAACCTTCCCCACCCCCTCCACTCCTGCCTTTCTTTTTTCTTCTCTCTTTTCTCTCTCTCTTTTTTTTTTTAATAATTCAAAAGTCTTCTTTTCAAGTTCAACCAAAGTTGAAAGGTGAAAAGGTCAAGAAAGTTTCATGGCTGTGGCTGTTTAGAAAAGGGTAGGACTAACTGGGGTCTCTCTTGCTCAGCCTCTCTACTCAAGGCTCAAGAAGCTCATATTTCACTGTACTTCTGCAGCGCCTAGTCGCCTTGACACAATCTGTTTGGAATGAAATTAAGCCCTTGTTAATCATTTTTAACATAATATATTAATAATAATTTCACCTGCCAAACAATCATTTCATACTTAAGTAACTCAAGTGACTCATTTGTTTGTTAAAAAAAAAAAATCCAAATTCTCCAAGTTGCACATTTTAATCGAAGGACACTTACTTGGGACCTGCCTACCCCGCCTGTCTGCAAGTCATTTGGCTCTAACAAGCCAAGAAAGATTCTGGAAACTCTGTACCTGTCCTGTCACTTGGGCCTTGGTCTGGCCATTCTCAAAGAGCCCAAGTGCGCTGATGCATTTACAGTGCTTAGGACAGAGGCTGGCTGATAGAAAATGCCAGATGGTATTTGCTATGAGAATTTGGGGGAAAAAATCCTGACTCGAGGGTATAGTTCTACCAATCAGTGGGAAAACTGCTGGCAGGGAAAGACCATGGCTCAGAAAAGGCTGGAATGATTGGTACATGGGTGGGTGAAATGCTGTAAACTGGGAAACTTATGTTGGAGCACTCAGCTAGTCTGGAACTGTAGGTGTAAATCTGGTCCTCGCAGCTCCTACATTGCTAGAGGGAAGGCCACCAAAGGAGAAGGAAACTCTGATCCCTGGGAGGGAGATCTGTTTAGTTTACAATTAACAACAGCAAAGGAACGCTTTCTGAAATCTTCCCTGGAAGGCTCACAATTTAATTCTATACAGCAGTTTGGTCTTGAATCTTCAAGGCCTTAGTTGAGATGACAGGCAGAAATCAGAGTACTTCAGACCTGCTCCAGAGACAGAGACACACACACACAAGGAAACAAGAAAAGCTCCTTCTGGGGCCAAAATTCTAAACTACGCAGTGATCTAGCATTCGAGAGAGGAGAAGAGGAAACAGAGGAGGCTGCGCACTAGGATGCAGCGGAAAATGACAGGAAGTGGCGTCTAATGCTTGAAGGGTTATCACAAATCTGTTGTTGTATCTGCTGTTGTTGTTGAGTCACTAAGTCATATTCAATTTTTTTGTGACCCCCCTCATGGACTGTAGCCTGCCAAGCTCCTCTGTCCATGGGATTCTCCAGACAAGAACACTGGAGTGCATTGCTGTTTCCTTCTCCAGGGGATCCTCCTGACCCAGGGATCAAACCCGTGTCTCCTGCATTGGCAGGTGGACTCTTTTACCCCTGAGTCATCTGGGAAGCCTGTCATGTATCTACTACTCTGTATTCTTGCTCCAAGCATTCCAGGGCAAAGAAGAGCAAGTCTATTGTGAATTCCCACAACTTCTAACAGTTGCATGGTAGACTGTACTCATCTTTAACATCCATGAATTACATCTTTTACTCACTTAAATCATGCTGAAATTTAAGACCATGTTTTTCCTCCCTGCTGTGGGTATTGTGTGAAAAAACACACACACCCCACTGTTATTAATAATGCTCAGTTCACATTAATTAGAATTTTAGAATGTCATAGGCCAAAGAGCGCTTAAAGAAAAATTGAAGTAGAACTGTCTCGGGGCCAGAGTGAGGCCAGAGAAGGACTTTCCATGTATACTCCATGAACAAAATATCTCCACTTGGATCTGTTTTCTGTATAGGGGTCCTGAAAAGATTTCACTTGAAAATAAAAGGCTCTGCTGTTAAAAAATTTCACTAGAAAAAAGAAAAAGGCTCTGCTGTTGAGGAGGAGGGTATAAGAGGAAGGTTTAAAAACCAAAGAGCCGGTCCAATCTTTCATCTTAAAGAAACAGGGGACAGTAAAGTTGTGTCCAAGGTGCCCAGTGAGTGGAGAACAGGGTTAAGATAAGAACCCCTCTGCAGCCCCCAGCTCAGTATATATACTCCATCTCCAATATACCTTTTAAGGAAGCCCTCCCTCCATTCACTATGCTTGGATCACAAGGCTGCAACCTCAAAAGAAATACTTTTTAGCAATATTTAACTGGCACTGTAAGTCGAATCAACAATCATTTTTAGATCCGGACAATGAAGTAAGACAAATCTGGGGGATGGCCATCTTTAGTTGCAAAATCACTTCTGCTAAAGCCATTAGCTACATAGTATTCTCGGCAGCTCAGGTTTTACAACAAAACCCGTAAAAGCTAGGGGTCAAAGCTTCTCCCTTGGGGTTTAAAGGTGTGAAGCTTCTGAAATGCTTCTTGGGCTTTCAGAACCTTCCCAATCAGCTCTAATCTTCATCACCTCCTTCTGATTATCCCTGTTTTGCTAGACAATATGGAGGCAAAAAAAAAAACCCAAAAAAAAAACAAAAAACCACAATAAAAAGGAAGTATTTTTAGCCTCTTTTTAAGTGGTGACTAAGTTTATCACACTCCTACTCAAATTAGTCATACAGGTTAGTCCCAAGGGAGAGCAGTCTGGCTACAGATCATTGCAAAGGAATGACTTCTTGGAGGCCTAAAACAAACACTTAGTAAGGCTCACGGTTCTATCTGGAAATATAGTCAAATAGAAGCAAATTCCATGAAATTCCCAACTGATGCAAGCAACATTATTTTATATCTTACAATGCTAGCTTGGGTTAGCTGCTGTGGTCTGCTAAAGAGATAGATGACTCTAAATGATGATAAAGGAAATAGTTATTTTAATAATGATAATAATAATTTTTTTCCAACATGCTTATTCACAGGGGCTGAAGATGTCAACAAAGCAGCAATGGAGAAGAGAGACAACAACTGAGAATAAAACAGGACTTACAAAGCATTTCCCACCATTTTGGTTCTTTTTTTCCTTTTAAGAAAGAGAAAATTGGGTCTTGAATCCTCATGATGAAACTCAGGGACTTAAGGTTTTTAAAGTTTTTCACCACAAACAAGATTTTCAGGGCAGAACTAGCACATGGGCCATGAAACTGGTTATCTTCAAGGGTCTGTCCAAGTGCCATAAGCGCAACAAAGATTCCCACAAGAGTCTTTGTTTCTCTGTTTGAATCTGAAAACAACCCCTCCTTACCATGCCAGATAGTGTTTTTGAAGGGAATTAGCCCCCTACTCTTTTTTTTTTTTGCCAAAATGCATTAGTCATGAAACATTACCACCAATAGCTCTAGTTACATAAAACCTACATGCTTATCCAAAATTAATTGTTTCCAAGCTATCTGGGAAACTAAGCATGCTGTGCATGAATAACTCATAGTCACTAACTTTCTGGAATATTTTAAAACCCTAACCTCCTTACTTCTTTTGAAAATAAGATGCCTTAACACTCAGCATGGTTGTGTATTATAGATTCGAAACTCAAAAAGTTTCTAACATGGGTTAGGAATGGCTTTGCCACTTAATGACCTTGGTGTGAATGCCTAAACTTTACAAAACCTATTTTTTTATCTGTAAAATGGGAAGAAAAGCAATTTTTAAAAAAACTCTCTGCCAATATTTGTGTTATTGCAGAATTTCTAGGGTTATCCAGTGGTGGGCAAGGGAGAGCTGCACTGCTTGAAAATTTTAGGGGGAAAAGTGAAGGAATTTAACTGACAAATAATTCACATGTTAAGACAAACATACATATTGTGGATGAGAATATAATCTCAACACTAATTTTGGGATAAAGCCATAGCTTCAAGAAAAATTTTAACAAAGTTAACAGTCAAGGTTGTGGCTCTAGAACCAAGGACTGAACAAGGGGGGCACATAAGCACCTCTCTCCTGCTCTTCAAGGTACTTCAATGGAAAAGTTTTAGAAGCACAAGAAGGGGGTTCACTAACTGAGACTGGGGCTGTCGAGGAAAAACACTGTTGAATTTAGACACAGAAGACTGACCTATGATTTAAAAGATGACAACTTTCATTCTTTATGATCACATCCAATGATTTTGGAAAATACCGTAATTATTGGACCTGTTACTTTAGCGTGTCGAAATCCTTTCAGTTCAGTTCAGTCGCTCAGTCGCATCCAACTCTTTGCGACCCCATGAATTGCAGCACGCTAGGCCTCCCTGTCCATCACCAACTCCCAGAGTTCACTCAAACTCACGTCCATTGAGTCAGTCATGCCATCCAGCTGTCTCATCCTCTGTCGTTCCCTTCTCCTCCTGCCCCCAATCCCTCCTGGCATCAAAGTCTTTTCCAATGAGTCAACTCTTCGCATGAGGTGACCAAAGTACTGGAGTTTCAGCTTTAGCATCAGTCCATCCAGTGAACACCCATGACTGATCTCCTTTAGGATGGACTGGTTGGATCTCCTTGCAGTCCAAGAGACTCTCAAGAGTCTTCTCCAACACCACAGTTCAAAAGCCTCAATTCTTCGGCGCTCAGCTTTCTTCACAGTCCAACTCTCACATCTATACATGACCACAGGAAAAACCATAGCCTTGACTAGACAGACCTTTGTTGGCAAAGCAATGTCTCTGCTTTCGAATATGCTGTCTAGGTTGGTCATAACTTTCCTTCCAAGCAGTAAGCGTCTTTTAATTTCATGGCTGCAGTCACCATCTGCAGTGATTTTGGAGCCCCCCAAAATAAAGTCTGACACTGTTTCTACTGTTTCTCCATCTATTTCCCATGAAGTGATGGGACCAGATGCCATGATCTTCGTTTTCTGAATGTTGAGCTTTAAGCCAACTTTTTCATTCTCCTCTTTCACTTTCATCAAGAGGCTTTTTAGTTCCTCTTCACTTTCTGCCCTAAGAGTGGTGTCATCTGCATATCTGAGGTTATTGATATTTCTCCTGGCAATCTTGATTCCAGCTTGTGCTTCTTCCAGCCCAGCGCTTCTCATGATGTACTCTCCATAGAAGTTAAATAAGCAGGATGACAATATACAGCCTTGATGTACTCCTTTTCCTATTTGGATCCAGTCTGTTGTTCCATGTCCAGTTCTAACAGTTGCTTCCTGACCTGCATATAGGTTTCTCAAGAGGCGGGTTAGGTGGTCTGGTATTCCCATCTTTTTCAGAATTTTCTACACTTTATTGTGATCCACACAGTCAAAGGCTTTGGCATAGTCAATAAAGCAGAAATAGATGTTTTCATGGAACTCTTGCTTTTTCAATGATCCAGTGGATGTTGGCAATTTGATCTCTGGTTCCTCTGCCTTTTCTAAAACCAGCTTGAACATGTGGAAGTTCACGGTTCACGTACTGCTGAAGCCTGGCTTGGAGAATTTTGAGCATTACTTTACTAGCGTGTGAGATGAGTGCAATTGTGTGACCGTTTGAGAATTCTTTGGCATTGCCTTTCTTTGGGATTGGAATGAAAACTGACCTTTTCCAGTCCTGTGGCCACTGCTGAGTTTTCCAAATTTGCTGGCATATTGAGTGCAGCACTTTCACAGCATCATCTTTCAGGATTTGAAATAGCTCGACTAGAATTCTATCACCTTCACTAGTTTTGTTCGTAGTGATGCTTTCTAAGGCTCACTTGACTTCACATTACAGGATGTGTGGCTCTAGGTGAGTGATGAAATCCTTTAAAAATACACTATTAATTATGGTTTCTTATCAAAGGCAGCTTCTTTGGTTAAAGAGTTCAACTTGTTTACAGTCTCCTTCATAATTTCTCAACACTACTAGGGCTTAAGAGCATCTCAAAGAAAAATAATAAAGAGCTCCTGAAACCATTCAAGGCTTCACTGAAGAGCCAGGTGACTGGTCCCACAAAAGGGAGTCATGCTTGGCAAAATGAGGAAGTTCCTGCTGCTGCATTCTACTGGCCTAGGGGGATGATGCAAGAATTTGCAAAAATGAGTGTAAAGAAAAGGCATTCTTAGTAGAACAAGATGTGAACAACTTTAGGACTGAAAATCTGAAGGGAGAACCTCCAGGTGAGAAAGGAGTCTGGGTCTACACTCCCTGGGGTTCACTCTCAAGAAAGAGGAAAAGTAATGCTAACACCACTGCACGAGCTGTTCTTCTCTTTATAGAGGCTCAAGGATTTATCTGCAAATCTCTCTTTCTATGCTGACCTCAGTGCAAATTTTACATAAAGTTAAGAGAGAAAAAAAATCATTATAGAAAAAATAAACATGGTGTTCTGTGATGACCCAGATAGGCAGGATGTGGGGGTGGGGCAGGAGGAGGTCCAAAAGGGAGGCGATGGGCTTCCCAGGAGGCTCTGGGGGAAAGATTCCTTGCGCCAGTGCAGGGGACACAGGAGACCTGGGTTCGATGCCTGGGTCAGGAAGATCCCCCGAGGAAGGGAATGGCACCCACTCCAATATTCTTGCCTGGGAAATTCCATGGACAGAGGAGCCTGGTGGGCTACAGTCCATGAGTCATAAAGAATCGGACCTGACTGAGCACGCAAGAGCCTGCATATGTACACACAGAGCTGATTCACTTCACTGTACAACAGAACTTAATACCACGCTGTGACGCAATTACACCCCCGCCTCCCCCCTCCCCCGCCCCCTCGCAGAGAAACAGCATCAAAAGCTATGTTTCCCAAGGTTTCGGGTTCTGAAAATCTCTCCCAGAGCCGCAGAAGCCTTCCTGACACAACACAGGTGCTCTGCTGGACCATCATCCTCGGGACCTTTGCCTGCTTTCTTCTCTCTCGGCCTCCGGTCCTTCTCTCCGTCAGGCGACCAGCACACAAGGGCTCCCCCCACATTCAGGACTGGCGCTACTGTCCACCTGCTCATCTCACCTCAAACCCTCAAGGGCCAACATGAATGCTGCCCTTTTCTGTTTCAAATCTCCCCGTCCCAAGGGTGCCTCTGCCATCATGATCGTCTCTGGCCTGCAGGGCATGTTTAGCTTTCCACAGCGGCAGGGACTACCACCCACCCACAGAGGCTAAGTCAGTTATCTTCATTTGGGGTCCAGGAATGGACCTCTGGGCGTCCTGAAGTCCCTGAAAACATATACAACATTGTGTGTCTGAGAGTATCCACACACTTCTTCTGGAGTGGACTCACAAATTTCATTAGCTTCTCAGCTCTGTCTATGACCCCAAAATATTAGGAAGCACTGACTTAGATTTTCCAGATTTAGGTGGTGGAACCAGCACCCCTCTGGAACAGTCTGTGAAGAGCCATTGAGGTCATTCCACTACATTCTCAGATATGCAGATGACACTACCCTCATGACAGAAAGTGAAGAGGAACTAAAGAGCCTCTTGATGAAGGTGAAAGAGGAGAGTGAAAAAGCTGGCTTAAAATTCAATATTCAAAAAACGAAAATCATGACATCTGATCTCTCCATGACAAATATATGGGAAAAAAATGGAAACAGTGACACACTTTATTTTCTTGGGCTCCGAAATCGCTGTGGTTGGTAACTGTAGCCATGAAATTAAAAGATGCTTGCTCCTTGGAAGAGAAGCCATGACAAACCTAGACGGCATATTAAAAAGCAGAGACATCGTTTTGCTGACAAAGGTCCATAGAGCCAAAGCTATGGTTTTTCCAGTAGTCATGTATGGATGTGAAAGTTGGACCATAGAGAAGGCTGAGAGCCAAAGAATTTATGCTTTCAAACTGAGACATTGGAGAAGACCCTTGAAAAATCCTTTGGACTGTAAGGAGATCAAACCAGTCAATCCTAAAGGAAATCAACCCTGAATATTCATTGGAAGAACTAATGCTGAAGCTTAAGCTCGAACACTTTGGCAACCTGATGCAAAGGGTCGACTCATTAGAAAAGACTCTGATTCTGGGAAAGATTGAGGGCAGTAGAAGGGAACGATAGAAGATGAGATGGTTGAACGGCATCATTGACTCAATGGCCGTGAGTTTCAGCAAACTCTGGGAGATGGTAAAGGATAGGGAAGCCTGGTGTGCTGCAGTCCATGGGGTCGCAATGAGTCTAACATGACTTAGCAACTGAACAACAACCACTATTCCGAAACAAAGATAGTCTGTATCCATCCTGGCTAACAGTGTAACATTAGCTTCATACAGAATAATTCTAACCTGTATGAAAGAGGCACTAGCACCCACATACAACATCTCATAAATGCCCAGCCTGGAACCCCTCTCCCAGTCTTCATCATTCTTTCCCCAGAGGAAAGCATATTCTATTTCATGCATAATCTAGTTACCTGAATTTCTGGTCCTCAGAATTAGAAGCAACGTATTTAAAAGGAGGCTTCCCTGGTGGCTCAGAGAGTAAAGCATCTGCCTGCAATGCAGAAGACCTGGTTTCGATCCCTGGATCAGGAAGATTCCCTGGAGAAGGAAATGGCAACCCACTCCAGTACTCTTGCCTGGAAAATCCCATGGACTGAGAAGCCTGGTAGACTACAGTCCATGGGATCGCAAAGAGTCAGACACGACTGAGCAACTTCAATTTCTTTCTTATTTAAAAGGAAAGAGATGGTATAAGTAGATGCACTGATAACAATAAGAAAAAACTTGGTCTCTCTGAGCCTCAGTTCCCTCATCTGTAAAATGGATACAGTGAGAGCTTGCTCAGAGGGTCACTGTGAAGATTAGATGAAGTTTCCCATGTGGTGTTATGTGTACCTAGCATACATTACATAGTAAGAGTTTTCTTACTGACTGGTTGTCAGTCTTGATGGCAGAAAAATAAAGTCACAGTTAATACACATGAGTACTGGAGCTATTTTGCATCTGAGCAAAGAATATGACACTTAAAAATAACCTCAACCTTTAAGATGGAAGACCTAGTACAACATTATATGCTTGTAACAATGAGTCATTCAACAACTCTAAACACAGTATTTCTAAATTGCATACACATATATGCAAATGTAGAAAAAGTATAAAATCATGCATAGATAGGATGATATATACCAAACTGAGGCCAGTGATTACCTCTGGTAGCAGTAATTAGTTAGGAGGCTCTAATTTCTTCCATGAAAAAGGTGAGAATGAATACTACATGTTGTTTTTAAGTTTTAAACTTTGCACAGTGGGTCCACGTGGATACTATTATGTTCTGTAGTTTTCTATATGTTTGGAATATTTCATAATTAAAAATTAAACATAGATAAAAAGAAAAAAAAGAGTTATTCAATAATTAAGAACTACATGCCTAAGTTGTATAATAGCTCAAAGGGTCCTCAAGAAGCAAACAAGCATGAATCCACTTGAGAAAATCTCCATGCAAAGGGTTAAAACATTTAAAATAATTATCTGCACACTTTCTTCTCCAAATATGCACAAAAAGACAAAGTGTCAATGTAATTTAAATACTTCAAATATGGCCCCTCCTTTTTTTTCTGACATGCTGGAGTTACCCCAAAAGTAGATATCGTAGGACAAATTTTTCTCAAATTCAATAAAAAGGATCATGGACCGAACAGCAAGAACATTAAAATGCATATGAATGACACTACTGTGGTCAGCAGGCGTTTTAGAAATCACACTGTATTTTTGAATGTACAACAAGAATTAAATCAGAATCAGGGGCTCCCCTGGTGGCTCAGTGGAAAAGAATCCGATTGTCAATGCAGGAGACACAGGTTCAATCCCTGGTCTGGGGAGATCCGACATGCTGTGGAGCAGCTAAGCCTGTGCCACAGCTAGGGAGCCTGTGCTCCACGAGAGGAGCCACCACAACGAGAAGCCAGCATTGCAACCGGAGAGCAGCCCCCGCTCTCTGCAGCCAGAGAGAAGTCCACAGCAACGAAGACCCAGCAAAGCCAAAAATAAATAAATAAAATTATGTTAAGAAGACTCAATTATGAAAAAAGAATTAAATCAGAATCAACATGTGATAGAGAAAAAAGTGAACCTTAATTTGCGAAAGGACAATCATATATTCTGTAGCTGAAAATATATGGGTAGTGTCCATAATACCATATGTAAAGAAAATAGATCCATTGAAGAATCACTAATACCTAAGCTTTCACCCTCCCTTCCTTGGTTGTACCCACTGGAAATAGGAATAAATATCCCCTTCACCACCATACTAGATCCTGCTGAAGTCTGAGGTGGAAAATGAAGCTGGGAGAAAAACCTGATTACATATGCGTCAAGCGCAAGCACAAATAAATGCTTCTGGATTGTAAGGATAAGATGCTCAGGGCTTATTAGGGCTCCTTGATCCAGAGAGATTTAAGGATCTGGTTTCAATTAGATGCTTTAAGCTAGTAAAACTACGTTCATAAATACACACTTATAGAAGAACTTAAAACTAAGATAATTAAGATGCTGAGGAAAGGAATGGAATTCCTTTCCTGCCCCTCCTTTATTTGCAATCCAGTTGAAAGAAGAAAAAAAGAGCTGAATGATTTCATGAATTAAATAATGGTGGCAAAATTAAATAAACGAATCCAGAAGGATCTTCACAAACCGAACACTGATACAGTGAATCTTTGGGGAGGAAGTGTACAAGTTCATGACCTTTGACACAGTGGCCACTGGCTAAAACCAACACAAGTGTAAAAAGGTAAACTTCAGAAGCAAGTGGAATTAGATCAGTGCAGGGAATTCAGATGGTTGCTTATTAAGTGAAAAAGGGTAACTATTATATTTAGCACATAATCTGTGTTCTTCCAAGACTGTAAGGCCTGAAAACAAAGGCAGGCTGGGTCAAGAAAGAAGAAAAGGAGAGATGAGTCTTATTTCTCTAAACAAATGCCTGAGCAAAACTCACATGTCCACCAGAACGGACTTGCTACCAGTGACTGCTTTCATTCTAGATCACCGTTGACAAATTTCTTATGGTCAGATTAACTTCTGACATGTCAAAAACATCTGTAGGTGGTGGCTATGGCTATCAGCATGGCATGGCTTTGGAGTTCAAATCAAACATCTCACTCTTTGTGTTCATAAAACCAAAGGCAGAAGAGCAGAAGAAGGGGTTCTACCTGTCGTCAGTCTGTGCCGCCAAGGTGTGGCTGTCAAGCACTTGAAAGATGGTTAGTCTGAAAGGCGATGTGCATTAAGTACAAAACGCACAGCAGATTCCCAAGACTTGGCAGGGAAAAAGACCGTCAAACACTCTATTAATCATTTGTTTATCGATTAAGCCTTGAAATGGTATTTTAGATATACTAGGCACACCAGGAAACTGAAGGACAGAGAGTTAAAGGAATTTCAGGTCACAGAGGTAAGCAGCTGAGGAAACAAGATTCAAGGCCAACTGACCAACTAACATTCAAGAGCCTCTCCAGTCTAACTTACTTTTCAGATGGTCTCTCCCTCCCCCTTTCTTTGTCACACCTTCTCCCCTGCAGGCAAACCAGACCACCTACTTTCCCTGTCTGCACATCATGTCTTCAGGGTACTATTCTCCCCGCCAGGAATGACTTCCCTTTTCCTATTTCCATATAACAAAACTCAGCTCACAGGACACTTCTTCCATGAAGCCTTTCCTGAACTTCAAGTGGAAACGAATTCCTTTTTCTTGTATTACTTTTTAGTCATAGATGTATTTAGTTTATCTTCTTGATAAGAGGAACTTGGCTTTGTGCATATTTAGATCGCCTATGGTTCCTAGCCCAGAGATCACATAATAGGTGCTCCAAAGTTCTTTTAATAAATGAATGAGTATTTGAAGTATTTAAAGATACAGGATAAAAACTAAAACTGTTTTCTATCCTCAAAAAGGTGTACAGTCAAGTACGGGAGGAAAGATGGACTAACCAACTGATATAAAGCAAACGCTTTTCTGTCCCCAATTATAGGAGGCCAAAGGGAATTGAAGAATGGCAACTTCACTCTCACTCACCTCCTTCTATTCAAATCCTAGCACACGGCAATGCTTGGCAGACATCCTTCAGACACGATCAGGCTATAACTGAGTTCTAGCCATACTGCCTGGCTGACATCTGTAGCAACAACTTTACACACCACAAAGAACCCAGACTTAGGAAAGCAGCTGTTCTGAAAATACCTGTGCTCTTTCATCATCACGTGGCCACCTTGCCAGCGGCTCTCAGAGATGCAAATATAAATTACTCCATATTGTGTTCTAAGAAATCAAGATATTCCTCCTGGCAAGTGTATCCTAATTGCTGGTTTTAAATTTTTTTAAACTTGACATCCGGAAAAGACACTATGTAGCCCTTTATAATGACTCATGGTTGAAGATATCTTTTAGCGAGACGTTGGCAGGTGGTATATAAAATAAGGAAATGCGTGAACATGAAGAGAGACAGTACCCAAGATGACTGGATAAGGCAGCTTGCCAGCCAGCCAGGACCTGATCAGAGGTGTCTCTACTAAGTAACATTTTGAAATATTTTTTAAAAAACAGCTCTGAATCCTGTCATGCGTGGAAAGCAATAATAAACACTTGTAAGAAATGTATTCCGCAATTACCATCCACAGTTATGACTAAGGATAGGGAGATACTGCGTTGGTGTTCTTCCAATGTGGAGGATTAAACTACTGAATTTGGGACCAGCAAACCAGGAAATGAGAGAAGTCCAAGGTGGAATAGTATCATCACTGAGGGAAACCTGAAGGGCTAGCTTTGGGTTACATGGGCGACAAGTTTCAGTCCCCATTTTTCAGGGAGGGCACAAGGATGAGAGCAGGGGAGGTGTGTGCACAGGAAGCAGCAAATGTCTTTACTCAAGGCAGCGGGAGTGAAGCAAAAGGGAATTTCAAAGCAAACCCCAAAGCCAGCGGGCAGAGGAATCAACCCGACCTGTGGACCAGTCAATCCCCACCTTGACCAAGACCGCTGATCACATGATGTAACTTACAAAATCAGCCATAACACAGAAAAATTTAACTACACTGCCTCACTGGTAAGCTATACACGTAAGGCAGGAGTGCAGAATTTCACAGAAAGATCTATCAGGTAAACACATCTTCACCTCGGAGAAAATATGTTGAGCAACTTTGAAAACAGGAATAACACAACTCTCTTCTTTTTCAGTAAACCTCCAAAATTTGAGGCCAGGAGCCATTTCCTTCTCCAGGGGATCTTCCTGATCCAGGGATCGAACCTGGGTCTCCTGCATTGGCAAGTGAGTTCCTTACCACTGAGCCATCATCAGGAAAACAGAAGATTCTCTCCCACTTTAGAGAAAAATGAGGCCTTAAAGAAAGGACTAACCATCCCAAGACCAGAGTAGGCAGTCAGGCCTCATCTTGATTTTATTATTCTTTTTTAAATGTTTATTTATTTGGCTGTGATGGGTCTTAGTTGTGGCATGTGGGATCTTTTACTTGTAGGGCAGTTGGGGCATGTGGGATCTGGTTCCCTGACCTGGGATCACACCTGGACCCCTTGCATTGAGAGAGCAGAGCCTTAGCCACTGAACCACCAGACAAGTCCCCCAACCTTGATTTAAGACTGTAAAAAAGAATATAGAGTCTCAAAACTGAAATCTGGAGCTTGACAAGTTTAGGGGTGCGCTTTCTCTCAAAGGTTTATACTGAATATTTTTATCATTTATTTACAGTTCCTCAGCATTTTTTCATATCTTGGCTAATTGAATCCTTCTGCCATTCTATATCCTTTACACTTGTATCTTTATCTACTTGTACTATATTATGACCGCTAATAAATTCCCTAAACTAGGCACTTTAAATGTATGCAGGGATTATATATACATTTATTGAGTACTGGGCATGTGTATTCTTAACAGAAATAGTAATATCAATCCCTGTTAACCAAACACTTGCAACTGTGTGCCAGGCACTGTGCTATAATTATACATTTTCTTCTTTAATCCCCAACAATATGAGTAGGTTACAATTCTCATTATAATTTTTATTTTACAAACGAGGAAGCAGAGGCAGAGGGAGGTAGACCCACTGTTGGTTAGTGATGTGATTAGCTTTTCCCTGACTCTAGAATTTATACTCTTCGCCATTACATTCTCCCATAGGCCATATTCTTGTGGTTTTCCCTTTATATTATGTAGCCTCCTGCAGTTTTCTTTATTCAGTGCCTTGCTGAAGACCCCAAACACAGGCACATGTAATAAAGCCATTTTTATGATCTTAGTTGGAGTAACAGTCCCAGTAGTAGCATAGCTAGCAGCAGCTTCAGGAAAGGTAGCTAGCTGTAAGAAAGCAAAAAACAGGCTTGGGCCTTCCCAAGAATCCATTTCTGAATGTGTCCCAGAGGTGCACTATTTTTTTTCCCTTCCAACCTTGATAATCAAATTTATCCCTTAATAGCTAAAGTCATGCCTCTGCTGGTGACAAGAAGTTAAGAATCTTAAATCTCTGAGGGACAGATGACAGCCTAGTACTATCAATCTGGTTTGGGAAGAGAAGGCTGTGAAATGGCCTTAAGTGTCTGATAGGAGATTCTTCGCAGGCAGCCTGAAAAATCCGTGGACGGTGATAATGATAAAAACCAATTCTCAGCAGGTAGAGCTTGAAGTAAAAGCAGTCTCTCTCTGACATCAGAAGGAAGTATTCTTAGACCTTCTTTAAAAAGAGCCAGGCAAGCTATTGTTTCTACTCCCTCAGAAGGGAAATTGATGGAGAGAGACAATCAAAGCTGCTGATGTCTGCACTGACACTTCCAAACACTGGGATTCTACTATGAACCACACTTTTTAAATGAAACACAGACATTGTCTTCAGGGGTGGGAGGTGGGGTAGGGGTAGGATGTGTGCCTTCCTGAGAAGACTGGGTTCCTGCATTTTAGTAAAAAGTTTATTATTCCAGCCATCATGTTTTTCTTCCATTTTTATCACCAGTTCCCTTTTGGGTACCCTGTTGACCTTGGGCACAGATAATCAAGGACCATCTTTGGTGCCACAGCTAGGTCAAAGTCATATCATTTTTCACATCATTGTCTTAGTTAAAAAAATTCTAGGAGAGGGGGATTTCCATCTCCTTTCATCCTACGATTTGCGGTTTTAAGTCACTAGTTGGGAATTCAGTCACTTTGTTGCATCTAAAGATCAAGTAATGGAACTTTCACTCTTTTTTAATTTTCAAAGCTCAAGTAATGGAATCCAAGTTGAAACTGTATTAATTCACTCTGCTTTAACCCTGGAGACGTATTTCATAAAAATCCAAGTATTATGAAATAGTCAAAATTGTCTTCATGTGTGGAAAGGTGTTTTCTTCTTTGGTGTGCCTGTCAGCCGTGAAATAAAACTCTAAAATGTGGGAAAGCTAGAAAACAGGGGCTCTGGGCATGGCATTCTCCAAAGAGATCCTTATGACTCCGTCAAATGAGAACACTTTAGTTTTAATGACACACCAGGACTTTTCTCTGAAAGGTTCTGGGAATGGCAGACTTATTCCTGGTTAGACCCCCTCTCTCGCCTTAACCCCCATAACCCGTCTTGTTTTTCCTGCCCCCACCAGGATGGGAAGAAAACGTCCTTAGGAGACCTTTCCTTTTTTATATTACACAATCTCATCTCTGGAATTCAAGTCCTCTTACGGCTCAGCCCAAATAAGAAGTGCTTGTCACCAGGAAGGCGGCCATCTGAACACGCAGCAGCTGGATGAGAAAAGAGGGCATGTCAGCCCAGAGCAGCAGAGAGGGTTTCTCACGGCAGCTATTTGCAACCCTCCAAGGAGCTTCAGAGGCTGCCCATTAAAACCCTGTTAAAACACTTCTGATGTTGTCAGCAGAAGAGAGCTGAAATAGCACAGCGATCGCTGAGATGCTATCTGCCTCGAGCAATTCAATGGTACTGTCAATACTATGAGCAAGAAGGTACAAGATAAGCAACAACCTAATTTCTACATCAAAATTTCATAAACTCCCTCAGCGGGCAGCACTCCATGTGGGCACATAGAGACCAAGCTAGTGGACCACCCTGGGGAGAAAAAAAAAGACCTTTGAGTTCAGATCTGGCCCCAAAGTCCTGAACCTACACACAGCTACTGAACTTACAACACTCCCTAGGAAATTTTCCCAGAAAGGAATTGCTGGAATGAATGGTCCTTTCCCGGGCACCCCTGGGCACCAGTCAAGACATGGGATTTCTGGATGAGGTTCCTTTCTCAGAGGTCTTAGTATGTTCAAAAGACAACTTGCTGTATCAACATCCATCCATGTTTGTTCCTCATGAGAAAAGTACAGTTGTATTGAAAAGGCTACAGAATCTGCTGGATTTCATACTTCACTGCCCTGCTTCTGATTTCCTACAACAGTATTAGTCACAGAGACCAGAATCCTAATTCCAGAGCACCTTTCCTTGTCAGCAAATATCAAGAAGCAGCTATCTGTTTTGGATCTGAGTTGATAACAGCAGGTTACAGAGGTGAATCCCTCTGTTTTAGAAGCACACACCCTGGTATCATTCCATTTGGTGGCTCTTTCTTTTGGCCAACATAGGGTGATAAGTAGACTGGCTGTCATTCGTATTGGTGGACTTTTAAGGGTGAAACGGTGAGCACCGCTGATAAATAAACTGACACGTGCAAGCAGGATCTGGGGAGACTGGGACCTATGGTTAGCCAGGTTGAGTCCTCGCAGTAAATCGAGGCTTGAAAAGTTGTGTGATGGGATAGGAAGTGAATAAGTGGTTTTTTCCTCACAGAATGAACAGCAGTCTGGAATGAGGATGCTCAGCCCACCAGCTGGATGTCTTTCTTGCCTAATAACAAACATCAGGCTGTTTGATCCACAGTTGTTCACGCAGACAACCGTGCCAACTCAGCCCTGACTTCTCGGTGAGAGGGCGGGGGCATCACCACGTGATTACAATGCAGTCACATTTACCCGCTGCAGTTTCACATGCAGGGTCCTGGGACAGCCAGCAACATGTTTCCAGGAAATCTACCTGAAGCCAAGAGCATGCTGGTCTTAGGGTCCTCTTCTCTAGCCCCAAAGTACAGACCCTAGTGGACAGAAGGTAGGAAGGGGACTCCAGACTGAGAAAGCCAGTGCAGCCAGCTCCACGAGGAACAAGAGATAAGCACTCAATTCAACTTCTCATGACCTAGCACTTAGCATTTCTTCTTTTAACCTTCTTAGTTTTCCTTATTCAAGTTGGCTGGAGACCATGAAAGCCCAACCAGGCTAGAAGCAAAGCAATATTAAGTGAAGGCCTACTTGGAAAAGGTCTGCTAATCTCAAGATTTCTGGCAGTCACTAGTCTACCTAAATCATCAGTGGCCAATTATAACTGTTCATTCAAAACACAAAGGTATCTCAGAGCCATAAATTCAGTAACCAGACTACTCTGAGGAAGTCTGACACTTTACTTGCCTAGTTTATTTTGTGCCTGGCATTAGACAGTATTTAAAAACCATTTTGAGGAAGGGAGAAAATAAGGCTTCAAGGAGTTTGAGCAGAGCAAGTATGAGTCACTACATGATCAAGAAAAAGATTTCTCAAGCATATCAATGAGTGAGAGGGATCTGCCTGATGATACCAGATCTGTAAAACCCAACATGAGATAAAAGGGAGAGGGATTCTGAAGGGTGTCTAGGTCCTGGGAATATGCCCTTCATTTATTTGTCCATTCCTTCAATCGCTCCAAATAACCATGACAGGGGGAAAAAAAAAGTGTTTCTGCTCTCAGTTCCTGTTTATCTTTTTCATAAAAGATTTCCTATAATTTACATTTCTAAGGCAAGCCAAACTAAGCCACAGTGATTCCCGGGTCACAATATCCTCACCAAATACTTCCAAACTATTGTAAGGACTGGAGATCATCCAGGTGGGAAAAGAATCTATTCTTTTCAAGAATCCAGATTTTTCACCATCACAAAAGGCAGTGTGCGTGCGTGCATATGAAGTCGCTTCGGTGGTGTCCGACTCTTTGCAACCCACTGGACTGCAGCCCACCAGGCTCCTCTGTCCATGAGATTCTCCAGGCAAGAATATTGGAGTGGGTTCACAAAAGGAAGAGGACACTTTATAACCAGCACCAACTTTAAACTCTTCGTGGCAGACAAACAACTCTGCAGATTAAGGACTCGATATTTAGATACAGGAAAACCTGCACAAGTATGTCCAAACTCACTGTTAACAAACGCACATTCAATTCTGCTATCTCAGAAGAATGGGTTTGAAAATTATCTTTAAAACCATTTTTTACTGAAGTATAGTAGATTTACAATATTGTGCTAATTTCTGCTATACAGCAAAGTGACTCAGTTATACATATGTATAATCTTTTAATATTCTTTTCTATTATGTGAGAATTATCTTACTTCATATAAAATCAACAAGTATTTATTGAATTGCCTAGTTCATAGATACTGTATAAAATAGAAAGAAAGTATTAGCTGCTCAGTGGTGTCCGACTCTTTGCGAGTCCATGGACTGTAGCCCGCTAGGCTCTTCTCTCCATACTGGACTGGGTTGCCATTCCTCTCTCCAAGGGAATCTTCCCAACCCAGGGCATTGCAGGCAGATTCTTTACTGACATTATAACATAGGCTAAATCCTACCTGTGTTTTAATTTGGTTTCTTCATTCTGAACAGTTAGGTTTTTGTTTGTTTTTACTTTAAACTTCTGTTGAGGGTAGGATGAATTCTAGAAAAAAAACAGCTTCTCCCTCAATACTCTGTAAACCTGAGTTAAGGCAAATCAGACAAAAGAGTGACAGAAATCCCAATAGGAGTATCTTCTGTTGTAATTAAACACATATTGACATCACTCTAAATCCACTATGCTCAATTTCTGGACATCCCACGATACACTAGGAATTTCTCTCCTCACTTACTTACTTTATTTATAGGAAACGGGAATAGACAACTCACATCAGCTGCCTAATCTGAAATGATGCTATACCTCCACAGGGAGGGAAATGGCTGAGAGATTATGGAATAAAATATACAATCAGCAAGATACTCAGCAAAAGGTTCTGAAATATAAGAGATCTACCGCTAGGAGAACCAACATAAATATATATTTTCCTAATTTAGAAAAACGGACTTATATATTACACTCGTAAAAGCAAAAGAGATTCAACTAAGACAGAGGTTTCCTGTACTTCCCTAGTGGTCCAGGGGTTAAGAATCCACCTGTAATGCAGGGTACAAGGGTTTGATCCCTGGTCTGGGAACTAAGAACCCACAGCCATGGAGCAACTAAGCCTGTGTGCTGCAACTACTGAGTTTGCACACTCTAGAGCCCGTGTGCCACAACTAGAGAGGCTACATGCCACCACTACCGAAGCTCAAGTGTTCTGCAGCCTGCAACAATTGAGTCTACACGCCACAACTAGAGTCCCATGCACCGCAACAGAAGATCCCACATGATGCAACGAAGATCCTGCATGTCCCAACTAAGACCCAAAGTAGCCAGATAAGTAAATAATATTAAAAAAAAAAAAAAAACAGGTTCTCAAATTTGGCTCTACACTGGAATCATCTAGGGAATTTCTTTTTAATTTTTATTTTTACTTTATTTTACTTTACAATACTGTATTGGTTTTGCCATACATTGACATGAATCCACCACGGGTGTACATGAGTTCCCAAATGTGAACCCCCCTCCCATCTCCCACCCCATATCATCTCTCTGGATCGTCCCCGTGCACCAGCCCCAAGCATCCTGTATCCTGTATCAAACATAGACTGGCGATTCGTTTCTTACATGATAGTATACATGTTTCAATGCCATTCTCCCAAATCATCCCACCCTCTCCCTCTCCCTCAGAGTCCAAAAGTCCGCTCTACACATCTGTGTCTCTTTTGCTGTCTCGCATTAGGGAATTTAAAAAAAATACTAATGTCTGTGCTTCACCCTCAACTGCTCTGAGTGCAGTCTGGAGAGAGGGAATTTTTGAAAGGTTCCCAAAGAATTCTAATGTGCAACCAAGGTTGAGAATCACTGCATAAGCGTTGCTGGTGTCCATATCTAATGAAGCCTGGATATCTTGAACTGGGGGCAGTTAGCAAATGGAGGAGGTGAATATGAAAGAAAGAGAAACTGGGAGAGACTAAGAGTTGGAAAAGGTCAGTTTTCATTCCAATTCCAAAGAAAGGCAATGCCAAAGAATGCTCAAACTACTGCACAATTGCACTCATCTCACATGCTAGTAAAGTAATGCTCAAAATTCTCCAAGCCAGACTTCAGCAATACGTGAACCGTGAACTCCCTGATGTTCAAGCTGGTTTTAGAAAAGGCAGAGGAATCAGAGATCAAATTGCCAACATCCGCTGGATCATGGAGAAAGCAAGAGAGCTCCAGAAAAACATCTATTTCTGCTTTATTGACTATGCCAAAGCCTTTGACTGTGTGGATCAAAATAAACGGTGGAAAATTCTGAAAGGGATGGAAATACCAGACCACCTAACCTGCCTCTTGAGAAATCTATATGCAGGTCGGGGAGCAAGTTAGAACTGGACATGGAACAACAGACTGGTTCCAAATAGGAAAAGGAGTACGTCAAGGCTGTATATTGTCACCCTGCTTATTTAACTTCTATGCAGAGTACATCATGAGAAACGCTGGACTGGAAGAAACACAAGCTGGAATCAAGACTGCCGGGAGAAATATCAATAACCTCAGATATGCAGATGACACCACTCTTATGGCAGAAAGTGAAGAGCTAAAAAGCCTCTTGACGAAAGTGAAAGAGGAGAGCGAAAAAGTTGGCTTAAAGCTCAACATTCAGAAAACGAAGATCATGGCATCTGGTCCCATCACTTCATGGGAAATAGATGGGGAAACAGTGGAAACAGTGTCAGACTTTATTTTTGGGGGCTCCAAAATCACTGCAGATGGTGACTGCAGCCATGAAATTAAGACGCTTACTCCTTGGAAGAAAAGTTATGACCAACCTAGATAGTATATTCAAAAGCAGAGACATTACTTTGCTGACTAAGGTCCGTCTAGTCAAGGCTATGGTTTTTCCAGTGGTCATGTATGGATGTGAGAGTTGGACTGTGAAGAAGGCTGAGCGCGGAAGAATTGATGCTTTTGAACTGTGGTGTTGGAGAAGAGTCTTGAGAGTCCCTTGGACTGCAAGGAGATCCAACCAGTCCATTCTGAAGGAGATCAACCCTGGGATTTCTTTGGAAGGACTGATGCTAAAGCTGAAGCTCCAGTACTTTGGCCACCTCATGCGAAGAGTTGACTCATTGGAAAAGACTCTGATGCTGGGAGGGATTGGGGGCAGGAGGAAAAGGGGACGACCGAGGATGAGATGGCTGGATAGCATCACGGACTGGATGGATGTGAGTCTGAGTGAACTCCGGGAGTTGGTGATGAACAGGAAGGCCTGGCGTGCTGCGATTCATGGGGTCGCAAAGAGTCGGACATGACTGAGTGACTGAACTGAACTGAACTGAATGTTAATCTTTCACACTTCTTGTAAATAATCACAATTTTCTTTGAGATTAAGGAGCTTTAAAAATATGTCAAATATACTCCTCTGTATTCTAGAGTCTGCAGCATAATGCACACTCGTTTCCACTCTATGCAAGGGAGCAATGCGTACAAGTTAGGAGACATATTCAAGTGTCTGCATGTCTCTAGTTTAGGTCTTTCACCAAATACTAAACTGAAGTAGAGAATGGTAAAGTGTTAGGAGAAAAGAGACCTAGGTAGTAATAGAGATAAATAAAAACCAAGACCACCAGATTCTCCATCCAGAGAAAGAAGAATCAGCTAAGCTAGTTCTTTTCTCTGGTACTTTGATGCCTGAAATGTTTTCTCTAACTGATGGGTTTCAAGAGACATCTGTTTCTCTCTCAAAAGAGTTAAAAGAATTAGACATCAGTGAAATATATCCTGGTCTTTTATTCTCAAGAAGCTAGCTCCCTGAACTGAAAAATATTAGACCAAGCCAAGAAACAGATTAAGAAAAATCATAATAATAGACAATATGTGAAATTAATCCTGGTTAGTTACATTTCCTGCTTATCTGCTCCTGCTATCAAAAGAGAGATCCTGATTAGTTCCTTATATTTTATCTAATGGATGTAAGAGAAATGTAGGTTGCATTTATAGGGTAAGTCTGCACATTAACTACGCAAGTGGCAAATTTTCTGAGATGAAACCAGTAACAGACTTGTGGTACATTCATTGATAGCCAGAGACTGCCCTTTTGAATAGTTATCTTTCAGTAGTTTCCAGGAAAGTCACTGTTAATCCCAAGTAGTTCCAACAAAATATACCTTTAGTTGGAATGCGATTCTTTGAAACTAGCCCTACAGAGTCCTCCCGTGAGGTTAGTTAGTATCTGCGGCCCCACTTTAACTCAAGCAACCGGGCCTCCCTGGTGGCTCAGTAGTGAAGAAGCTGCCTGCCAAGGCAGGAGACACAAGTTCAATCCCTGATCTAAGATCTCACATGCTGTGGAGAGACTAGGCTTGCGCGCCACAACTATTAAGCTTGTGCTCTAGAGCCCGGGAGCCACTTACTGAAGCCTGTGCATCCTAGAGCCCACGTTCCACAACAGGAGAAGGCACTGCAACGAGAAGCCTGCACACCGCAGCTAGAGAGGGGCCCCAGCCCGCCACAACTGGACAAAAGCCACTGCAGCACGGCCACAAATGAAATAAATAAAATGTTCAAGAAAGAGAGAGCTGCATTTAAAAAAAAATCAAACCACCACTCTGGACAATCATTCTGCCTTTCACTTAAGGAGGCATTTGGCTGGCAAAAGGCCTCACTCAACCCTTTCCACTTAGTTATTGTAGGATTTTGCTTTAAATTCCCATGATGCCTAACTTTTGTCCTGTGAAAAATTTATGCATAAGAATTAAACAAAGGAAGGAAACTAACAATTTCTAAGGCACTGAACAGTTGGCCAAACTCTGAGGAACACAGAAAAAGTGTGACACAGATCCTGCCTCAAAGAAGTTAACTATCTGATGTGGATTCAGTTCTAAAACATAAAAGCAACTGCACACAGAAAAATCAAAGAGGTATTAACTAAATAAGGGAATAACTCTCAGGAAAGGCTTTTGGAGGAAAGAACCAGAAGAACATACGGATACAGGCAAATTTGCAAAGGAAGTTCATAGAAACATTGCTAACCAAGGTCACTGCCCCAAAACGGGACCTCCACGAAGGCCATTTCATTTTCTAGTGTGATTTCTAAGATAGGTTGAAAAATGGAAATTGGAAACTAGTATTAGTGAGTGTAATAATCGCCTTGGTTACAATTAAGGTGGGGGTAGTATCTGCCTAAAGCAAGGCAAATATAAAGCTATCTTGGCTAAATCCATTGACTTGCATAGGCTTCCCAGGTAGCTCAGATGATAAAGAAGCTGCCTGCACTGCAGGAGACCTGGGTTGGGAAGATCCCCTGGAGAAGGGAATGGCAACCCACTCCAGTATTCTTACCTGGAGAATTCCATGGGCAGAGGGGCCTGGCGGGTACAGTCTGTAGGGTTGCAGAGTCGGACACGACTGAGCGAACACTTTCACTTTCACTGACTTGCATATACATACATTGTGCACGCATGCCTCCTTAGTCATGCGGTCATGTCGGACTCTCTGCGACCCTGTAGATTTAGCCCACCAGTCTCCTCTGTCTAGGGATTCTCCAGGGAAGAATACTGGAATGGGTAACCATTTCCTTCTCCAGGGGATCCTATATTGTAGGTGGATTTTTTACCATCTGAGCCACCTGTGAAGCCCATACACACGCATACTTACATTTTATACACTCATATCTATTATATTTATTTTAAATATATTATTATATATAATTTTATATATTCAGGTGTACATATAAAAATAAAGTATGTGTATATGTGTATAAAACTTTATCCCATGCCTTGTCTTTTGCAGACTTCAGATAGCTCTTTGAAGGTGTAGACAAGTTCTTTGCTATAAGCAAGTAATTTAGGGGGTTAGTACATATATCGGGCTTCCCTGGTAGCTCAGCTGGTAAAGAACCCACATGCAATGCAGGAGACCCTGGTTCGATTCCTGGGTGGGGAAGATCCCCTGGAGAAGGGATAGGCTACCCACTCCAGAATTCTTGGGCTTCCCTGATGGCTCAGACTGTAAAGAATCTGCCTGTAATTCGTGAGACCTGGGTTCGATCCCTGGGTTGGAAAGATCCCCTGGAGGAGGATGGCAACCCCCTCCAGTATTCTTGCCTGTAATATCCCCATGGACAGAGGAGCCTGGCAGGTTACAGTCCATAGGGTTGCAAAGAGTCGGACATGACTGAGTGACTAAGCACAGCACAGTACATATATCATCTTATCTTTAGACTAGTTGAGCTCCAAAAAGAGGATATCCTTCCAATGGAACAGACTTCTTTCACAGGTAGGCTTTTTGTAAACAGGATATGTATACTCTTTAAGAAGCAACAAGTTGAGGATATAAATCTGTCAAGTCTAGAATATTCCTATTGAGTTTTACAAATGGCAGAAAACAATAGGGTACCAGTTCTTTCTAACATTAGCCGCTTTGTTCCTCTCACGGCCTTACAGAAAAGATTGTTTGCAAGTCTTCACATCCTTACAAAATATTCAGATTCTTCAATGAAATGAGGTTCCCACATGGTGGATACACCCACACAAACTGCTACAGTGAATGAAGAGGATTATAGTCAGATCTTTGATGATCCTAACTTTATGCGAAGGCCCTGCTCTGGTGGGCAGCTTTCCCTCCAAATCTATGCCTGAAAAATGTTACCCAAGAAACAGACCCTAGACCTTCAGCAGAGCTGTTTGAGTCAAAACATTTCCTGTGTAGGAACATTTCCTGGTGTAAGTACAGTGATGGCTCCCTGGCTGAAATGTCAGAGGCTTTTTGCTGTTGTCGTTGGAGAAATGACCTGGATGCAAGGAAAAGACCCTGAGTCTAATGATGCATAATTCCTCCTAGATCAATGCACATCTGGAATACCAACCTCAGGAGAGCCTGCCTGCATTATGCAGACACCTTTGCTGCTTCGAGATAGCGCTCTTTTCAGCCAATAGCTCTTACACAGAGCAACACTCACTTTAAATCACCTTTCAAACAGCTACTCATCCAAGGGAAGACAATTCCAAAGGGATCAAACTGGGCAGCTAAGAAGTCTGCGGCTAGAGACATGACAAAAGAGGTCGGAAGGGACCCAGGGAGAGGATGGCTCTCAAAGGGACAGGAGAATCGCTGGATGTTTACCTTCTTGTTCGAAAAGTCTTTTGGGGCACAAGTATGGTCAATACAGAAGCACAGTCACTTGGTGGCCAACTGAACTATCGTATGAACTAACCAGGCAATGATTACAGATGACAGAGGGGAAAAGGGAAGAGGGGCTGGTTCTAGCAATTGTGAAGGGGGAAGGTGGAGAATGTTAATATCATTCCATTTCTTCTGAAGAAGACAGACTACTCTCCACTCTCACCCGAGGTTTTTTTTTTTCTCCTTTCTTCTACCCAGGGCCAAGACCCTGGCTCCGAGAAGGCTGTGGGCAGCTAGGACTTGGTTCACTTCCACCATCTCTAGTGGTGTGGGTCCAGCTTGGCCTGGGACAGACTGGAGAGAGGATGCTTTCAGTTGCTGAAGGAGGCCTACACATGCCTTTATTTCCCCACGATAACCTATCCCTACCTGCAAAGAAGCAAAATGCCCATGGAGAGTAGATTTCCTGTTTCTTTGGCAGGATTCCTGACTCCCTGAGATGGGAGAGCGTATCAGTAGCTGAAAAAGTCCCTTCCTTTCGCTCTCCATTCGTATCTGTTTTAATTCTGAGTTAGGGAACTACTTTGTGATCCTATTTAATAGCTGCCCCTGAAATTTTCTCTGCTGAGCAGTTTACTAGTGCTCTTACCACATCGTGAGGATTTGATGCTTAGCACTTGGTCACAGGGCAATTTCAGCAGTAGATCCCAGATGAGAACTTAGTGAATATGAGCCTTTCCCCGATATTCTTCCTGGCCACCAGGTATGAATCAGGTAAGAAATTCAGAATGCTTGCTTTTCAAAAATATTTTTTTGATGTGGATCATTTTTAAAGTCTTTTTAAAATCTGTTACAATATTGTTCTGTTTTCTGTTTTGTTCTTTTGGCCATGAGGCATCTGGGGATCTTGGCTCCCTGGCCAGGGATTGAACCCACACCCCCTGCATTTAAAGGCAAAGTCTTAACTGCTGGACCATCAGGGAAATCCCAGAACACTTGCTTCTTAATGCTGGCCCCATCTTTCAGGACTTAACTCCAATATTCACTCCTTTAGGAGTTCTGGACAGCATCTCATATATAGGCTATAATGGTAAATCTCTAAATGGCTTTAAAGGGAGCTTTCAGGACTTAAAAAGCCACTGCATCACAAAAGCTACAAACTTCCTTATTACACAACAGGAACAAATCCGCTGGGTTCCTTCACCTTCTAAGGGATGAGTGAATCCTCCACCTGATGGGATGACATTAACTTCCATGGGTGTGATATGGCAGTCACATACCAAATCAGCAGGTGCCAATATTCTTCATGAGATCTGGCTCGATTTTAAACTTCTTCATATTCTATCCTTTCGGGAACCCTGACACCTTCTCTCTGCAACTGATGGAATCGGCTCCCAGACCTGATGGATTCTGTGTCTAATTAGAGCACGGCTCAGACCTTTCCTGTAGAGGGTGAAGACTGGACCACGTTCAACTGGCTTTCTGTTCAGCCTCTTTAAAAAGCAATAGCAGCAGCTCTCCTACAAAATGGTCCAGGGCGGCCACCTAAAAGGGTGGGTGATCTTCATAAATGGACAGGAAACAGAAAAGACGAGTATTTGGGCGGGTGACAGATCCCTTAACTGGCCCTTCAAGATACGAGCTGTTCTGTTAAACATAGGGCCATTATGCTGGCCGGCCATCCACTTTAAACCCCAGAGTGATTAAAATGCTGGCAGGAAATGAAAGCTCTCTATTGAAGGTCCTTCCCTGAGGTCCTAATTTCAAACCAAATTTTACAGCACCGCACAGGAACAAAGGAAGCCCAGTCTTCCAAGTCTTCTTTTTGTCACTTTGGACAAAGACACCCCCTCATACTCTTCAAAGAACAATGGCCTCTGTAGAGCCACAGCCACGCCAAGAATGGGCACAAACCATACAGAAACACATTTTAAAAATACATTTTACACTGCCCTTGACATTTCGGATAAATAGAAACCACGGCGCTGAAATTCCAAATATTTCATCCTCTCCCTCCTCCCTTCGCCTCTATAATGAGAATTTTCCTATTCTCCCAATCTACTTGATCTTTGACATTTTGGCCTCTGTGAATGGAGGATACAGTGGAGTAGCCAAATAAATTAATTATTCAGATAACTGCATTTTATTAAAATAATCACTGGCATTGAGACACAGTCGCACAATTTTCCACCATCAGGAGACAAGGATGGCTATGAACCTTTCTTTCATTGAAACGTTGCCAGAGTCTTTCCTGTTCCTTAGTCCACTGCGACCAAGCCAGGCAAAACATGTTATCAGGACAGGATTTCTTTTTTTTTTTTTTTTTAATAGCTGTTGTTTCGGGGTGGCCCTTTTCTTCCCCCCCGTCTTCTTCTGCAGCAAAAACAGCTTTCATGTTTTTACTGAACCACTTCAGATTCACTCTTCCACACAGTGGATGTTTACTTGGATTTCGCAGGCTGAGAACAGCTGGTTGTTTCCTAACAAATGGAACACGAGACCATATGTTTCAACATTTAAGCAATTTTGAACCAGAGGTATAATTCTGACTGTCCTTTGTGGAAACTGTATGTTAAATACCCAAAGGATCCGCGCCGTACAAGAGATACGGTACCCCCTCCCCTTCCTTTTTTAGCGCATTTCCCCTTAGCAACAAAACCACTCCACACCACTTACATCACACACTCGCACCACAAGTTTGCAGAGAGCACTGGTGAGCTGAGTGCAGCCCTGCTTCAGGGGCAGCTGTATTTTAAACAGGAAAAGACAGCTAAGCAGACTTTTTCCTTCTAATTCTGTTTGGGAACAAAATGTGTCTGAGGCCCTCTGAGGGCACATCAACAATATGGATACCTATTTTCTTCCCAGAAGCCCAGACCTAACAGATGTATAAAAGAGGAGGCTCTGATATTCATAGTCAGGATGACCAGGTGCTGTATTTCTGCCCCCTTTGCTTTTCAGAACTTTCTCACGTGAAGCTGGGCTAGTGAGGTTCAACTTAAATTCATGCCGAGGATGAGATATGTCCTAAACCGAGGAACTTTTCACAAGACTTACTATCTCAGCTCCCCCATGAAACTTATTATCACATTTCTTTTAAATTCAAGACTTCAATATTAATCATTAATAACATTGTGGCCAGTGGTAAAGAACCTGCCTGCCAGTGCAGGAATGTCAGAGACCTGTGTTTGATCCCTGGGTCGGGAAGATCCCCTAGAGGAGGGCATAGCAACCTGCTCCAGTATTCTTGCCTGGAGAATCCCATGGACAGAGGAGCCTGGCGGGCTTCAGTCCATGCGGTCACAAAGAGTCAGACACGACTGAAGGGACTAAGGATGCATACATGCACTGTCAGAGAACAAAACTCTGGATTTCAAGTCAGGCTGAGTCAGAGCATTAGCAAGATGTTAGCACTGCACCAGGAGGAAGAGTCTCTTGTTCCTGGAAGATGAGAGCTCAACTTTAGAAGAAACTAAATGCAGTGAAAAGTCAAATATATGCAAATAGGCAATACAGTAAGTCAAATACCAAGTGCAGGAGAGTTGAACAGGAAGCTACCAGCCTCTGGAAGGCCTGAGAGCTCATGAAACCTCCCCATTTTGAATTTAGATTTTGAAATAATAAGTTGAAGTCAATACATTTTTATAGGTCATTTTCAAAAATATTAAATAAGAATTACTTATTAAGATAAACTAGGTAAGAGGTAAAAACTGTAGGTAACAGGCTATTTTTACCCTAGATTCAGAAAGGCATTTCTTTGAACTCAAGATCCTAAATGTCCCAGTCTCTATAAGTTTCTGTATATGTCATTAGATATATTTTTTGAAGAAGATTTTTAAAATAGCCCTCCTTATTATCATTACCATACACTTCAAGGATAATTTAAAGAGGTGATCAATATTAATTCCCAAGATTTTTTTCTCCATCCGTGTTCTTATATAAAAGGGAAATTAATAATACCACCAATATTTTTCTTTCTCTGATTTCACTTAAGTGCAAGAATCCTACAGAGAATTTTACAAAGCCAATATGTTCAGCCATGTTACTAATAAAATTTCAGCAAAACCAAAACCATTATTCCTCCCCACCACTTTCACCAAACAAGACACAAACATGTCCTTAGTCACTCAGTCATGTCCAACTCTTTGCAACACTACAGGATGGAGACCATCAGGCTCTCCTGTCCATGGGGATTCTCCAGGCAAGAATACTGCAGGGGGCTGCCATGCAGGGGATCTTCCTAATCCAGGGATCGAACCCAGGTCTTCTCATATTGCAGGTGGATTCTTTACCATCTGAGCCACCAGGGAGGCCAAGACACAAATACATATATGCATTATTTCTGTCTCAGCTTAATTCTCACAGCTCCAGGAAAATTCGGAAAATGGACCTTTTGCCAGCTGACTTTCTTTGAGCTCTGGTACAGGGCAGAGCTCCTCTCCTGGGTTTTGGAGCAACACAAGGATTGCGTGGGGTAGGAGTGGTTGGAGAGGGCAGTTACATCCGTGCTTTTAAGATGTTACTCAGTACACAAGAAAATGTGTACCAAAGCGTTCAGTGCAGTTTTGCTTGCAGAAGCAAGCATTTTTAACCAACTGCTACAGGGAGGCAGTTAAATAGATTATAACATCTTCATACAGCAGAATGCTACTGGAAAGAGCTCAAGGAACTGGAGCAGAGGCCAAGGAGTCAGAATACCTTCATTTGAATCTAGTCTTATTTTTTTAAAACTTATTTATTTGGCTGTGTTGGGTCTTAGTTGTGGCATGTGGGATCTTCTTCAATCTGGGTTGTGGCATGCAAGATCTTCAGTTGCGGCATGCAAACTCCTCCAGTTCCCTGAACAGGGATTGAACCTGGGCTTCTGGCACTGACAATGCAGAATCTTAGCCACTGGACCACCAGGGAAGTCCCTAGCTTTGGCTTTTACTATCTTTGTTACCTTGGGCGCAACTTTAATGTTTCTTTAAATCAGTTTCTTCATCTATTAATACTTATGTCTTAAAGTTATATTGAGGATTAAGTGAATTAACACACATCTGCCTTGAGAAATAGTTTCCATCCTTATTAATATACAGACAATGAAAGAATAAGGCAAATCTACAAGTGTAATATATACTGACAGGGAGACAGTATCTGTTAGAAATTGGTGAGAGCAAAACACCAGTTGGAGAGCAGTAGATAGAGTAGTATGAGAACAGGGAAGAAAATCTGAATTTCTGTGCTTTCATGCATATAGCAGATAAAAGTTTAAGAAATATCCCTGCTCCACTGACAGATGAGTGGATACAAAAGACGTTAATGTATACACACAATGCAATACTACTCAGCCATGAAGAAGAATGAAATAATGCCATTTGCAGCAACAGGGATGGACCTAGAGTTATACTAAGTGAAGTAAGTCAGACAAAGACAAATATCACACAGTATCACTTATATGTGGAATAACAAAAAGTGATACAAATGAATTTATTTCCAAAACAGACAGACTCACAGACATAAAAAACAAACTTAGAGTTACCAAAGAGGAGAGTGGGTGGGGAGGAACAAATTGGGAGTTTGGGATTAATAAGATACACACTGTGAAAGATACATACTACTATGTATAATATTAACAACAAGGACCTACTGTATAATACAGAGGACTATATTCAATATCTCATAACCTATAATGGAAGAGGATCTGAAAAAGAATACACACACACATATTACTGAATCACTCTGCTGTACACCTGAAACAAATGCAACATTGTAAATCAACTACATTTCAATTTAAAAAATTTTTAATAAAATAATTAAAAAATAAAAAGAGATATCTCTGCTATCTTTGGCATTATATCAGAGTTTATGTTTGGAGAAGGAAATGGGAACGCACTCCAGTACTCTTGCCTGGAAAACCCCATGGGCAGAGGAGCCTGGTAGGCTGCAGTCCATGGGGTCGCTACGAGTTGGACACGACTGAGCGACTTCACTTTCACTTTTCACTTTCCTGCCTTGGAAAAGGAAATGGCAACCCATTCCAGTGTTCTTGCCTAGAGAATCCCAGGGACGGAGGAGCCTGGTGGGCTGCTATCTATGGGGTCGCACAGAGTTGGACACGACTGAAGTGCCTTAGCAGCAGCAGCAGCAGCAGCAGAGTTTATGTGCATGAAACCTACAAAAGGTCTAAGAACAAATATTAATCCTGTGTCTTCAAATAAAAAGAAACTTGAAAAACACACTCCTCTGTAGCTTACATATCAGTTGTTCCCCTAATACCTCTGTTCCTTCAAAACAAAATTAAGTTTGGATCTATACTGAATTCTTTAAACTAAAAAAAAAAAAAAAAAAAAAGTCCTAGATAGATTCAATGCAAAAATTGTTATATTCATAGTGGAAAACCACCTCATAATTTTCTAACATAAAAAAGTAGTTTTAGTTAATATGATAGTTACAGTGTCACAAAAAAAACTAGCATAAATTATAGATTTTATATATATATACAGATATACATACAAAGCAAGATAAAATATGCCTTACTTATTGTAAAAAAAAAAAAAAAAGTTATTCCCAGAACTCAAGACTCATCTAGACAGCTCTGACTCAGAATACAGGGAAGGCTGTGTAGACGATGCCCCAAGAAGGCCGGAGGAGGCCCTCGGCCCCCTGGCTGTTCCCACGTGCGGTGCTTCCAGTGTACATGTCAAGGTGACAGCATGACAAAGGCTAGTGGATCAGTCTGAAGCTAAAACTCAAAGGCATGGTTGAAGTTCCTTTTTCAAAGGTGATGACTGCACTAGGTAAGGCTTTTTCCAAGATCATGACTTATCCCACACATTCTGAATCATGCAAGAGTCACTCATTCACGCAACATTTATTAAGTGTCTGTAACTAGAGTGCTAGAAACAGACCTCTAAAACTTAGGCTGAAATCTATGTTCCTCAGATACATGAAAAACTTATAGAAGTAAAGGAGAAGTATAATGCAGGAATAAGCTAGTCTCAGTTGGCTCATTAGGGAAAAGAGACACATGTAATTGCTTTTCCTTTAAAAGCTCAGACTCTACTGATCAGATGGGTACAGATAGCATAAAGGGCTTTGGGGCAAAAATTATCTTCGTAACTGATCACAAAGGCTGTTTTTCTGATTACATCTGCCTTAAATGCTGCTCCTGACATAGTTCACACCCTAAGAATACCAAGACTATTCATTTATTAAGAACTTGCATAAAACTAGGTCCATTCCACAGGCCCTGCAAAGCTTTGTGGTTTAGTTGCTAAGTCGCCTCTGATTCTTTGCAACTACATTGACTGTAACCTGCCAGGCTCCTCTGTCCTCGGGACTTTTCAGGCAAGAATACTGGAGTGGGTTGCCATTTCCTTCTCCAGGGGATCTTACTGACCCAAGGATCAAACCCCGATCTTCTGTATTGCAGGCGGATTCTCTACCGATGAGCCACCACTTAGGCCTCTTTAAATTAGCCATTTCAGACTAAGCAGAGAGGGGAAAAGCCTGCCGAAGAAGGGTCTAGAGAATATAAAAGCAGCACATTCTCTGATGAGCAGTCCTTTCTCCTGCCCTCTTCCCTCTAGACCAATGGTGGGATTAGCAAGCTGGACAGCATGTGGTAGCAATCACAAAGACCAATTTGTTCTGAGCATGTCAAGGTCAATGACATTATGGCTGAGGAGACTGTCTTGAGCACTGGACGTCTGCAACAGTTCCTGAATGTCACACAGGATCACCTATGGTGTTTGTTTACCATTTCCTCCACACTAGCTCTCAAAAGCTATCTTTCCTATAGACTTAGACATATGCAGAAATGGCAATACCTCATTCTGGTGGTCTTCTGTTGGTCAACAGATACATGCTATTATTGATGTTGACAAGGTGGGAGGCCCACCAGGAAGTCCAGCTGGATTTGTTGAAATAAAACAATTTTTCCTTCCTGAAACACATTTTATCAGGAAACTAGTCTCTCTGACTGTATCCCACTTAGGATATACTGCCTGCTCTTCCTCTAGAAGACAGAAAAGGAGGAAAGAAATGTCTCCCCTGCCCCCACTCCCACTCCCTTTTACTTTCAACCTTTTTGGAGAGGTAGAAAGGAGAAAAATCACACTTCTTGTATTTCCCAGGCAGGAAAGTTCCAAAGAAAGTCACTGTTGTTGTTGTTTAATAATAAGAGAGTCTTAAAACGCTCTTCATTTTAACAGTGGACTGGAAAAGTGAACAGAGTGGGAGAAATCCACTGCATATTTGTCAGAAATTGCTACTTAACTACTTCTTAGTGTGAATCACAAGTTAGCCTTTGATTTCAGATAGAACTGGACTTGTTAATTTTTTATCCTATTACTCTTTCTCTTCCAATTATTCCTGATATTTAATAAGTTCCAAGGCATTTGTTTCATTCTCAGCCAATGTCAAGACTGAATAATACAAGAGGAATCAGATTTAAAGAAAAAAAAAAAAAAAGCCCTGGTACTGTGTTTTCAAAGGTAATTATGTTCCAGAAACACTTAATGTAAGGGCTATAAACTGTTTTAAAGAAAGTTACAGTGACGAAGCAACAACAATTTTTGTTATTTTTAACATGGGTATTTTCGTTTAAAAAAGATTCCACTCAGTGTTTCCCAAATTCAGTGTTTCACATAATGGTCCGTCTAATATGAATGTGGGAAAAAAAGACAAATCCAAACATGGAATACTCTTTTCAAAAAATAGGGAACTAAATGTAAAGGTCCAGTAAAATGTGATATTTAGATTTTTCTGAACTCGTTCACATGACCTTCCTTCTATTTATAGAAGTGCAGCAATTCCCATTTGAATATAGAGCAATACCTTGTAGGAGAACTTGATTTAGCACAAATAAACTTGGGGAAAGTGTTGACTTAAAAATAAAACACTGGAAGAGGAGGGAGGGGCTTTTCTTCCCCCCCTCTGTGAAAATTTCCGGAAAAGCTGTAAACAAAGGCAGGTTTGGCTCAGACACTGAGTGACTCTGGTGAGCTGAGGAGGATGAAGAGTGTATCAAACCTCCCAGAGTGAGGAAATGTTTGTAAAACAGTTAGTAAATCACAAGGAGCCAGGGTCACCATGCTGAATAAGCCGAGGGACTCGAAGCCAAAACCCCAGCTGTGAAAGAAGGGGCCCGGCGTGGCTTCACAGCTTGAACCCCATTTTGCATGCTCTCTCCAGTTCCATCCTCTGCCCTTTCCCCTCCTGTCTTGGAGGGCTCCGCGATTAATTAGCTCGGGGCCAAGGATACTGCTGACTATCCCCTATTGAGTGCCAAGGTGAGGATCCCTGGTACAATGAAAATAGAGTGATACTGATGGAATCTTTGGTCCTAGGGACAAGCTGAAAGTTCCAGCTGGGAAAAAAGAATCACACTCAACCTGGGAAAAAAAAAAGTTTACAAAGATGAACAGGAGGCAAAATATGTAGCTGGAAGTTTCTATGGATTTTGAAATCTCTTTTCAAGCCCCTTTTTGATCACTAGTCTCCCTAACTCTTCTGTGATACATCTGTTAATTATTCTTTCCTTGATTTTACACAGATGAAAATGTGGAAACTGTTAAGTCCTTCATAAACTGTCTCTTTTGTGCCCTGTTGTCCCCCAGAAGTCAGGAAGACAAAAATAAAATAAGAATAGTAATAAAGGGAGAAAGAGAAGGGAACATACAGTCTGGAGGACTCTTCTCAATTACTCTGGGCAGAAAGTTCTTTTTGGCTGGATTGACAGTTAGTTCTCTTCATTCATCTTTAATCTCCGAAAATGACTTTTTGAAGACTGCCTATTCTTTCTCTACACCAAACTCTATCTGCCCACACAGAGACTAATACTATGCACTTAAACTATGAAATAAAGGAAGGATAATTATTAATGGTTTTTAAAAATTCTTAAAGTGAAAAGTATGATGATAGATGAAAATGTTTATTTTTCAAACACTGAATGAAAGGAAGGTGAAAGTGAAAGTCGCTCAGTTGTGTCCAACTCTTTGTGACCCCGTGGACTATACAGTCCATGGAATTCTCCAGGCTAGAATACTGGAGTGGGTAACCTACTCCAGTAGGCTTGCATCCCTTCTCCAAGGGATCCTCCCAAGCCAGGGATCGAACCCAGGTCTCCCACACTGCAGTGTGGATTTTTTGCCTGGGCCACCAGGGAAGCCCAAGAACACAGGAGTGGGTAGCCTATTCCTTCTCCAGCAGATCTTCCTGACCCAGGAATCGAACCGGGGTCTCCTGCATTGCAGGTGGATTCTTGACCAACTGAGCTATGAAAAGAAGGTGGGATAGACAAAAAAGCAGGCACCCCGATTACCACCAACAGGGACCAAAGACGGACAAAGTAAGGTGCAGTTCTTCCATTAAAAAATAATTTAGAAAAAAAAAAAAGAAGTCTTGAAATTGTAAACAATCAAAAACCTCTTTTGGAGGCACCAAAATATTTCCTTTTGAAAAAAAGAGGTAAAAAGCACAGGCATTAGCAAACTTCTCCAGCAATTACACATAATTTAATATGAACCCTGATTCACAACAGAAGATGAAAAAAATCTTCATCGCGATGCTGATGCTATAAATATAAACTGCTTAGAGAAAATTGGGTACCTTGATTATCTAAATTGAAATAAGACAGATACATTAGAGTCAGCTTTACTGTTGAAAAGCTACTGACTTGGTATAAGTTATCCGGGCTGTTTATTTCTACTATCCACGCATTACCTTTACTCCTTTCAAATAGACCCTGTGAGAAAAACAGGACATGCGCTCTTGAGTTGTTTTTCTGGGTTGGCACTGAGTCAGGCACACTCTCAGCTCATCTCTCACACTTTTGTCCCAATGGCAGGCCAATGGTGATGCTATATAATCCTCAGCTTTG
This sequence comes from Oryx dammah, assembly GCF_014754425.2. Taxonomy (NCBI): domain Eukaryota; kingdom Metazoa; phylum Chordata; class Mammalia; order Artiodactyla; family Bovidae; genus Oryx; species Oryx dammah. Next base: position 50,237,631 of record NW_024070192.1, on the reverse strand, counting down.
CTTTGTAAAAAATTCAATTTGGCCCATCCAGAGATCAAACAGGATTTTCGGCCCAATGTATTCTTATTCTAACTAATGGAGTGATTAGCCCAGATAGCCTAGGGCAGAAAAACAAGGCGTATCAGAAGGAGAGGAAACTCTTGCTTGAGAGGGCTAGTGAACGCTTTGAGTAATGTTTCCAGGCAACTGGGAAAAGTATATGCTTTGGAGCCAGCTCTGAGATCAAATCCTGCCCTCAACCTTGACAGCTCTGTTGGGCTGGGCCAGTCATTTCATCCTCTCTGCAAAATGGCGGTAAAAATCACTATGTACCAAAAGTGTTGATAGAGCTAAATGTGATACTTTTGAACATACTTGGAATGGCATCCAACACATAAAAATACTGAAAATGTTAGCTTCCTTCCCCCTACCTCTCCCCTCATTTCACTGGAGTATACACAAAAGCCTTTAAAAGTTCCTGGGTTTTTTGGATTGCACACGGACCCTAAGTCACATACATGGAGCCGCACCACTCTCTCTCACCATCAACTGGAACTTGTGCAAACGCCATAGGCCTCCCAGCTCCCACCTCCTCCTGCACCACATTTGTTATACTCTAAGTCAAAAGGACTCCTTTAAGCCTCAAAAAGGAGAGTGTCCCCCCCAAAATAAATGGCCTTGACTCAAACTTTGGATATGTAGCTATTTAAACATGTTGTTCGCAGCTCATGTTCTCAGCTTGCGGAATTCCTCTTGGATGCTGTCTCCAGTGGCAGTGGATGGTTTCCACATTACATTCTTTGCCCCCTTATTCAGCTGGCAAGCCAGATAAAATAAAAATAAATTCAGAAAACACACACACACACTTCAGTGCTATTGTGAGATAGACAAGTAGGTGATTAATATGGCCTGGAGATACGCTTATCATTAACAGGCCTCCTGGTTCTGATTTTGCTACTAGTAGGTGCTTGCCCATGTCAGGTAGTCTGCCTTCGAGAAGAAATATTGCTGTCACTGTTTGATTTTAGGTTTAAGTTACAATATAGCTTACTGATTTTTAAAAGCAAGATCTCATCATTTTAATGGGACTGAATGACAACTGAATATTGACCTATAATTTTTTTTTTTAACCATTTTTTACCTCTTTTGCACTGTCTGGTAGGTGGGTGAAGGATACTCCCTAAGGATCAAAGACAAACATTTGCCCCGTTAAAAATGACTCAGAGCTTCTCACTTGGCTTCAGAATCCTACGTGAGGGTTTCTTCCTTCCTCCCTCCTTCTGTCCTTCCTTCCTTCCTTCTCCCGTCCTCTCTTCTCTTCCCCCCCACTCCCGTCCTCTCCTTTCTTACTCATGGAGGTATTACTGGGCTCAGGCCGTGGTACAGAGACATATCCCATCAAAAAACTGCATTTTCCAATTCTATTTGGAGTTTCAGCACTCGATTATAAGGCTCAGAGAAGTTTCTTCATTTGGAGAAATAAAAATTTGGCCTCATTGTACCTGGCAGTGTGGGTGTGGCAAAGAAATAAAACTCAAATGCAGGCTGAAACAAAAGCAATATCATAAGAAAAACATATTTACAAAATGAGAGAGCCAGCTGGGCGGCCAAACAACTGGAGATATCTTACCACCACCCTAGTTGAGAAGCAACAGAAATTTGCTCCATTCCTAAAGCTTCTCCAACAGGGATGGGGGGTTGGTCACAAAGAATGGTGATCCAGGAGGTTCACACTGCACGCCAGCTCTGCCACGTATTTTCTCCCTGGCCTTGGGCAAGTCAAGGACCTTTTTTGAAGCTCAAGTTCCTTTACTGTGAGCTGAAGACAATCTCTCTCTCTCCCTAAATCAATATGGCTACAAAATGATAAACGCAACAATGCTTTGTCAACAGTAAGTGCCATGCTGATGTTGGTTATTACTATTATCAAACAGCATACTGACGAGCCACTTGTCACTCATGCTCACGCTCAGTCCTGTCTGACTCTCTGCGACCCCATGGACTGCAGCGCACCAGGCTCCTCTGTCCATGGGATTCTCCAGGCAAGAATACTGGAGTGGGTTGCCATTTCCTCCTCCAGGGCATCTTCCCCACCCAGGAATCGAACCTGCCATCTCCTGCATTAGTAAGCAGATTCTTTACCACTGAGCCACTTGTGAAGCAAGAATAATAAGTTATTTTATTAATCTACTTTTTAGTCACTCAAACCTCTTTGAATCCCTCTGATGTCTCCTGAAAGCTGTGTTGTGACCTAAATGAAAATTTTATCTATTAAGTCAACAGTCAATTCTAAGTTGTTGTTTTTTTGTTTTTCTGGACAACAAGAAATGAAGGGGCTCGAGTTCAAACTGGCTTAGACAGGATGCTGTAGTTAGTTTTGTTAAGTTTTTTTGCCCAAGTATGTTTCTACTTAAAATCATCCTTTTGCATTATTCTGCAAGAGAGGGTAACTCTTATCTCATCCAAAATTGGTGTTTCCAATTTCCTTATATAACAAGGCTTGAATGTTGTGGAGGAAGTAGCCAAAAACCAAGGAACCAAGAAAGATCAAAAAGCAAGAGACCTATAACCTATAAGGTTAAGAGGTTATGACCCGAGGGCCCTGAAGTAAGGTGGGAAGTCTAGAAAGATATTTTCAGGTATGTTTAGGGAACTAACTTTACAGGGCTTTTCGAAAAGCCACAGAGATAGAATCTAATGCTTAGGACAAGATTACTGGCATGAATACCCTTTACAAAGATCATAGGGATCCATTCAAAATCAACCTGCCTCTGTCGGAGAAAGGAGCTTTACCCTCTGTATTCACTGTTTATAATGAGCATTTGTCTGCTCTGAAAGTACTTCTTTTAACTTGTTCATCACTGTCCTAAACCTTTGATACGGCACAGTCATACTACAAATTAGAACGAAAAATACATGTGATTAGATAACCACACTGAATCACATAGAGAACAATGGTGCTAACTGCAACCTAAATTTGGTTGTGATAGCTAGTATTCACCTTGAAACTAAGAGAGGAAAAATCCAGTCAATATACTATCATTAATGTAACACCACACACTGGCTTCCTTTCTGTTTCCTTTAATATTTGATAGGAAGTGGTTGTAGCTGCGGCAGCGTGTATAGAGTAAGACTGGCTGGTTGCACATGTATTATACAATAGAAAACCAATACACATATATATTATGTGCCTATGGGCTTCCCTGGCGGCTCAGTGGTAAAGAATCTGCCTGCAGATGAAGGAGAGGTGAGTTCAATCCCTGGGTCGGAAAGATCCCCGAGAGAGAGAAATTGGCAACCCACTCCAGTATTCATGCCTGGGAAATTCCATTGACAGAGGAGCCTGGCAGGCTGTACTCTAGCAAGACCACAATGTATTATGGATAGGAAAAGTTTTAAGAAACATAAAAATAAGATGCAGAACTGCATTAACTAAATTCAGGAAGGACAGCCTCTACCGGACACTTTTTTTTAACTAAGAATTAAAAGATAGAGAAAATGTTTGTTTCAATTATATATTATTAGTCATCAGAGTATGGTAAAATACATTAAAAGTCTTTGGACCTTGTAAACATATATTAAAGACATTACTCATCAAGGAAGAATCAGTGATTTCAAAGTATCATTATCTTAAAAGCTTTAGAAACATGCACCTTTCAAACTTCCAATTAAGTTAAACTAATCTGCATCAATCTAAGGAAACATTTAGACTCTCAGAGTCAGGAAATTAAGCCACCAGTTCTTAAATTCAGAGCATACCTCTAAGTCTGTCTTGCTTTTGTACTTAATGTTTGTAGATAAATGCTAAGAAAATGCTCGAGACAAACAGTGTATTCAAATCAAAAGTGCACAGAAACTAAAAAAAGTGGCCAGGTTAATGGAACCAAAGGTACAGGAATACAATGATAATTTGTCAAAAACACTTTTTCCATACTCGCTATCCTGCAAAACATGGCTGATCTACTATAGAAACTAAGGTAATAAATAGTGCCCCCCTCCCAAAACACTTTTAGCATAAAATGGCTACAGACATTTTAGAAGAAAACATTTAAATGACTGAATAATTTGAACATCAGTATTTCCTACACTTTATTTATGTTCATATCAGCAAACACCTACTGGTACTTTCATATGTCTAAGACCGTGGAGAAAACCGAGTTTTATTCTTTTATTTCTGTCTTGCCCTCAAAATGTTTAAAATCTAGAATGACAAAGACAGAGAAGACAGACTCCTAACATACTCCTAACATATCCAACACACACATTTATTACTTCTCCAAGGAAATATCTGACTAAAACAATCTAGAAACTGTCAAAATATCTAATAAAATATTGATGCTTGAGTGACACTTGCTTTGATACTGCAGAGCCAGAGTAAAGTAGGAAGTAAGTACAATTACACAGCAGATCTGGGTAAATCTGGGATCAACAGAGTTGATAATTCAAGTCTTCTGCAGGTCTTTATCCAGCTTGGCTTAGCACTATTCTTCTCAGGATAGGGTCTTCTGTATAAGGCAGCTGGGAAATGCATACCTGCTGAGGGGTCCCCACCATCCTCCAGCTGTGATCATCTCTACTACACTGGCAGTGAGATGAGAAGAGGTATCTGAGAGGCTCACTGAAGTTCCTTCTAGATATGACATTCTATGAGCAAAGCTAAAATGTTTCTTTCAGTTTGACCATTCCAAGAAAGAAAACAGGTTATTTAACTTCTGTCTCAGACCAGCGCATTCTCTAAGACAATGTCTCAATTTTGGCAAAAGACCCTAATTTATGTCTCTTTATGGATTCCAATATCATGAGCTCATCCTACACCTAAAAAAAATGCATTCATTATGTAAGCTTTCTCTTAAGCAAATAGAAGGCTGGAGAGTAGGAAAACACTGTCTGCCATTCAATCTGGCGTCAGCAGAACTTTCCATTATTAAGGAGGAGGCTGCCCATTTCTAGATAATGAGGACAAATTTTTCATCATCATCATGGTGCCTTTCATTTCACTATGTCACTCTGGAAGGGTCTGAATGTCCGATACTCTCCACCTTTGCCTCTTGTAGCATCAACAGGTTATAAAAATAATACTTTGTCTCATGGTATGCAACCTTAAGATGAACTCGGGGAAAATGGTATTCGTTATTCTGTTGGATATATTAGATGTGCAATAACGATGTATTATAAAGTAAATCAAATTACAAAAACGAACCCTATCCCTTGGATAAAGTTCTGGGAGTGGGCCAACACCACAATTATTATCTTCCCTAGCATTGAATGTTCTACATAAGTGTTTGGAAGATGTAAACAGGACATAAATCTGAGATCGGTTCTTCAATCTGTCTACAAATAACCATGACATTATATATAAACTATACTTTAGAGCATATATGCTTTCTGTTTAAGCAGTTAAGAAGTGTATTAGACACTATGATAAACAGAAAAAACAGAGCGTGAATACCGATAAATGCAAGCCTTCCGTCTCGGAAAGTCTTCACTTATTTGATTAAGTTAGGTGAAAAACAGAGCAGTCATGCTTGTAGCCTTTCTTCCTTTCCCCTTTCCTCTCCTCTTTTTATTTCTAATGCGAATCGGAAGTCTATGTGGAGCAGTCTGGCTAGCCCCAGTCTAACCTCCCCATCTGGAAGGGGACTAACCAGCCTTGGGGCTACTTCCAACCCTTCCCAGCTGTTGGGTTGGGGTTTTTTGTTTTTGTGGGCTTGAGAAAGCATATTTATATAAATGATTGCCATATCCTTTGCCAGCTGTTGACCCTGCTCTTGTCCCGGCTGGGGCATGGTTTTCATTTTTAGCGGCCACAGACTGGAACTGACCCTGATAGAGTTAGCACGCTATGCAAACAGCTTTACGCGCTATTGCTGTGACAGTTCAGACAATGGATGCACAGTGTAATCCAAGGGACCGGTGTTTCCCTTTGGGCAAATGTCACAGAATCCAGAGCTGGAAGTATCAGTTGAAAAAATAAATTTTGAGATGCACTGTGTTATAGAACAACTTCTCTCCAGTTATTCAGACTGCAAAGAATTCGGCTAGCATCACAGCAGGGATGTATCAGCGGCGACAAATGAGTAGTTTCTTGTCCACGTGTGAATCTGAGCAGTGCCCTGTACAGATCTGCAGAGGCAGGGGTCTCTATAGTTCTATGAGAGGCTAAAAAAAAAGCTATATTTTCAGATTTAAATCTATGTATAAATGCTTCTGATGGTAACGTCCATAAATTTAAAACAACAAAAAAAGGTCCTTGTACCTTAATAGGACAAGAAGATGAAAATCAGTTTGGGCTTTTGGTAATTATTATGACCTACATATACAATCATTCCTAAAGATCCAACCTGATCATTTCTTAGGCACATTACTAACCAGAAAAAAAAAAAAAATCTATGTTTAATCTGTGGATAACCGTAGTCACAGAAAACTAGAAAGTTTAGAAATATTATTAGGGAGAGTACAGTTGGGGGAGGGGCCCCACAGGGACAGGAGGGGTGAATATTCCATTAAGGATAATGCATCCTGAACAACCAGTTTTCATCTGCAGCTAAAAGGGAACAAGAGAATAAACAGCAAATTTTTACAACTTTCATAAATTTTCTTAAGTCCTTCTGTTCACAAGCACAAATGTATATGTGAAGAATAAATAAGTTTAATTAAAAAGAAATATACTGTTAATGCTTAAAGTGATACACTTCAAAAACTGAAGATTCTAATATTCGATAATTTACAGGTCATTCAGTCATTGCAACAGATTATTATTTTGAGAGTCTAATTGTAAAGAGAGAACAGCAAGACAGCTAGCTTGTCAGAAAGAAGTCCTGTATTACGTTCCCTCTCTCTGCAAGCCTGCAGGCTGGCTGGCTATGGCAGATGGAGTCTGCCATACATAACTGTAATTAAAATGTGAACCCCATCTTAGAGGTCAGAATAGACTAGTTGACAAACAGAGAAGCCGGGAGATGGAAAGAAAAAATATTTCCTGACATAAGCATTTTCAGTCTTTGAAAAACAATCCAAAAGGAAATACAGCCTATGAATTTAAACGTCACATACTTAGTATATCTTTAAAAAAAAATCCTCAGAAGCTGGAGGTCTGGAATTGCTTTAAAGACAGCTCAGAATTTCAATCAGCTTTAGTACAATGAAAATTTCAAGTGCTGGGGGAATTAACTGATGGGATATTTGAAGCTTCTATGAACTCTGATTAACTAATGACAAAATCTGTGAAATCATAAGGCGATATTTTTTCCTCTCATGCAAATATATTTGTAATAATGGGGAAAAGAAAATAAAACCATATATTGCTAACAGTAGATTCTGACTGAAAATTTTCATACCATTGGTACAAGCTAACAGCACAATCTCCATATTATTTTGTAAATAGAGTATGACTAGATTTTTAAGTTTAATATTATATCCCTGTGTTTTACATTTATTTTGATCACTGATGTATTGGGGCTTATTCTACCATCTTATTTTGTAAGATCTGTTCTCCCTTGCTTATTATGACACTGATAGTTTTTTATAATCATATTTTCTCTATACGTTTGTATGCTATAGATTAGATTTCTGTTAATGGTTTACCCTTAATTTTTATCATACTATATACAAATATAAAAATCCCTAAGTTACTCAATATCACAATATTTGTCCTAAGTATGCTTTAATTGCCACTGAACATCCTCACAGTTTCTTTGTTATTACTGTCTGGCATTTTTAAGTTCCATGAAAGGTATTGTTATTATAACATTCACAGTTAACTGCACATCACTCTGCACTCACAGTTTCATGATGAAGTACATCTTTAAAGAATATTTTTTTCTAGCAAGAACCAGTCAAGTCAGTAGTAAACCCTTACTACCCTGTGAAAATACTAAATGAAAATTTTAGCTGGGTATAGAATTGTACTTCAAGAGTTATTTTTCTTAGCACTTCTGGTGTATTACTCCATTGTCTTCTAGCATCTAATGTGCTCAAATAGAAGTCTACCGTCTATCTAATTTTCATACCTATTTAGGTAACGTATCTTTTCTCTCTGATAACTTTTAAAAATCGGTGGTCTTCAATTTTACTATAAAGTATGTAGATATGAATTTGTTTGTATATTCTGCTCAATACTCAGCTATACTTTCAATCTGATGACTAAATCTCATCTATTCTACAAATTCTAGATGTGAGCATCACTTGTTGGTCATTTTCTCTATTTTATTTTGGAACTCTTACTAGTTATATACCAGAGTTTCTAAACTCCTTATTTTTTTAGCTATTATTTATTAACTATTATTTCACTTTTTTTATATCTCTGTGCTGTTTTCTAAGAACTGCTATCCAAAAATAGTCTAAAACTGTTATTGAGTTTTAAGTTTTCAATATCTTTATTATTTTATTGTTACTACTATTTAGCTTTGCCATGTCTTCTAAATTTTCCTTCCTATTTTTTGTTTTATTTTTACAATAGTTTGTGATGAAAGTACAGATGTGTAACATCATCTTTATTCAAAGAGTTCCCACAACCAACTTGTTAGTAGTCTCTAAGTCATCCACCTTTTGATTTTCCCTTAAGCCAAACCAGCCTTATATACTGAAGCCAGGCTGTAAATTTCTTATATTCCAATGATTTCTTATAGTTTTTTATTGTAATTAATTTCTTATACTTAATTACTAAAGTAATGAGGGAAAATATTTAAAAACATTCTCTTAAATATCAAAAGAAATGAGAAACATCAAAGAAATGCAAACCTAAAGCAAAAGATACCACTTGTGAATACTGTGATGTCAAACTACTAGAGTTAAGAAAGAGTTAAGAGAGTGTTAAGAAAGTAAGAAATCATTTTTTACACGGCAGAGCAAACCTGACAAGCCATCTGAAAAGTGATTTGACCAATATATATGAAAAAACCCAAAGAGAATGTATACTCAGTAGACAGCATTTTTACTTCTAGAATTTGACTGTGAAGAAACAATAAAAGATATATAGCAAAATGTATAAGGAATTCTTTGTTTATAAAAGTAAAAAACCAAACCAACAATAGCACAACAAAGAAAAGCAAAGGGATAAACTATTCATTAACATGAGACTGGTTAAATGAGTTATGGAATACTACGCAGTCACTTTAAAAATGCATCCATATACACAAAAGCGAGGCAAAAAGTTATAACAAAATGTTATTTCTGGAAATATGTTAATGGGTAACCTATATTTTCTTTTTTTTTGTAGTTAGGGTATTATTGATATAGGACTATGTACACATATCTCTGTAAAAATTAAGTAGAGATGGGAGTATAATTACTCCTACATGTACAGAAGGCAAGAGTGAACTTGAGGCCAAGGAACTAAATCCCTCAGCTGATTGTCTATAAATGCAAATATATCCCCACTTGCCCAGGGTTATTTCTTATTACACAAATCTGAGCTCTCCTTCCTTCTTTTCAACACCTTCAATCCAATCTCCCCCTTGATCTGTTTCTCAGCCTTTTGGCTAAGATCAAGTGCAATCTCCTCCTTGTTTGGGATCTTGCTCTGTCAGGCATCCAATCTCTCTTCCATTTCTGATTCACTCCTCACTTCCGCATTCTTCCCTTCAGATCATAAATATACTTAAGGTTTTAAAAGGAAAAAACAAATGTTCCCTTGAAAATGACATTAAAAAAGAGACATCCCATGTCCTGTTTTCTCACTTCCTGTTAATTCTTACTCACTCCATAGTTTGTGGCTCTCATGTTTACTGCTACATTCAAATTGCCCTTGCTAACACCTCTCATGATGTGCCAGTTGCTAAATTCAATATATATTTATATCCTTGTCATCCAGGACCACTGCACAATCCTATATTTAATGACACTGCTGATTGAAAACCCCACACCCACTCCATGACTTTTGGTGGCATTGCACTTTGTGAGTTTTAGTCTTGATTCTTTCTCAGCCCTTTCTGAACAAATCATCCTTTGTAGGCCTATTATATTTTGCTGATTTTCAGCTTCTTGACCTCCCCATCTTTCTTACTGCCTACACTTTCTCTTTCATCTACACTGATAACTTCCAAATTTTTACTTAGGGCCAGGTGGGCTGCCCTGGCTGTCTCAAAAGTACATCAATTTCAACCTTCCTAAAATTAAAAGTATTAAGTTCCCCATTAAACTGCTCTCCCCTTATAGCCTCTCTTTCATTCAATCAACACAGACAGAAACCTGGGATTCATATTAATCTCCTCCCTCTTCCTCATGCCTCATATCCAATCATCGTGCCTGACAGTTTTTACTCTTCAACACTTCTCAACTTGTTTTCCTACTTCTCTTCATTCTTCTCCTTTCATTTCCACTTACCACTGCCCTAGTTCAGGTCAACACTCTAAGTGCTCTCCCTGACCCCAGTCTTCATCTTTTTTCCAAATCTGCCTTCTCTGCAGCTACCAAATTGTATTTGAAATGCTAGCCTAACTATATCACTCATCTTCTGCTTAAAATCCTTGTCCATTCCTTACAAAATGAAGTCCAAACTCCTTAACTAACACACACACTGTTCAGGATTCATCTCTCACAACTCCTGCCTAGGAATTTATATTATGGCAGCTTCTGTATGAGCCCTTGAAAGATACCATGGATTTTCTTGCCTCTATACCTTCACTTACACTATATTCTCTACCTGGATTGCTACCTCCTCATCTGGGGTGTCATATCTCTAAAAAGCTTCCCTTAAATATTCTCTCCCTCAACTAACTCCAAGCATGGAGTTAGCAACGGAATTCAGCAACAAAGATGATACCCTTTGAAGTTTGCTGTTCTCTACGATATAATATAGGGCTTTCCAGGTGGCGCTAGTGGTCAAGAATTGGCCTGCCAATGCAGAGACGCAGGTTCGATCCCTGTGTTGGGAAGATCCCCTGGGGGAGGGCATGGCAACCCACTCCAGTATTCTTGCCTGGAGAATTCCATGAACAGAGGAGCCTGGCAGTTTACAGTCCATAGGGGTCGTAAAGAGTCAGACATGACTGAGGCAACTTAGCACAGCATGCACAGTATAATATGATTAAAAATCCAGTTGGTTTTCATCTCTTCCTTATCATAGGTTTTATATACTTGAAATTTTCTATGTATGTACATTACTTTCCTCTCCTTTTACCCACTGAAGCTTGATACTGCTTTAAGGACTCTGAGAGGTCTGCATTAAGGACTGTTCTCTGCTTGCTTCACCTTGTACTTATAGAGTATTCACTAAATACTTATTCAGAGGCTGAGGCTGACTCCTAAGGTTAGAGAGAAAAAGAAAGCGAATTACCTATAGCAATAGGCTTTTAAAAGTAAGTAAATTTTCCTACTAGTAATTGAATCAGCAATGTCATAAGAGAAACAACTTTGTTTCAGAAGACCTAACATCAACTTAGCTTCCAGAGCAGTTTTGTGGTTCATATCAGAATGTAAACTAGGAATTATGTGGAAATTCTCATGGGGAAATTCCACAGAGAACACTTGTTACACAATGACTAATAAAACTACATTATAAGAGGTGATCTTTTTGCTGAAGAGAGAAAAAGAATGTTTCAAATATATGGCACCAACTAAATAGGTCCCTAAAGTTAAGCAACAATAACAAAACTTGCTAGTTTAAGAGTTGGATATTGTTTATTAGCAAGAATAGCAAAAAGAAAAAAAGCCAAAATAGTTTAGGGAAGAATCCATCCCTGAAATACTAAAATTCTGCTGTGTACTGATTCATATGTTTTGGATTTTTTGGTATGCATATATGTGGGGGGTGGTGGTGCAGGAAACAGATCTTAAGACATCAAAAATATTTTTTTAAAAATAGCTGTATTTGCACATGAGGAAATGAATGTTAAATGTATAAGACTTTTTAAATCTCAGAAAAAGTTCACATTGCTTCATGCACCAGGAAAAGGGGCCAGAAAGAGATCTGGATAGAGAATTTCTTTTTAATTTTATAAAATTAAAAAAAAAATTCAAATGAGAAAGGAGAAAGTCTTCTAAAGTGGGCAAGATTAATTTGGCATGTTATACAAATAGGAGGAAATCTGCTAAAATGAAAAAAAGAGGGAAAAACGTAGCTGCTAATCTTAGGTTAATAGTAAATGACCCCATCCACTGTTAACCTCAAAGACTGACCTCTTGACCCACAGCCAGTGGCCCTGTTCAGAAACATGTTGCCACCAGAGTAAATAAAAAGAGAACATAACGTGCTGAAATTGTTACTGCTAATGACAAGTGACACACACTTTATACTGCCAATGAGCAAGCCATCAATAAATAACACTAAATGTTTGCCAATATTCTGCTAGATTGTAGTTTCCTGTGTTTTTACATTTTTAGTTATTTATTTATTATGGAAGAGAGAGGGTAAAATTATTATTCTGATCTCTAAAGATTTTAAAAGGAAAATTTTTAAAGTACTGATTATAACAGTAAGGGGAAAACCACATGGGTAGATGGGCTGATAATCAGCACTACTCAGTAATTCATATCCACACTCTTTAACTAGCATGGTCCATGCTAAAAGACAAATGGTAAAAGGGGCATTTCACGGACATTCCAGAATTCTGGCCTAGAACACAGGTCACAGACATAAAGTCCAGATATAGGAAACTCTAAAAGCCTGGTATTCAGAGCATTTTAAGTTCTTAGAGTCTCTTAGTGAAGGACCGATCTGTTCTGATAACACTTAACATCTGAGGTTTGATTGATGTTGGCAAGTTGATTCTATATAAACCAACACATGGAAAGTGATAACACTTAGATAGTTCTGAAATTTTGAACCCAATTTATAATTAAGTTTTACTTCCCTTTTTTTTCCCCCTCCACCCAAATAGATAATGTATGAAACACTTCTGGAAGGATAAAGAAAGTGATAATATTGTTGGCCTCCAAAGACAGGAATTAGGTGATTGGCAGACTATGGGAGAGAAAGATTTTCCACTCTTGTACCCTTTCGTAAGTTTTGAATTTTGAACCTATTAAAATTTTTGAAATATTAAAAGTAACACAAAAAGTCAAATGAACAAATAATGCAGATTATGAGCATATCTATGAACAAATTCAGAAAGCAGGAAAAAACATACAAGAATGAAAAGATATGAATTACAAATGGGAAGCCAGCTCTGAGTTAGCAGTATAAATTTGCATGTGTATAAACAGTGAAAATAGAGGCAGATGTAGGGACACATAACTAATTTTAATAAAATAAGCCTTAATACACAGGTTTAAAATGATTGTATAGAATGTGTATGAATCCACACATAATATATAGTATAATTAAATAATAATTTAAGCAAGTAGAAAGAACTGGAAAACTATATTTTTCAGAGTAATTGGAAAATACAAATTATACTTCATCCTCCACCCCATCCCTACACCTCTCCCAAAGAAATACTATTTAGTTAAGTATACAGATGAAACTAAATTGTATACACACAGTTTTGTATTGTATATTTTCTTATATTTTGTACTTTCTAATTATTAGGAATTTTCAACTTGAAGATGAAATGAAAAAGGCTTTTTAGCACAGTTATAATTTGTAACCAAACAAGAGCATACAAAATAATATAATGTATAATTCTCATAAATAAATTATATTTAACTGGAGAAAGTAACCAGTTTCTCTCAATTTCTTACTCAAGTTTTTTATTTTTATAAAATGTTTCCTGCTTTAAAGTTGTTCAATAGTGAGAGATGCTTTGACATGCTTTTAATTGATTCGTTTTACACTCAGAAGGAGGATAACAGTGATTTGTGAAAAGGATTTTTTTCTGTCTTGCACACATCTCTCATTTGTCCATCTTAATTCAATTAAAGGAAATAAGGACAGTTTGACCGATGAATGAACCATATTTTAACCGAGGACACTTCTATTTAAACTGGAGTGTATCAACCACTGTAATTGTCAGTTAGTTACTTCCGATTTCTAACTTTTGTTTTGAGAGGTCACAGCATGGTCATGAATGAGAAGAACATATTAGAATATGGATAAGTATTAAACCATTAGTCCATTAGCCATTTTAAGAAAGCATTTTTTAAATTATTACTGGTTTGTACAGTGATAATTCAACTCCAGAAGTAGCTTTTGTCATGCTGAAGGCATAGGAATACGAATACGATAAAACTTTTGTTTCTGTAAGTTGAAACAGTAGGCAGAAGTTTTATTATGCTATGCTGGGCCTTACAGATTTTGGTAAGATGTTTTGTTGTTTTAATTAGCTGTACAGAGGTACTAATTTACCTTCAAGTAAGCATACCCATTTTAAGTGTTGCCTTTCAGGATATTTCGGTTTTTAAAATGCATATAGTATGTGATCATCAGCACAATCAAGATATACAACATTTCTATCACTTCAAAAAGTCCATTCACACCCCTTGGAAGTCAGTCTCCTTCCTTCAACTCCTGGTCCTCAGCAATCACTGATCTGCACTCTGGCACTAGTTTTGCCATTTCTAGAATTTTATATAAATAGAACCATGCAGTAATAGTATTTAATGTGCCTTTCACTTAGCACAATGCTTTTGTGATTCATCCATGTTGCTTATGTGTATCAGTCAGTAGCCCCTTTCCTTTTATTGCTAAGTAGGGATATAATACAAATTTTTTTCTCATCATAAACACATGAACATTTGGTTTGTTTAAAGATTTTGTTTCTTATGAATATAGCTGCAATAAACAACATTTGAGTACAAGTCTTTGTATAAACATATGTTTTCATTTCTCTTGGGTAAATATATGTGAATGGCATGATGGAATCATAAGGTAGGTATATGTTTAACTTTATAAGAAACTACCAAACTATATTACAAAGTGGTTACACCAATTTGCATTTCCAACAACAATGTTTAAGGGTTCCACAGTTTTCCCACAGCCTCATCAACTCTGAGTATTAACAATACTCAATATAATACTCAGCCATACTTACAGTTACAGTATCATTTCCCTAATGACAAATGTCAGAACATCTTTTCACATACTTGTCACTTTTTTATCTTCTTTGGTGAAGTCTCTGTTCAAATACCTATAGTTTGAGTTATTTTTCTCATTATTGAGTTATAAGAGTGCTCTACATATTTTGCACATGATTTCTTTATTCTGTGCATGCAAGCTAAGTCACTTCAGTCCCGTCTTTACGCTTTGTGACCTTATAGACTATAGCTTGCCAGGCTCCTCTGTCCATAGGATTCTCCAGGCAAGAGTACTGGAGAGGGTTGCTATGCCCTTCTCCTGGGGATCTTCCCCACCCAGGGATCAAACCCGCACCTCTTATGTTTCCTGCGTTGGCAGGTGGGTTCTTTACCACTAATGCCACCTGGGAAGTCCCAATTTCTTAATTAAATAGAGTCAGTTCTTGGTATCTGTGGTACTTATATTCTATAAAGACATCATGAACAATGAATTAATGAAATCAATGAAATTTTCTGGGGAAAAACAGAGTGAGCCTCTGGTTACAACATTTCCATCAAATAAATTAGGAGAGGCCTGTGGGGCCTGATACCATCATTATGGCAGAAAGCAACGAAGAACTAAAGAGCTTCTTGATGAAAGTAGAAGAGGAGAGTGAAAAAGTTGGCTTATAACTCAACATTCAGAAAACTAAGATCATGGCATCTGGTCCCATCACTTTATGGCAAATAGACGGGGAAACAGTGGAAACAGTGAGAAAGTTTATTTTCTTGGGCTCCAAAGTTACTGCAGATGGTGAGTGCAGCCATGGAATTAAAAGATGCTTCCTCCTTGGAAGAAAAGCTATGACCAACCTAGACAGCATACTAAAAAGCAGAGACAATACTTTGCCAACAAAGGTCCATATAGTCAAAGCTATGTTTTTTTTTATAGTAGTCATGTATAGATGTGAGAGTTGGACTATAAAGAAAGCTGAGTTCCAAAGAATTGATGCTTTTGAACTGTGGTATTGGAGAAGACTCCTGAGAGTCCCTTGGACTGCAAGGAGATCCAACCAGTCCATCCTAAAGGAAATCAGTCCTGAATATTCACTGGAAGGACTGATGCTGAAGCTGAAACTCCAATACTCTGGCCAACTGATGCGAAGAACTGACTCAATGGAAAAGACCTTGATGCTGGGAAAGATTGAAGGTGGGAAAAGAGGACAACAGAGGATGAGATGGTTGGATGGCATCACCGATTCGATGGATTTGAGTAAGCTCGGGGAGTTGGTGATGGACAGGGAGGCCTGGCATGCTGTAGTCCATGGGGTCGCAAAGAGTTGGACACAACTGAGCGACTGAACTGAACTGTGGGGGCTCCTCCCCATCTTGCACAAGCAAGGGAACTGGGACACATAGTCCCGTTTTGAAACTATGCCTCTGTGGAGTGTCTCCCAGCTGTGTGATCAGGATAGGAGAAACCTAGAAGTTACATAAGCCCAGCAACACCCACTGAGAAATGGTGGGCAGAACTGATAGTCTGCAGAGCTAAGCCAGTGGCTCTGTTCAGCCAGGGAACCTCGGGTGCAGGTCAGTCTGAGTTAAGACAACAAATACAGACATCTACCAGCTTTAGAACTGCTTCTCCCACCAGTCCCAAGGGAGCAGTGGTAAAGAACCTGCCTGCCAATGCAGGAGATGCAAGAGATGTGGGTTAGATCCCTGGGTCAGGAAGATCCCCTGGAGGAGTGCATGGCAACCTGCTCCAGTATTCTTGCCTGGACAATCCCATGGACAGAGGAGCCTAACAGGCTACAGACTTTGGGGCTGCAAAGAGTTGGACACGAGTGAGCATGCATGTTTCTGTGCTCCCACCACACCTGGGCAGAGAAACTAATTCACAGCCCTGCCCGTTGCTAAATATAGCCTTCAACCTGACCAACCAAAGAACCTAACCAGAGCACACAGGAAGCTGTGGAGCCCATCCAAACGCCTGCTTACAGTGGCACTTGAAAAGGAAGCACAGTCCATGGCTTTCCCCATCTGCAGGGCAAAACTGGTGGCCTCACTTGATCAGGGAATTCAGTGCACACTCTTGCCTGATTCCAGGCCCCCATAAATGAGCCTGGGTCCCATCTTGTTGCCCTGCCAGAGCAGGGAAGCTCAATCATAGCCCTATCAACTACTGAATACAGTATTCAATTCCAACCATCTAGTAAGCCTGAGCAGAGAATACAGGCAACCAGGGAACCTCCTACCGCCTGACTCGGGTAGGAAACCAAGCCAGCAGTCCTAGTCAATAGTAGTCAGACAGTGGGCGGATTTTTTGCAGAAACTAATGACTGTGGTGTTACTATGTCTCTGGTTGATAAATGTGTTAAGGAAGTTCAGTGAGCTTCAAGAATATACAGACAACTAAGTGAAATTAGGAAAACAATAGATAACAAAATGAAAAGTTTTACAAAGAAACAGAAACCACCAAAACCAACAAACAGAAATCAGAAATCCTAGAGATGAGAAAAATACAGTAATTAAAATGACGAATTCAATGCAGACTCAACCACAGAAAAGACAGAATCAGTAACCTGGAGGATAAGACACTGGAAATGATCCAGTCAAAGGATCGCAAAGAAAAAAGAAGGAAAAAGAGTAAAGGAAGTCTATGGGACTTATGAGGGCTTCCCAGGCGGCACTAGTGGAAAAGAACCACCTACCAATGCAGGAGACATAAGAGACGTGGGTTTGATCCCTGGGTTGGAAAGATCCCACAGAGGAGGCCATGGCAACCCACTCCAGTACTCTTGCTTGGAGAATCCCATGGACAGAGAAACCTGGTCCATGTGGTTGCAAAGAGTAGGACACGACTAAAGCAACTCAGCACACACATGGGACTTATGGGACACATGGGAAAAGAACGAAACAAAACCGTATTTCTTTTCCAGAGGAAAAGAAAGAGAAAGGGACAGAAAGTACATTTACAGCAATAATGGCTGAAGACTTTCCAAACATGGAAAGAGAAATAAACATTCAGATCCTTAAGGCCCAAAAGACCCAAAATAGGTTGAACCCAAAAGGCTATACTGAGACATGTGATAATTAAATTGTTAGAGTCAGAGACAAAGAAAGAATTTTAAAAGCAGCAAGAGAAATCAGAGAAGTTATATACAAGAGAATCCCACAAGACCATCCATAGATTTCTCAGCACAAACTTTTCAGGCCAGAAGAGAATGAGGATAAACATCTTCAAAATATTAGGGGTCGGCGGGGTGGGGTGGGAGGGAACTGCCAACCAAGAATTCTATACCCGGAGAAGCTGTCTTTCAGCAATGAAGGAGGAATAAAGACTTCTCAAACAAACATGGCAAATCCATACTCTGTTCTGATCTGCTTCATTTGAGCACAACCAGTGGGCCTGAAAAGTTTCAGGCCTTACCACAGAAGCATGGGCTCAGGCCAGGATCTAATCATCTCTTGTCCCTTATGAGTCATATCAACTAATTAAATAAAATTTTGTATCAAATTGCCAATTTTCTGCCA
The DNA here is from genome assembly GCF_014754425.2 of Oryx dammah. Taxonomy (NCBI): domain Eukaryota; kingdom Metazoa; phylum Chordata; class Mammalia; order Artiodactyla; family Bovidae; genus Oryx; species Oryx dammah. The sequence goes on along the minus strand of NW_024070192.1, from coordinate 50,219,244 downwards.
ACTTCTAGAAATTCAGTGACAGAAGAGAAAGTCTGGCCTCATGGAGCTTATATTCCATCCCTGGGCTCTACATGGCTGTGTTATTTTCTCCTCCTTTCAAGGGCAGTATGGCTGCTGCTGCTGCTAAGTCGCTTCAGTCGTGTCTGACTCTGTGCAACCCCATAGACGGCAGCCCACCAGGCTCCCCATCCCTGGGATTGTCCAGGCAAGAACACTGGAGTGGGATGCCATTTCCTTCTCCAGCAGCATGGCTAGGACAATTTTATTTATGTGCCTGAATAACAAAGCCTCCTGCAGTTAATGCCATCTGTGAAGGTAAACTGCTGCTTTCTGTTCCACTGCAGAGACACACAGAATGGGGCTAATGCTCTCTGATAAAGGCAGCAAGTATCAGCCCCCATGTGTATCAAGGTCTATCACTTGCTATAACAGTCCCTCTGAGCTGTCTCCTCATACTTGTAAGGCACACCTGTTACGCAAGTACCTGACAATCAACTCTTGGATACCTCGGAGGCAACTGACAACATTCAGTAATTATCTCGCATCCTCTGACAACAGAGGGTCAACATTTAAGCCAAATTATTTCTACCCAGTGGTTGCCAGTTTAACAGAATATGGGCTCAGTATTTATTTATCACAGCTTGTTGCCTGTATGGTTTAATTGCTTATCTATGGCCATAATCATTTTCTGTCTTGGTTTATCTGCCAAGATATTTTAATGAAATGATGTATCATCTTCTCAAACCACTCATTATACAGAGAAAAGAGAATATTGTAAAGCTCTTGGGATTAATATAAAAATGTACAAGGGCTTCTCTGAGCTTTTAATCAGTCCTTCACAACAAGTCCCCTACACTAATGACTTAATGATGTTTGGCAAAACAGAGCACTGAATCTGGTCTCAGACACTAGAATATCTTTAATACTGAGAATTAATTACATAGCAACTCTATGCTAATGTATATCTCTAAAAAAGAATCTCAGTGAGCAAGAGCTTACAAACATGTTTTTATGAAATATCACAGCAAACACAGAGGCCTCTCCATGATACACAACTGAATACCCTGCTGAAAGTATCTAAAGGGAGTTTTTGTAGAAAAGGAGTCCCCAGCCTCCAGGATCTAATGCCTGATGATCTGAGTGGAGCTGACGTAAGAATAATAATATAGTGCACAATAAAGGTGATGTGCTTGAATCATCCCCAAACCATTCCTCTCAACCCCAGTCTGTGGAAAAACTGTCTTCCACGAAACCACTCCCTGGTGCCAAAAAGGCTGGGGATCTCTTTTCTGGAAGATGGATGCCCCTAGGCCTAGAAGAAACTGGACTACAAAAAAAGGACTATATCATTCCACCTGCAAATTTCTAGTAAGTACAGACATTCCCCCCTGCCCTCTGGAGACCATCAGGTTATTCTTGTGTTAATGACCTCACACAGCAGACAGAGCCAGTCTTTCTGATTCTCTTTCTTGTAGAATGATTTCCCTAAAGCCAGTGTTGGGCAAAATGCCACTAATACCACCATAAAGCCCCCACAGTGCTTGAAGGGGGAGGCAAGAGATAGAGGGGTTAGGAGGTAATCAAGCTTACAGATTAAAGCTTACTAAAGCTACAAGATGAGCACAGCTCTTGGTGTTTATTAACTCTTCTAGTACTGAGCGCTCCTCCCCCACCCTCATGGCACAAATCACAAAGGTCTTTTCATCAATGGACCTCAAAGGCAGGCCTGCTTTAAGCTTCCAAGTACAGCATCTCTACTGGAGTGTTCTTTGGTATCTGTCAGCCAGGCAACAGTCCCTGCTTTTCCATGTAACATTAGAGTTATTCACGCCTGCAGACGATGAGATCTTTCTATACATGCACTGACATCTGTGCGGGCTGAGTATTGTAAGCACTACGTTCTAGACTTTGTTTCCCCCAAAGGCCTTTTCCTAACACACGCAGACACACAAAAGGCCTTTTTCTGTGAGGACAGGAGACTGTAATAGGAAAAAGTTAAAATAAGAAAAAAACAAAACAAAAAACTTCAGAGTAAAAAATAAAGACAAACCAATTTTGATTACAATTCAATGGTTTATATCTGCTCCACTAATCTACTCAGGTGGAGGTGTCCTAAGGATTAATTTTTTTCTTTCTTTCTTTTTTTTCATAAAACAGGCTGATGTGAGGTATTCACCAGGAATGCTTACCGCGGCCTGGGGATCTAATTCAGTCCTGCCTTACAAGCACACATGGGGCACCAGCTCTGTGCCATAGTGCAGCCGCAGTGCTGTGGCACTGGGATGCGCAGGGCATCCTGGCCGCTTTTCCTGGAGCCCAACTTCTTCTAGGCCTTGGGGCATCCATCTTCTAGAACAGCAGTCCCCAACCTTTTTGGCAGGATGCCCTGCGCATCCACTTTACCAGTACTGCACCTCAGTTTTTGAGTACATTAAAACAAAACCCAACAACTCCTTTGCCCCCCCAATTCTACAACCTAAGCCTAGAAAAACCCTGGGAGTTGGTGATGAACAGGGTAGCCTGGCATGCTGCAGTCCATGGGGTCGTCGTAAAGAGTTGGAAATGACTGAGTGACTGAACTGAACCCTAGGAAAACAGTCACATCATTTCTAGAATTTAACAACTATAGGACTTCTGTAATAAGCTAATGCTTATTATTTTGCAAACCTCCAGCATCTTCATTTATTATTTTTACTTTCAACATCTGGAAGGGCTATACATACCAGGTTGTTCAATTTAGGGGTACTAATTCCTAAGGGATATTTATTTGATTTGAAGTCATGAAAAATTTCCCACCTCGATTTGATAAATTAGATCCCTTCATCCTTACCACTAACTTAAAAGTTATGTAAATTATCCAGATGAACAAAAACAATTTACGATTATAATGTTGTTAAATGAATTAGATAACAATGACTACAGCTTCCCAATTATAGTTTGAGACAGATAAATTTATACTTTATTGATAGCAGGAGCAGAAAGCCTAATCACTAAACGCCAGCACAGTCTGGTTTCTGTAGGGTAATGACCCATCTCTATATTCATAATAACAATCTCATTCATCATAATTCACATTTAAAAAAAAAGAAAAAGAACTCTAGTCAAGCTAATGGAGGAAACGTGTGAAAAGTGATTGGCTGGGTAAAACTCTGTATGCAGCTGGAGGGTCCTAATTGATTATATTGTGCTGCAACTAAGCCTTCTGCTAGTACAACAGATCTTTATCTAACCACATTTCAATTGATTTTCACTGATAGTCTTCTTTCTTATGTCTAAGGCTTAAAGTACTAAACTAATAAAAGGATAAAAGACTTTGTAATACAGATTTCAAAATATAATGTCCAAGCAGGACTTCCATGGAATAAGATGGCAGGCTGGGTGTGTATAGCCCACCACATATATAAGAGCCAGAACCTGTGAATTGGGGAGGTAATTAAAAAAAAAAAATGTTTAGGATTTTAGTTTGTATTTCAGAGCCCAAGGCAAAATACTAACTCAAACATTCAAAGGTACAAATGTCTAATATTTACTCTATTTTAGGATGCAGAAGTATAAGACAAAAGATTATCCATTTAGTAGCCCTTATACAGGTTTTGATGTAATATAAAAATTTGTTTTATTGGTTTAGTACAGTATCAGGAGTTGGTCTCCTCATTAAATACTCATTAGTTTAAAAATAAGTCAGGTAACAATGGCTAGACATTGTTCATCTTTCAGATGAAAGACCTACTGGATTAACTGAACACAAAACCAAAAATCTCAAAATAGAATTAATGTATGGAACTTAGAATGGAAGTATAAACTGTCATTTAGAAGTTAACAGTTTAATTGACATACAATAAACTGTGTAGATTAAAGGGTACAATTTGATGTTATGACATAGGTACATACCTATGAAACCATCACCACAAACGAGATAATGACTGTGTCCATCCCTGCCAAAGGTTTTCTCAGATGACAATCTACTTCTCACTTCATCTGACCTCTATATCGGAAACCGTTCACTGGCCTTCTATTACCATGGATTTGTTAGCATTTCCTAGAATTTTATATAAATGAAACCAAATAGTATGTATTTTTTTGGTCAGATTCCATTGACATTTTGAGATCTATCCATGTTATTGCAAATTCATTTTTATTGCTGAGTAGTATCCAGTTTCATGGATAAATACCGATTTATTTATAGATTTATTTGTAGATGAACATTTGAGTGTTTTCAATTCTTAGCTACTACAAATATGGCTGTTATTGAATTATGATATAGGATAAAATTAAGAAACTGCTGAACTGCTTTCCAAAGTGTTTGTAAAATTCTGTACGTTCAGCACTGGTATATGAGGGCTTCAATTGCTCTATGTCCTTGCCAAGACAAGGACAATATTTTGGTCAATATTAGACAATCTGATAAGTATGTAGTAGTGTCTCAAATATAGTTAAGAGTTTTTATATATTCACATAATCTGGACATAAGCCTTTTATCAGTTGTGTAAATTGAAAATATTTTCCCCCAATGTGTGGCATCCCATTAACAGTATCAGTAGAAGAACAGATGTTCTAGACTTTGATGAAGTCTGCTTTGTCAATTTTTCTTTTATGGATCATACTGTTGTTAAGAAAACTAAGAAACTATAGTTTTTCTTTAATAGACTATACTTTTGTTATCAAAGCAAAGAATCTATAGCTTTTTAACGGACCATACTTTTGTTATCAATCAAAACTAAGAAAAAATTGATTTCTCTATTTTTTGTTATTTTTGTTTTTATTATTTCCACTTTGATCCTTATCCTAGTGGAAGGTAAGAGCTGAAGTTGCTGATCTGAAGCCTTTCCTCACTAAGTGTTTAGTGCTATAACTCTTCCTCTAAGCACTCTGTTAAAGCATTCATCCCACAAACTTTGATATGTTGTGTTAATTTTTACTCCATTCAAAATAATTTTTAAACATTTCTTCTTAAAACTATGACTTATTTAGAAGTGTTCATTTTCAAATATTTGGGGATTGTTTTCAAATATCTCATGGTATTGATTTCTAATGTAATTGCACTGTGGTCAGAGAACAAACTGTATGATTCAAATCTTTTAACTTTATTGAGGCTTCTTTTATGGCCCAGAATATGAATCATCATAATAAATATTTTATGTACATTTTTAAAAAAGGTGGTTCTGCTGTTGGTGGTGGTTGGTTTTTTTTTTTAATAAATGTCTATAAGATTAAGTTGTTATTAGTGTTATTCAAGTCTTCTATATCCTTGCCAATTCTTTGTCTTTTATTATTGAGAGAGGGATGTGGAAATCTTCAACTATAATTGTGTCTTTGCCTAATTCTGCTTGTAGTCAGCCTTATTTCACATGGTTTGAAACTATAATCAGACACATCAGTTCAGTTCAGTTCAGTTGCTCAGTCGTGTCCGCCTCTTTGTGACCCCATGAATCACAGCACACCAGGCCTCCCTGTCCATCACCGACTCCTGGAGTTCACTCAGACTCACGTCCATCGAGTCAGTGATGCCATCCAGCCATCTCATCCTCCGTCGTCCCCTTCTTCTCCTGCCCCTAATCCCTCCCAGCATCAAAGTCTTTTCCAATGAGTCAACTCTTCACATGAGGTGGCCAAAGTACTGGAGTTTCAGCTTTAGCATCATTCCTTCCAAAGAAATCCCAGGGTTGATCTCCCTCAGAATGGACTGGTTGGATCTCCTTGCAGTCCAAGGGACTCTCAAGAGTCTTCTCCAGCACCACAGTTCAAAAGCATCAATTCTTCGGCACTCAGCCTTCTTCACAGTCCAACTCTCACATCCATACATGACTACTGGAAAAACCATAGCCTTGACTAGACGGAACTTAGTCGGTAAAGTAATGTCTCTGCTTTTGAATATGCTATCTAAGTTGGTCATAACTTTTCTTCCAAGGAGTAAGCGTCTTTTAATTTTATGGCTGCAGTCACCATCTGCAGTGATTTTGGAGCCCCCAAAAATAAAGTCTGAAACTGTTTCCACTGTTTCTCCATCTATTTCCCATGGAGTGATGGGACTGGATGCCATGATCTTTGTTTTCTGAATGTTCAGCTTTAAGCCAACTTTTTCACTCTCCTCTTTTACTTTCATTAAGAGGCTTTTTAGTTCCTCTTCACTTTCTGCCATAAGGGTGGTGCAGACCTTTAGAATGGATATGTCCTCTTTAGGAATTAATACCCTTAATGCTATGAATGTCCCCTTATTTTATAATAATATTTTTCTGATGTCTATTTTGTCTATTAATATAACAGTTCCTGCTTTCTTCAGTTTTCACTGGTATATTATTTCCATCCCTTTACTTTTATCCTATTGTATCTTTAATTGGGTTTCTTATAGACAAACTATGGTTGAATCTTCCCCTTTGATCCAATCTGACAATTTCTGTCTAATTTTTTTTTTTTTTTTTTTCTGTCTAATTTTAATTGGGTCTTTTGGCCATTTATATTTAATATGACTTTTGGCATGTTGGATTTAAATCCACCATGACGTTGTATATTTACTATTTGTCTATATGTTTTTTTCAGGGGTGGTTCCTTATTCTCCCCTTGACTTCTTTTAGAGTAACTGAATATTTTTAGGGTTCCATTCTATCTAATTTGTTATTAGCTATATAACTTGTAATTTTAGTGGTGGATTTAGCATATGTTTTTAATTCTTCCTTAAAGATTACCTTGAAGGAATATCATACTACTTCACGTACAGTATAAAAACCTTATAACTTTTTAACACTGCCTTAAAGCAATTTAATTATGATGTGCCTTATGTCATGCTTTTAAGTTCTGTTAGGCAAAACTGCAACAGTTTAGGAGAAATTTTGCCTCACTGCAGAGGAAAAAACTTTCTGTGTATTATCCCCATTTGCCTATAGATTACGAGATTTTCCACTCTTACTGCTGGAAACAGAGTACTCCTAGTCCTGTGAGAGCACTGGCGAACGCTCACTCTAACCCTTATAATGGGTGCCTTCCTGGGCCTCGGGTACTTTCTCGTGTGCTGGTCAGCACTCAGCTGAAGGCTTACAGGATGTCCTCTGCAGATCTTCAGAGCCAGATATCTGTACAGCTCTCTGTTCTCTAGTACTGAGCTCTGTGAATACAAGTTTCTTGGCCTCCCCAAACTCCCAGCTTCATCTTTTCCACTGAGAAAGACTGCTGTGCTCCATGTGGATTCCCCCTCCCTTGTTACAATGTGTCCTGGTCATGAGCCAGCATAATTATAGGACTCACTTCATTCGTTTTGCATCTCTCAGGGTAACTGCCTGATACCCAATACCTCGAAAACCACTGTATTATACAATTGTCTACCTTATTTTTTTTCAGATGGAAGGATATGTCTGATACATGCATTTATTGCAGGCCTTGTAAAATTCCATGTACAGTGTATCCAACTAATGTTTAGAAAATGAATGCCAACTATTTCACCTTTATGAAAATCAACTGAGAGAGATTGAACAAAATCTACTTTAAATTAAATTAGTAAAAAATGATCCATGTCCACAAATATCCTTAGCTTAAACTCCAATTCATGATCTTATCATCAACATCAATTTCTGCTTCTCAGATGGTCTTTAACATCTACATAACAAATGAAAAAATATACTGATTTTTCTGATTTTGTGTTTATTTATGAAGACTGGTGTTAAGATTTTCTAAAATATACTGAGGAATCCTTAACTAAAAGAATCCTCTCACAGCAGCTGCAAAACCCCAAACTAAGTCATTACACTACTATGTAAAGGACTGGACACATGTTATCTTCATTCTAGATTTCATACACACACGCAAATCTGTTAAGTTTAAAATGATTTACTATTTCGCTTCAAGTAAAACACTTTAAAAGTCATTTAAAAACAGGCTTATTAGCAATATAAGGCACTGTATAAACACAGGAATGAAACCGGGTATTTGAATCGTTGAACAGACACATTTCTTGTTTATGAGATCTTAAAATTACCATGAAAATATTCCAATTTTAAATAATGTGTTAGATCAAAGCACAATAAGAATCCCTTATATTGCTCCTTAAAATAAGTCATGGTTTCAGATGGTTAAGAAAAGAACAGGCTCCTGCCTAATGTGCCCATGGATGGGAGCATATTTATCCACACTAGTATCTTGAGGTGAGTTTTTCTGTTTGTGGGCACTAAGAAACTAGGTGAAATGACCAGAAATCAGCTTTCACTACTCTGGATCTTTCAACATCCTAGGACGTTACTGATGCGAACCTAAGTCTTTGCAAAACCATACTATATTGTAACTAGAATATAAGGTATGAGCAGTTGTATTTACAGTTACTATAAGCCCTCAAAAGAAGTTAATGAACTGAGGCTGACCTTGATCACTGACTCAGATCCTGTAGCACAGGGCAGTACCTGCTCCCTCTCCCACATTGGCCAACCTCTGCTGCAACAGTAATCAATTTGCCGTCTTGATCTCTCAAGCATATCATACATTTTTTGATCCATCATTAAGCCTCAAACTTGTGGCCTAATTAAATTACTGAGGAAAGACACTTTGGAATTCTAGACTTTGGCAGGAGAAAAAGCAGAGATAAATATTTGAGGAAGGTGAGAAAATTATTACCTAATCTCCGTGGGGTTATTTATATTCAAAGTCGCTGTTCAAAATAAAATTTTATTTGCATTTTTTAAACACAAAACTATGTCCAACCATTTGCAGCATGGTGATTAAAATGCCAAACATAAAACAAAGGAGAAGGAAGAAAGAGAAAAGGCTCAAGGGACAAGACAGCTCCACATGACAGGTGTAAACAGATATGGAGGTGGTGTCTAAGGGTCATCAAGATGATCTTCCAGAGTGTAGAAGTTACATGGGAGAAACTGTGGAAGGACAGAAAAAAGCTTAGAGTTAGAGAAATGAAAGGAAGACACAGAGAGATAGATCAGAAAAAAGAAAAGTCAAGCTTGATCTTCCAAATAAAATAACCTAACAATGAATTTTGTAAATAGGCATAAATTTCAGTTGTTTCCAATAAATGATAAAAGCCAATGGGGAAATCAAATTACTTCTAGAATTAAGAGACAGGCAGTGTCATGTTAGAGAGGAAAGAAAACAAACCTATAGTAGGTGCAAAGATCACAAAGTACGTTTTAGCAGCAAGGTAAAACCCTAAGCAGAAGTGGCCACAATGGTGAAAAACAGATATGGGAAACAGAGATGCGATAAAGGAACAGAGAAGAGTAAAGGAAAATAGCAACTAATTGTAAAAACACTAAAAAACAGAAAACATTCCCTTTACATGGAATGCCCGTCCAAATACTGCTATTATGTTCAAACACACCCCCTACAAGAAACCCTATGAGGATGATGTTAGTCACTCAGTCATGTCCAACTCTTTGTCACCCCATGGACTGTAGCCTGCCAGGCTCACCTGTCCATAGATTTCTCCAGGCAAGAATACTGGGTTGTTCCCTTCTCCAGGGAATCTTCCAGACCCAGGAATCAAAACTGGGTCACTGCAGGCAGATTCTTTACCATCTGAGCCACCAGGGAAAGACTAGTTCTCATAAACCCAATTTCTCCCTCCACCACTGGGCACTCACAGCATTATATTCATCGAAGGCTCTTCTGTGGCACTTACTTAAGTTTAGCTCCTAGTCCAGTTAAGAATACATATTTCTATCCCAGTAGACTGTAAAGTTAAGGATCATTTTTCATAGTATCTAGTGCCTCATGTCCAGGACACAGAAGACTGCTGGATTTGCTGTGGTTGTTGTTTAGTCGCTACGTTGTCTGACTCTTTTGTGACCCCATGGACTGTAGCCCGCCAGGCTCCTCTTTCCATGGGAATTTCCCAAGCAACAATACTGGAGTGGGTTGCCATTTCCTTCTCCAGGGGATCTTCCCGACCCGGGGACTGAACCTGCATCTTCTGAATTAGCAAGCGGGTCCTTTACCACTGAGCCAACTGGGAAGCCCAGAGTGCTGGGCAGATATCCACTGAATCGTGTCAGAAACTTAAAAATACTGATGATGAGGTCTCATTTCTCTCTCAAAAATCCAACTGATTAATATCCACTGAATCGTGTCAGAAACTTAAAAATACTGATGATGAGGTCTCATTTCTCTCTCAAAAATCCAACTGATTACAAGTCTGGGAGAGAGGGTAGTTTTGGCAAGAGACTGGCCATGAAAAGATCTGAATCTGAAGTCCAGATATGACAACATTGTGCTGTATAAATTTATGCCTGTATATTAATCTTGCTGAGTTCTACCTTCTCTTAAGGTGGCAGGATTACACATTCTAAGATTATGATTCTCTCTTCCCTGAACTCAAAGCATTTACTATCTGTACATTAATTTTGCGATTGATCATAGAATGCCTTGTGGTATTTCATCATCTTTTAAGTAATTCAAATGCATTTATGTCTCATCTTTCCCAACCATAGCTCCTTGAACTGAGAAAGGCACACAGTTTTCTCGTCTCTCACATTTCTAAGAACAGAAAGACACAGAGAGCATTCGATAAATACCAGCCTATTTCATAGAATGAATTTCTATTTCATAGAATGAATTGATTCTTTAAGAAAATGCTCAGAAGGCTGTCACCTAGTGTTTGGAGGCTCTGTCGCAATTTGCCTTTTAACTGGAAGGAACTGGGAAGACTGACGAAGCCATCAGTTACAGGAGCTTCTTTATAGGACAAAAATATGCCAGGAAGGAATTCAAGGCTTTTTGCTTGTTGTTGTTGTTCAGTCGCACAGTCGTGTCCGACTCTTTGCGACGCCACGGACTGCAGCACACCAGGCCTTCCTGTCCCTCACCATCTCCCAAAGTTTGCCCAAGTTCATGTCCACTGCATTGGTGATGCCATCTAGCCATAACCTGCCAAAAGAAGCTACTGCTGCTGCTGCTAAGTCACTTCAGTCGTGTCCGACTCTGTATGACCCCATAGACGGCAGCCCCTGTTCCTGGGATTCTCCAGGCAAGAACACTGGAGTGGGTTGCCATTTCCTTCTCCAAGGCAGGAAAGTGAAAAGTGAAAGTGAAGTCGCTCAGTCGTGTCCGACTCTTTGCGACCCCATGGACTGCAGCCTACCAGGCTCCTCTGTCCATGGGATTTTCCAGGCAGGAGTACTGGAGTGGGGTGCCATTGCCTTCTCCCAAAAGAAGCTACTAGGAAAGGTGTTTTGTTTTGCAAGGATGAAAAGGAACTGGGCAAGGGGCATCTCCCAAACTAGCAGACACCAGGGAAAGACTTACCAAGAAACTTGGTTTCCTTTGTCCATTGATAAGTCCAAGCAGCAATTATCTACTTTAGCAATGATCACTATCATCACAAAGAATTAGGCTGTGTGCCATGGTGGCAGTATCTGGATTTACAGGACCTTACTTTGACTCCAGCTCTAGTACTTAGTAACTGTGCTGATATTAATTAACATCTCTAAGTCTCATTTTGCTCATCTATAAAATATAAAGTAACAACTCCTTCCTGAGTCCATACAAGAATCCAGCAGCAACATGGATGGAACTAGGAATGACCACACTAAGTGAAGCAAGTCAGAAAGATAAAGACAAATACCTTATGATATCACTTATATGCGGTATCTTAAAAAATGATACAAATGAACTTATTTACAAAACAGAAACAGGCTCACAGACACAGAAAACAAATTTACGGTTACCAAAGGGGAAAGAGGGGAAGGGATTAATTAGGAATTGGGGATTAACAGACACACTGCTATATATAAAACAGATAAACAAGCACCTATATGACAGCACAGGGAAGTATTATAATAACCTACAATGGAAAATTAGATATATATGTATATGAATAACTGAATCACTTTGCTATACATCACTGCACGTCAACTACAATTTAAAAAAAGAATAAAATAAAGAATCAAGAAAATCTAAGTATATGTGTGTGTGTTTAGTTGTTTGCTGCTGCTAAGCTGCTGCTAAGTCACTTCAGTCGTGTCCGAGTCTGTGTGACACCACAGACAGCAGCCCGCCAGGCTCCCCCATCCCGGGGATCCTCCAGGCAAAAACACTGGAGTGGGTTGCCATTTCCTTCTCCAATGCCTGAAAGTGAAAAGTGCAAGGGAAGTCGATCAGTCGCATCCGACTCTTTGCGACCCCATGGACTGCAGCCCACCAGGCTCCTCCGTCCATGGGATTTTCCATGCAAGAGTACTGGAGTGGGGTGCCATTGCCTTCTGGCTTAGTTGCTTAGTCATTTCCAATTCTTTCTGACCCCATGGACATTAGCTCACCAGGCTCTTCTGTCTGTGGAATTTTCTAGGCAAGAATACTGGAGTGGGTAGCCATTTCCTACTCCAGGGGATCTTCCTGACCCAGGGATCAAACCCATGTTTCCTGCATCTATCTGCAGGTGGATTCTCTACCGCTGTGCCACCTGGGAAGCCCATATATATATAATAGATAACTAATAATAACCTACTGTATAGCACAGGGAACTCTACTCAATAGTCTGTACTGACCTATATGGGGTAAGAAGCTTAAAGAGAGTGGATATATGTATAACTGATTCACTTTGCTATACATCTGAAACTAACACAATTCTGTAAATAAACTATATCCCAATAAAAATTATTTTTAAAAAGGAAATGTAAACTATGTAAGTGAAGAGTCCTCTAGAACTTAGAATGGTTTTTATACAAGCATACAACGAATGCCCTCTGAGTGCTTGACACTCTTAAAGTAGGTGTGGTCAAGCTAAACCATGGTGGGCAGTAAGGTTCCTATATTCTAGACAGCATCTGGGTGCAAAGGTGGGTTTACCATAATTCCTTTGGATCCTGGGACTCCCTCTGAGAGAAAAGTCTTAGCACTCTGGGCCCTAACAAGGCTTCCTTTGGAACATACCGGATAACTGAAGAAACTAAGAGACAAGGGTACTGAAAGGAGTTAGACTCGAACAGGTAGAAACTGTCACTGTGTGTGCTGTCCCAGGAGGCCCCTCTGCTTCCTGGATGACACCTAGATAGAGAACCACCTAGGGTTCAGTATCCTTCAGTCTGAATGTCCCTGTGGGGTCTGTCTGGTTCAGTCTTCTCACAACAGACCAGCAGAGTGATCTAACCAGGAAATTCCACGCTGGGGTTAAAAGAATACTCTTACCCATGAAGAGGTATCATAGCTATCATATACTATCAGTAAGATACTAGCTTATAAGGACCTAGAAAATTATGAGCCAAGTTTAATATAAAAACTTCAGACATAATTTAATATTTCTTTGCTGATTTACAAGACAGTTCAATATCTTGCCACTGTTGCATACTGTATACATGATTCCATGGTACTGTGAGTGCTTGCTTTCTCTCAAGGGTTTTATAAATTTTCCAATATGAACGTTTCCATCACCTCTGCCACCCCACAAACTTATCATTGATTTCAGTGACTAACTGAAATAGGATTGCTTTGATTAAGTCTTTGGTTTACTTGAGTTTTATTTCTCTGGCTCCTGGATAAATGGAATATGACCATTCCTTAAGCTATATTCCAGAAAGACTCTGGGATGAAAACTTTAAATCACAGAAGAGGATTTCCCTGGTGGTCCAGTGTTTAAGAATCTGCTTGCCAATGAATGCAGGGGACACAGGTTCAATTCCTGGTATGGGAAGACTCCACATGCCAGAGAACAACGAAGTCTATGCGCCACAATTACTAAAGCCTGTGCATTCCAGAGCCTGTGCTCTGCAATGATGAGAAGCCCACCACTGTGCCTAGAATGCAGCCCCTGCAGCAAAAAGACCCAGTGCAGCAAGAAATAAATAATAAATTTTAATTAAAATTAATTTTTAAAATTAAAATAATAAACTACTAAAGAATTTGAGTGACTCTGCACTGGAACAATGTACTATCATTATTCCTTCAAACATGAAATATCTTAGGGTCAAGTGTTAAAAGAAACTATCCTGATTCTTGAGAGTTGAAAAACGCTGACCCTCTACATTTTAGTGTAGAAGAAATGTCCTGTTCAATAATATTTATCATCTGTATTGCACTGTTTCGCTCTTAATAGATACACCGTCATCTACTCTGGTGGCAAACACATTCTAAGTATTCACTACTGGACCACACAAAAGGTGTTCAACCAAAATCTGTTCAATGTGAATAAAACGTTGCCCTGACCTTTCACAAAGTAAGACCAAACTTAGGGACCTATTTTACAACCTGAACAATATTTGTATATATATAATTTTTTTAAGGAAAAAATTAGAATACCATGTTGATCCTCTTGAATGTTTCAAATAATAAGACCTTAAGCATGTAACTAATTCCCTCTTCTCTCTCACATTCCATCAGGGGTGGCTCCTCTGCCTTGGCTAGAGAGCCAGTTCCTCCCCCAAGGAGGGCACTAAGGGAATCAGTTTCAGAGAAAGAAGTGTAGCCCTAAACTGGTTTACTTATTATTTTTGTTTTCAACAACAAAAAGCTGAAAACTGCAAAATGCTATCAGAGAAGTCTGCTGAAATAAATGCAGAGTCCAAAAAAATCAGTGAACCATACCAATAAGGTTTATTACTGGGATCATCTTGGTCTTGCTGCTGTATTACAGACTGTAGCATGTAGCATGGAAAAAGGCAGTGAGGGATTCTCTCAGGACATCTCCAAATAAAATATGCTGTGTGTATCTGTCCTGTCCCTGGACCCATGTAATAGGAGAAAATTTTCTTTCTGTGGAGGCAAATACATTTGAAACATCTCTCTGTTGGGAATTTAAAAAAAAAAAAAAACCACCCAGGTGTCAGGAACACTTCCACAATTCTATCGCAAGCCCTCCCTCCAGAATGACTCTCACTTACTCCCATTCCATGGAGAATCAAAATCTTCCTGAACCATACATATTCCTGTAAGAGCGGCAGCTCTACACACATAGCAGTCACTGTCAACTTTATTTACCCAAGATATTTTCCAAAGAGAGGTCTTCAATTTTTACTTAAGAAAAAAACCCTGCAGGACCAGATGCATACATATCATTTCGGGGAGTAAAACCATCTACATACCGACCAAATTTTATATTCAATGAACCAAATCAACAATCAGCCTGTAAATGTAAATCAGCTCTACATTTATCTGGCTATTAAGCACAAATTTAGGATTTCTTAGTAGAAGGAATCCAATTTAGCTATGGCATTAAATGTGTGCTTTTTTTCCTTTCTGAGAGGGAGTAATATAATTGAATTCTGTCCATCATAGCAGATCAGGGCTGCTCATCTTTGTCCAGCCATCGTGTCTGTGAAGGCCAGAGAAAGCAGGAGTGATACTCTTCCAGTGCAAACTACTAGTTAAATATCAGCTGAGGAGAATGAGTTCAACCAACCAAACAGCAACTCAGGCACCATGAAACTGGATTTGCGGAGGCTGGTGTGTGTGTGTTTTGCGGGGGAAGGGACAGATGACTACCCTCAACCAGCAACTACCCTTGCCCTTGGCTGACATCACCTTTCCAGATGGCTAGTTCAACCACTGCCAGATTGTTTAAAATAAATACATCGTCTGTATTTTCACTCTAAAATGTGTACGCTGAGGTGAAGAAGGCAAGCTAAGAAAAAGTCACTGATAAAATCACATGATCGATCAAATATCGCTTAAACCTGCAGGCACGTTTGGTGGCACCGTCTCTGTCTTGTAAAGTATTGAAAAGCCCTGGGCTCTGGGATAATGATAGAAGAACAACTGCTTTAAATTAAATGCAACAAGCAGACCTTGTAACAGGACCAAAATCCATCCCAGGTTTTTCTTAAATTCCAAAGGCACCAAACTCTTTACCAGTATTTGATAAGAAATGCTTAACACTTTTCTTTTCATATATTTCCTGTAATTACACATTTGTAACAAAATGTGGATTTACTTGGCAGCCAAACCAAAGTGTTTCATATTGCTTTTCGATTGCAACCCTTGCTGCTGAAATACAGTATACTAAAAATGAAATAACTTTTCTATTTTAATGTGGTTATAAGCTTCCTGCTAGGCAGCAACCTAATTGAGACTTTTGATGTTCGTTTTTTTTTTTTAAGACATGCTATCCTTCATCATCTACAGAGTGTTTTAACTACAGATCTCTTGCAGTCTTCCCAAAGTTGACACAGGGGAGGGTGAGGGTGTGGGAGGAGGAAGGTCACTTTATCAAAGTCATTGGAAATACAAGGTATTAATTATGTTAAATGAAGAAATATGGGCATTTGGTTACTTTTGTGGGTCAGAAATATTTTAATCTGACGCTGCCAGCCAGCTGCCTTTCCCTGAACACCCCTCTACATTTCTACCAGTTGCAGAGATACATCAAAGCTCCAAAAAGTGAGGAAAGCAGCCACCAGTAGGGCCTTTCCCCATCCCCCAACCAAGGTCACAGTTTTAGCTAGAGAGAGCGCAGCACTATCCACTACAATCAGTAATAAGGCCATGACCTTTTTTACATTTTGGAAGTATGTATAGATGTTAGAAAAATTGGTACACCCTTAGCTGAAAGCAGGAAAAAATAAAAAAGCCTTGGTGAATGGAAAATAAAACTTTTGTGATATTTAGAAAAGAAAACAAATGGTGTTCTCGGTTGCTCCCAGTCAAAGTAGAGCTGGCTCACACAGATGCAGCTGACTTCTAAGCTTTGCTAAGTCGGCCAAGCACTCGGTCCAGAAGCAGAGTTACAGGGAGGGGAAATAGAGCTGTCGGGCCCCCGATGCCTGAACGCACTTTATTAAAGCGATGCATGGAAACTTTGGATAGGAACAATCAAGGAAACGAACAGCAATTACATAAATGCCACATATTTCCTGTATGACCAGAGCAGGGACTTCTACAAGGTCACCTAGTAACATCTGAAAAAAACCCACTCAGCATACTTTATAAAGGTTTTCTGACCAAGAAATCAAATCATATGTTAAGAAGTCAGGTCACTATAACGTGCAATAATTGTGCAAGACAAAATAAACCCAAACAACAACTCTACTTTAGACTATAAAAAACAAACTTACAGTGATCTGTACTTTCCTGCACTTCATTTCTATTTTTGATTCTAGTAGCATATAAGCATTTTGGGCAAAGGTATTTATAGATGATCCACTGTCAATAAATATTTTATTTGAATCATAACTACCGCATTTGTTCTTCTTTGACTTCTTTGACTTCAGAAAATTCTCAAAGGAATCAATTTGACTGTGGGCACTACTTTACAGAAACAAATCCTTTGCATGTAATATACAGGCACACAGAACTTTTCTGTCCTAGGATTGGGTTTTGCGAGCCCTTATGATAGAATTTTTTAAAGATAAGAATTAATCAAAATAAAACACAACTATACCATGTTTATCTTGAACCTTAACTACATTACAGGTAGAGAGCGGGGGCATCTTTTCAGTAAAAATACGACAAACAAAACAGATAACTAAACCCACGAGACTCAAGTGAAAAGACAAAGACCCTCCCTTTCCCTGACTCTGAAAAGAAACGGATGAAGCCAAGGGCCTTTTCACTATTGTTGACTCATTTCAACCTTATCCAAATGTTTGTACTTCACTGTAGCCCTCCCACCTCCTTGAAGATGTTAAAAAATGCACAAGATCTCTGTATAAGGATATTCATTATGGAGCTGCCTGGACTTTTTCTCATCTTTATTCAATAAAAATCCACATATCATGAGTCCGGTTTACCAACTGATTTTAAGTCAGGAATAAAGGGAGTTAGAAATACATTCACCAACAATCCAGTTTTCTTCCTCATTTCACATACTACTTCTTGGAATAAAAATGGAGTGATAAGAAATCTCACTTTTCTTGATAGTTCATTGTTGTTAGAGGTGACAACTATCACCACAAGGAATCTACAACTAAACCAAATGGCACCTCTCTCAGCTGACGCTGGGTATACCTTCTCTGAAATTAATACAGAGCAATGTTCAATTTTGAAAATAAGCAGAAGGAGACATATTGATTTTCTGTTTCTATGTGTAATTCTTATTGAGTAATCAAAGGCAAAAAAAAAAAAAAAAAAAATCCTAGCTGAGACAGTAAGGACTATAACTCTCTTCTCAGGCTTTAAAGGATAAATTTTATGAATACACGTGGATTCATAAGTTTGTCCTTTAAATGAGAAAAATTATGTACATATATTTGATTTGTTGATGTTATATTGAGTCAAGAAAATAAGCTGGTATATAAATAATTTCTCTCCTTTATACCTGTAAGAAAATAAACACATTTCTGACAGTAGAACATGTGAACTTCGTATCAATTTTCTGAGCTTTTAGCATTTTCATTACTTGGCAACTTGTGCATTTGTTAGCATTTTCTAAACACATAAGACCTTTATTTTACACAATGTAGTCGGACTAGTCTGGTTTTCCCATTGATGTCTAAATAAAATTCCTTTACAGCAGCTTCCTTACTGCCTCATGTTCTGTTCCTCTCTCTCTTTAAAGCAAATACCAGAATCATGCTATTAGTGCAACTTGAATTTCATTGTTAAGACATGAATGTTGAAATTATTCTAAAGCCTGGATGAAGACAGCCTGATATTTGATGCAATATTAATGCAATTTGCTTCATCTCAACTAAAGATTCAGTACCAAAATTACCAACAATTACAATACGTGAATTCAGTAAAATACTTTTGAAAAAGGTACCAGCCTTGTAGGTCTAACTTGATTTTTCAAAATGACTCAGAGATTTAGCCTAATTACATGAAAGCAGCCGATGTTGGATTAAAACAAATACCAACCACAAAAAGTCATGCACATATTCTAGCACTCTGAAAAATGACCAAAACACTTAAAAAAAAACTTGGCATAAACGTGCAGGTACTAACATTACAAGAGCTTTGATGGGTCATATAAAGAATAAGGAATCACCTCCCCGACGTCTGAAGGACAAGAAAATAAATCTTTCCATGTAGAAAAAAATATCTGAGTATAAGCAAAATATCCATGATTAAATAAAATTTTAGGTGAATGAAACTGACTAACATTTTACAATATTAATGCTAATGGTTCATCACAGGCTTGTTTGCACATTTAACAGCTCCCATTAAAACAAACAGAAAAAAAGACGGGTATGCAGGAAGGAGACGGGAAGGGAAAACTAAAGCCATACATGGTAAGGATGGAGATAGAAGAAATATCAAATCAGCCAGAAATATACAATAGCAGTTTCCAATGTTGGGTCAGGAAATAAGGTAGAGAAAAGTTGCAATCTAAAGAGAAAACACTTTTAGGAAATGGCAAAATTAAAACAGAAGTAGATATGTAAAATAGATGAATGAAGACAAGGTCTTCCTGCACCAAGGGAGTTGTTTAGGAGAAACAGTGTCCGTTTGTGGCCAGCGATAATACTTTCCATTCAATAGAGTTTGCAGCTTGCTGATTCATATGATTGCAGGCTGGCGCCCTGCTGGCGAGCCTCTCCACTGAAATTAAATCCACTCTCTTCAGTTATAAATTATAATGCTCTATAAACAACACTCCCATTGGGAATGGGGAGAGAGAGAAAGGGAGGAAGAGAAGGAGAGGGAACAGTGGAAAAAAAAGAGGAAGGGAGGGAGGCAGAGGGAGAAAAAAAAGATCCGGAGAGGGAGAGGTTTCTGCATAGTCCACTCACTGTTTAATGTTCTGCTCTTCTGCAACAAACAAGGGGAGTAACTCTTCCCTAGATAGCACTCCTGCTGTAATTCCTCCACTATTTGATGTAGAGCCCAGAGAGGAACGTGGGACAGTAATGTGAGTCTATGAGGAAAAGCACTTAGGAATCAATGAGTATGCAAGAAGAAAACATAAAATAGATTTTATACATGGATTTTTCAAATCCATTATTGAATAGATCTTTGGAGTCCCAGGGGACCACCAAAATAAAATTTCTGATTCTATTTATATAAATTAGGTCTACATATGGCACATCTTTTGATATCCAAATCAATCAGAGATATTCCCACAAAATGCCCAGGCAAGTAAAGGAAACATAGGAAAGCAAAGATAAAAAGAATGATGCCCAAATGGCCACACACAGGGAGTCCAGGACGAAAAGAAAGTTCAATGATCTGATTACCCACAGCACCCAGAGATGGAACACATTTTTAATGAATATCCATCTCAGAATTCAATGTTAAATTTACAGGAAAGTGATACCTCAATTGTTTAATGTTAAAGAGTCTGTTGGTCATTTTTTTTTTTTAAGGTGTCTTTGAAAGGAAAAAAAAAAAAAAAGAAAACATTCAGTTTTGTCAATTAGCTAAATAACTCTTGAAAAGAGTCCATCACAGAGTTGGTTTGAACACATCAGTTTCAGGGCATTAAATTATATCTACATTCTGTGTTTCTTTTGTGCATCAGTCTTGCTTAGGAGTGATTTATGCCCCGAAGTGGGATAGAAACAACTATTGTCATATGCCAATTAGTATTCCAAAGGATCACGTCCACAGGTTACTCATCAACCACAAAAGAACACGGTTCCATATGAAAAAACACCTTTGAAATTTCTTACTAAATGATGAACCTGCACATAAAAATGTCAGGGGAGGTCAGGGCTGGAGGGAATGAGACAGTGAGGGAGGGAAGAGGTGGGGAGAGAAGCCAGGCTGGTCAAACCTAGGTTTGAATGTGATTTAGGACAACAGCAAAGCCTGCAAACCCAAGAAGTGTCTTCAGTGAGGAAACTCAAGGCAAACAATCCTCCACAAACCCCAGACGTGCATTTCCGTCTCTCATTTACACAGACCCAATATTACTCCCATTTTTCCTCCCAAAGTAACAAGATGAATGACAACTCCAGCTTCCTACTTTAGTCACAGGGTAGAGAAGGAAAGGAAAGAAGACTGAGATTTCAGTTTTAGGCTTGAAGTAATTATACCAAGCTAAATTCCAAACTCTGGGGGAAAAAGAAAACAAAAAACAAAACTTTAAAATTGGAACACTGACTCAAATCTTAACCAGAGAATCAGGCTCAGGAACAACTCAGATTTTGCGCACTCTCTCTCTCTTTTTTTAATGTGTCTAGCTGACTGTCTCTGTCTGTCTCTCTGCTTTTGGTTGTGGTGCATACCAAGTAAATTATTTGCTGATAGGTGAATCTCAGCAAAGGCTTTTTCTTCCTTTGAATGCCTGGTGAGCTTGTTGGGAAAAGTCATTTAAGTCACTTAAAACAATCCCATGAAAAGTAAAACTCAATTCTGAAATAAGAGTATAACTTAGAGCTTAAAAATAAATTAAATAAAGGAAACATTAAAAGATAAATGGAGCAGGATGCTCTGTGGCTGAGGTAATCTGAGTGGAAAGGGAAGAAGGAGGGTTACGTTAATAAATGATTAAAAGGCCTTAACAAGAGCCTATCAGGTTGACCAGGAAAGCATTCTTCGCCTCAGCTCCTCCTCGAGACCACCTTTTTTACATTTGTTCTCAGTGCTGATCAATATGGTTTTCATTTGCTGATTTCCATAATGCCACATGTGATCTGCCAGCCTGACATAATGAAGCTGGAAAGAGCTGAAGTCATTTGAGCATTCTCGCTAGCATGACTGTCGCCAGTTCACCAAATGCCTATTATCTGAAAGCCAGTGTTTTTCTTTTGCTTATTGACAAATACCAGCAGCGTGTGCCCCTAGACAGATGTAAAACCTCAGCACTGGGTGACAAATTTAAATCCTGGAGCTTTTTTTTTTTTTTTTGCCACCACTCAAACTGAAATTTAAGTTTGATTAAATAGAGAAAAACAAGATGTGTGAATTATCCATTTCTGAACACAAATGCTCATTTCTCTTGATAAAAACAATGTATCACAAAGAATAAAGCACACATCCTTGATGATGCCACCAAAGCTTCAGGAGATATTTAAGTTTAAGTTCTCCTATAAAGATACCAGTTTAGTTGACCTACTACTACTTGCCTCTGATAACTTTCACAGAAATTCATATCAGATTATGCTTATCAATTTTTTTACTCCCTATTAAAACTTCTTTAATCTATGTTCTAGGGTGAAGAAAGATTTTTATGATATGTAAGTATCTTCATGCTTTTTTCTTTTCCATTGTATAGCAAAACTGAGTTTGTTGAGGTCATCTCACATGAGAGAACCATGCAGAGACCTTCCACGATGCCTGAAAGATCTCATTACAAATTCTGTGCATTGTGCACTGGTCACTTTTCTATATTCAAAAGACAATTTCAAGGAAAACTGCAGACAGGAACACATTTCTGAAATGATTTCTTTTGCCTTTGCAAGCCAAAAAAAAAAAAAAAAAAAAGCCAAAGAAACAGTTGCATTTAATCAGAAGAACACTCTAAGTTTACATTTTAAAAATAAAACTATATTTTGAGCCAGTAACTTCATACACAATAGGTTTTATTCATTTTTATGTTAAACTCATTAAATAATGAATAGTCTGGTGATTAACCAATAGTCATGTTTTTGTTCTCAAGAATGTAAAAAACCTGTGGTGGCAGTTTTACACCGGAACTATGAAAACAAAATGATAGAGTTTTGCCAAAAAATCTCCCTGAGTTTTCCCAAAAAGGTGAATATGTCATGGCTGAGTCAGTGCCCAAAGTTTTATAAATAGTTCTATCTCCAAATATTGCATTTGCTCCCAACACTCAGCTCAAAAATCTCTGCTTCACCACATGGGTTTTCTTCCTCCCCTTCCTTTCTCCTTTCCTCCCTCCCTTTTCCCCTACCTTCTTTCCTTCCTTCCCACCCTCCCTTCTCTTTTTATACATGCTTATCCAGCAAAAGAGATGGCTGGCTCAAAAGAAAACAAAACAGAAGGCAGGCAGTGTGACAGACATCTTCAGACAAAGGTCCTTCGAGAGAACCACGTGGTCCCAGGGAACCAACACCAAGCTCACTTACTCAGCCCTTGCTTCCATTCTTTAAAAGAATGGATCTGTTTATTCTCCTTTCTCATGATTCCTTTATCACCAGCAAAGGGATACTTAAATGATGAGAGCTTTAAACTGGCGAGTGCCAGATCATGGATTGTTCTGAAATGTTTGCTGTTGGTGGTGGTGTGTTAATTCCTTTGGAACAAACAGTAGCAGACTCTACCCACAAATGGAAAGATAAGAGTTGAGGTATCACCATGTTACTAAAGAATCTTATAAATGCTACTGAGTTCTGGTATTAAAGTTGATAATGAAGTTAAATAGCGAAGTTTAGCAAAAAAGAAAAGAAAAGCCAGTACAAGGATTCTAAAGGTGCAGAGAATGCATTTCAGGGACCTTTCACTGGGACTCTGAGATTTCAGGATTATGGTAAAAGCAAAGGATAAAGAACACGTGGTCTGTCTAAAAGTACCAAGCTACTTTCTCTTATGAATTCCAAATTTAAGAAAATAAGAGCTGTCACATTACAACGGTGGTAGCGGGTGGGGGTGGCAGGCTGGTGAGGTCAGATCTTTTAAGTACATTAAGTCATCTCTTTCCCTATGAGAGTCATAGTAAAAAGTGTAACATAGCAAGAAAACAGAGAGAAAATATAATTTTGCCTAGACATGAAGCAGGGGGAGAGGTAGGAGTAACATTCTTAAACTCTAGTGGAATTGGTGGCAGACTACCCTATGGGATATTTAACACTAACATTTTCCTTCCCTTGAACATGAACTCGGTTGCCTTAACTCTAAAATATCAGCCACCAAATCCAGTTATGAGAAGTTACACAAGTAACTGTCACATTGAGAGCACTGTGTGAACATTCACTCAGATGAACCCTCTCCTACCTCGTAACATTATGGTAACAACATAGAATAGTTGGAAAAAACTCACAAAAGATGAAATCCTAATCAGAACAGACTTCTAAAGTGAGGTAATGAGGTAGAGGAGGGGGCATGACAGGAAAGGGCCACTCTTATTTGCAGTAGGAACAGGAAGACAAAGAGAGTTCTACAGACAATTGACAAGCAGGGGAGAAAACTATCAAGGCTCTTTTGAGCTCGAGTGAACTCAGGAGGGTTAGAAGAATAACTGTGCGAGTAAGATGACAGAAGGAAAAAATTTTTTAAAGGACAAAGGAAAGGCACTATCTCCTGCAATGTCAAGATATCATAAGTAAGAAAATTTAGTAACAGGTGGTTCAGCGATAGAAAAAGCATCTCTGGGAGGCTGTGTATAGCTCCTCTGCTACAGGTGGGGCAATCCTATCCTTCACCACCTCGTAGAGGGAGGTGTTCCCACCAAGCTCGAGGGCACCTCTTACCCTCCAAAAGGAAAATGACCAGGAATCTGCAGTCTTAGGATGGATGTTGTTCTTCAGTCGCTAAGTCGTGTCCAACTCTTTTGCAACCCCATGGGCTGTAGCCCACCAGGCTCCTCTGTCCATGGGATTTCCCAGGCAAGAATACTGGAGTGGGTTGCCATTTCCTCCTCCAGGGAATCATCTCAACCCAGGAATCAAACATGTGTCTCCTGTATAGGCAGGCAGATTCTTACCACTAAGCCACCAGGAAAGCTCCACAGTATTGGGATAGTAGTGGTCTTTAAAAAAAAAAAACAAACCCATAATCTCAAGATCTTGCACTCTTCATAATAAAATGAAACATGAAATTCTGAACTGGATCCCTTGATCCTCTCTCGTATCTCCTCCCAGTTCAAGGAGGGGATAACCTAGTCTGCCCACCTTAGCCTCCCATTCTTGTTTAGTCGCTAAGTCGTGTCTGATTCTCTGCCACAGCCTCTGCTTCCCGTCATAATGCTGCTCTCCACAGGCAGATAGAGGACCCTTGCTCCTCTCGCACTGGGTCACTTTGTGGGGTTGCTGCTTGTCACATGTCTTATAGAAAGTTTGCTGGGTGTTGTTAGCAATGTTTGCCATGTTTGGGGGAGTGAGATCAGGATGAAAAGCTGTGGTCTATCGTCATCATCCCTGTACCTGCAGTACTTGCAAGAGTGCCTAGAATGGGGCAGTCATTCAGACATGGATGCTAAATGATGGAGAGCTTTGGAAGCAAAGCGAGGATCTGCAGCAGTCCCTAATATGTTTGTTTGTTTGAACAGCAGTGGTAAAACTAAAGCAGCAGGAGAAACAGGAGGGAGCAGTAGTAACGGGGGTCGTCGCAGCCTGCAGGGAGCAGCTGGCAGTACAGGTGAACTCTAGCTGTCTAGGTGTGGCTGTCCAGAAATCTGTGGCTCGGGGCCTTATCAACAGTAGAGATTTACTTCCCTTAGATGGGTTCCCAGGGAATGCTGAACTACAAAAGAAGGTTTGAGTGAGGGTGGAAAAACCAAGATCTTGAGTAACGGAAGGATTTATAGTCACGTTTAGCACGTGAGAAATGAAACGATGAGGTAAGTACCTTATTAGTAACGCTCGGGTCAGGACCAGGTCAGGATGGGTTAAGACGGAAGGGCCCTGTCAGGAGCCCTGGAAACAGAGTGGATGGTGCGAGGCATTTTGGACGTGGCCTCAGTTTCCTGAGCTCTAAAACAGCAGCCACCAAATCCAATCATGAGAAGTTCTACAAAAGCAAATGCAAGTGTAATCAAGAAAGGCCAAGGAACAGGGAGAGCTGAGGAACCTGTCGGTGGAAGGCAGATAAAGAGAGGACCGCAGCATTTTATCTCGTGATCTTCAGTGAACTCTCTGCCGGGGGCAGAATTTTCGCCTCCTATAGCAGGTTGCGCTCTATCACACAGCTTGTCCCATGGTTCCCACCTTTCAGTCCACGTGGGTGGTAGTGATTATTTTTAATGTATTCCTCCTTCACTAAGTTATAAAGAAGCTTACCTATTCAAATGACCACAATAAATGATGAGAAATAGCGCATTGACCCCTAAGCAGCAAAGACCCAGAAGGCAACACTTAGAACACAAACTGCCAAGAGCGACCTGATCGGGTTTCATAAATCAGGCCCTAAAAAGTGGGAATGAGAGCTCCAGTAATTGCAGCCTTCTGTCTGGGAGCATACAGTAAAAATAGCCACAGTAAGCACTCCTCCCAGCCAATCAATAGAGTCCTATTAACCTCCCGGCCAATTACAGGATGATTGGCTAAGCAAACAAAGAATTATTGGCTGTTTAGCTGGGACTTCATTCAGGCCTCTCTCTTCCCCTGTTTCTCATTCTGTTCCTCTCCTCCCCACCCTCTTTCCTGTGAGGAAAAAACCATCTGCAAACACCTGATATTCATCTAAGTCTCTGCAGTTGTACAGTCTTGTTAAATTGTTACCACCTTTTCCACAAGCAGTTTTGGCAATTAACCTCATGGCCAGGGACTTCAAAGAAAACAACTGTTGAGTTTAACCTCTCTGAGCTACCATAGATTCTTTTATGATTTTTCCTGAAACACTTTCATCCAGAGAGGAAACAATGCAGACTGATAAAAACGAATGTTTATTTTAATATTTGGTTAATTTATTACGGAGACGAACGCGCCTCAGACATTTCAACATAACGTGGTGTGTTCGCTTCTCCCGAGTCTCCACGAAGTGAGGTTTTATTTTAATTTACATTCCCAACACATGTGTGCTTCTCTGCTCGTCCACAAATCCTACATTTGCTGGAATCCAAGGATTTGATACATTTGACCCTCTCTTGCCCCTGTTCACAAATCTCTCATATGTTTCTCCAAACTGTTTAAAAGTTCAGAATGAAAACGGCATGTAAAATTAATGCTAAGAACCAAAGTTGCCATTAAAAATCTATTTTCATTTTATATTTTTACCCTCATAGATACACTTTTTACATTAAAAGCAAGGCTAATCCCCAACTCTCAGGAGAATAAACTACCAGCAATAAAGATCAAAATATATGACTGAACAAGCAATACAATTCTTCTTGAGTAATCTTGTGGCCTAAGTGTTTCAGTGCAATTTATGCTATGTAACCAGCTTTTTACAGCTGTATATAATAATAATCACGGGCCTGATCTTACCAGCTGAAGGCAAGTTTGTGGAGGTGTGTTAACTCCTTCAGGCCACAAAGTTCATGTCAGAATTTTAACAAAAGTGCTTGAATATTGCGGAGATCCTGAGAGCGACGGATTCCTCCTCTGTCTCTGGCAAGGTCAGGCTTTGTAAAACTGCTGCTAATACTTTTGCCACTCTGTGAAGCAGAGAACTCTGCAGACGGTTTAGAGTATTCATGCAGCTTTTCTAGAAGTAGAATGAGGTTGAAATAATAAATCTGCAGGAAAGGTAACAGAGTTTTTGTTTGGAATTTAGTCACCCAATATCTTCATGTTATAATTAACTCCCCTCAAAGCCATACGTCACTGTTCTCTGGAAGATGACGTTCTGCAGTACAAGGCTATAGGATGTGATGGTTTTGTGAAGGGTTTGGCTTTAACCAAACAGTGCTTTTCTGCCAAAACTATCCCCAGCACCATTCTCAAGAATTTAGGGGAGAAAAGAGAGGGCAGAGTAACGCTGTAGTTTTTGGAGTCAGACAGACCTGGGGTAAAACTCTACTTTTGCTACTTATCGGCTGTGTTGAAAGTAGGCAAATACAACCGATTATCCATGTCTTGCAGGGATGCTGTGGGGAAACAGTGGAGTTGAGTCTATAATGCACAAGTCACAAACTTTTATTTGGCCCATACTGTTTTAAAAATCAGGAAATATCCATAAAAATGTGAATTTCCTGTCTCTCTTGACTAAATGGAAGGTCTGGCAACTCCAAGCCCACATTTCTGCAACAGCACCATGGAACAGAGTAGCGACAGAACCTTAAAGGCAGGTAATTTGCTATAGATAGCCCCTGTGGCTTAAACCTGGCGGTTGAAGCATCTGAGTTTTTGAACCCTCCATGAATAGCTTAAAACAGAATTTGGAACTGTGTCTGGGACACAATATTTGGTACACAGTAAGTACTCAATAAAAGAGCTACTATACCAAATAAAATCCGTTGACTCCAAAATTGTGAGAGGTTTCATAAATATCAGCTGAACATTTTATGGGGTAGAGAAAATATCAAGTCCTAGAAATAATTTTTGAAAATGTTTGTGTTTTTTATATATATTTGAAGGTCTTTTTGAAAATGGCATATATATGTACATGTGCTATCTTCAGAACTTTCTAAATATCTCTGCTGACTAAAGCTCCTATAGCACGTATTTTCTCATCATGCTTCTTCTGGAGTTTAGCACTATACGACCCTAGTATTTGTATCTGCATCCCCAACCAACTTGTAAGCTCCTCAAGTATGTATTCCCAAAGCATGTTGAGACTATCAAAATACCTCTAATTCAGGCAACGGCTAGTCTCAAAGAAACAGGTGAGTGCTACTTAAGAAGAATACTTGCTAAGAGGTAGAAGTCTGTTGGGGCTTCCCAGGCGGCTCAGTGGTAAAAGAAGCCACTGGTAGTTCCTGCAACATAGGAACTACAGGAGGCGCAGGTTTGATCCCTGGGTAGTGAAGATCCCCTGGGGGAGGAAATGGCACCCCACTCCAGTGTTCTTGCCTGGAGAATCCCGTGGACAGAGGAGCCTGGTGTGGAACACAACACCCATCGGGTCACAAAGAGTCAGACACAACTGAGCATGCACGCACATGCAGAAGCCTACTCGACCTTCTTTGATAAAACAAACATCTATAATTAGTGCTGCTGCTACTGCTAACTCGCTTCAGTTGTGTCCGACTCTGTGTGACCCCATAGACGGCAGCCCACCAGGCTCCCCCGTCCCTGGGATTCTCCAGGCAAGAACACTGGAGTGGGTTGCCATTTCCTTCTCCCATGCATGAAAGTGAAAAATGAAAGTGAAGTCGCTCAGTCGTGTCCGACTCTTAGTGACCCCATGGACTGCAGCCTACCAGGCTCCTCCGCCCATGGGATTTCCCAGGCAACCACTAACTGTATGAGGACAAGTGTTTGACATGTTTTTGTTTCTTCAGTACGGGAATATTCTCTGAAACACTATTTAAGATACCAATTTGCATAACGAACTTTACTTCTAGACAGTTCACAGGTCAATTTCAATTCCACATCATCACACATTCCGAATCAGTGGGATCTGAATCAGGAACTTGACGGTGTTAATACTCTTTCACTGGGTATAACCATAAGAGGGTGGGTTACAAGGAAAGAAACTGAAGAACATAGAAGAACAAAGCTTAGGATTCAAAGCTGCCTCTCTAGTGCAGGATTCTCTCGTTTTTACTTTAATTATAGTCCCATACTCAAAGCCAGGAAAACAACCCACCATCTTGATTAGGTTGTCTCAGACAGCCGGGGAGGGAGTGGGTCGGAAAAGGCCGATGAGGTCAGTCATTATAAACAATCTGCATTCACAAGCAATTTTCAGACAGACCCAAACTGGTTCACAGGACATAAGTGATCCTGTGCTACGAACAGTCACGCAGCAGCTGTCTGTCTGGAGTACACTGTGCGGGGAGGAGTGAGTCCTCTGTAGAGGAGTCGAGGGGCTGCAGAGCAAAGGACAGAAATATGTCTCTACCGGGGAGAAGATAAAAGGCAATCTCAAATTCCAGGAGTGTCTTAGCAGCAGCCAGGGAAGATTTGGCAGTTTCTGCAAACAAGTGGCCTGGGTTGAAGTTTGTGAGGGAAGGAAAACAAAAAAATGAAATCTGTCATGTACATGAAGTTCAGCTCAAACCTAAAACTTCCCCTGTCCACTCTCCTTAAGAGGACTTTCCTATTCGGCAGAACTCCTGGGAGCGAGCAAAGGGATGTCTGGTCATTCTCATGGCAATATTTTTGCTTTTTCCTTCCTTTTTAATTTTGCTATTCTTTGTCAACTTCAGTCAAAAGGGGAGGGCTATTTGTGCTGAACATTTAAGCGCGATTTTCAGAAGGAACGTGAAATGACACGAGGGCCTGGTGCTCTGCTGTACAGTTCAGTGAACTCCCCCACCCCCCCCACAGATCAGCAAGATGGTTGGAAATGCCTCTCTCCGTCTGTTTTTCATCTCCAAAGTCTGTGTACTCAGTAGAGTGTGAAGAGAGCCTCTCTTTTCTTCAGCACATTCTCCCAGGGGTCCTGGCCCCCACCCCCACTCCCTCTCCGTAGCCCCTGCAGCAGAGAACAGGAACTAGAGCAAATGCTTTTGTGAATTAAGAGATCTTGTGAGCGTAAATTCGGCCAGGCTGCTCCTTTCTGCAGGCCAGACCCCGCTGCTGCCCCAGGATGTGAACTGTCAGTTTGCATAGCTGGTGATGAGTTGCAGAACCATCAGCAAAGGTGAAGACGGCAGAAACAAGAAAGATTCAAGACTGGTGGAAATCATTTCACAAGGAAAATTTCAGCCATCAGTGGGAGGAAGCTTTGAAAAATGCTGCCATTTCCGAGTCAGAATGAAGGAAAAATTAAATTACTGCCGGTGAGGCGAGCCAAAGTTGCATCTCCCTCCAGGGAGAGTTTTGATAATGGTAAACATTTGACAGCTGGCCTGGAGTTGTTATCTTGTTCTAACAGTTGTTATGGTCTAAATGAATATTTCTGATAAGGAAAGAGAAAGAAAAATTTAAACACTTTTATGGTTTTTTTTTCTTCTGTTTTTAAACCTGAGGGGGGCTAAGCCAAACAAGTTTAGAGCCACTGAGAAAGTACTCCGCTGGCCTGATTCAGGTCTGGAAATCTCACCAGCATCATCATTTCCGTGAATCTAGATGAAATAATTCTTTGATGTAAATCAACTTACTACCATATTATCTTTAACCTTTAGCTTTCTCAGTCACTCAAAAACAATTCCAATCATTGACTTGGAGCACTCACGGAAGAGAAGGGTTAATAAGAACAAATGTACCAGTCCAAGAACTTAAGCTCCAGAACCTGCAGAGAAACGCTGCATTGTTATGGAATCTGTTTTTCAGATACTGAGGATCAACCATCAGAAAATTTTAATCTCGCACAGATTTTATTATTTTATGAAAAATATAGGGCCAAATATTTCAGAAAGGTAACAGAGAAAAAAAGCGGCCGAAAGAATTTTAAACTTGAAAAGGACTGTTTACTGGGTGTCTGAGGGTTCTGCATCACACCACCAGGAGATGTGGAGTGCCTGCAGGGAGATTTCATTATAAAACACTTGCTCAATTCCTATATATAGCATAAGAAAACAAGTCTGAGTTATTGTCTGAAACGTTCCAGGTCTTCACAGGCACTGGATCTATCACGGTATCTAGACATACGCGCAGGAGGCTCAGAGGACAGGGGAGGCAGTCCAGCTGCCTTATATGGGTCTGCTGATAGTCGCGGCCTCAGAGAGAGCACTGAAGTCCTGAGAATACTATAACCCTAGGCGCGCATGTTAAAACAGAATATCTGCACTCCCAAATTTACTCTGCCTCTGACATTCTACTAGGTGGGAGTTAACCGGAGGCTAAGAAAGGAGGGACAATGGCAAAGAGAAAGAAGGAGTCAGAACACTGTCCTCCTCTGGAATGAACAAAAACGTGCAGGGTATTTTCAGCAAATTTTATAAACTTTGCACTTTCCTTGCTTAAAGTATAACTGCCTTAAAAGCTGGGAAAATTAGTATTTAGCACTCAGAAACAAATTCACAGAGCATTTGCTTGGGGGTATAAACTGAGGATTCAGTCTTCATCCTCAAGCAGTTGTAAGGCACATAGGCCAAGGGAATCCGAGCTGTATAATAGGTGTCCAAGCTTTCTGTCACTTGTATGCTTAGAATGCATCTGCAAACATTATGCCCTACCCAAAGGAAAACTTTACCCAAAGTCTTCCCCATTTTTCTTTCAAAAACAAAATCGGAAAATCTACCTTTTTTCTTGTATTTGTGGGAAGTCAGAGTTTCATTATTTTTTTTCCCCAGGGACCCTGCCCTGCCTTAGTATGAAAGTATATAAATCGATATTAAAGTATGGTATTTTGAGAATGTTTCAAAGTAAGGTCAAACTGGTGTTAAAAACCCTACTAGTGAAGGCTAAAATAACAGTCTGGCTGAACAGTCTTAAGTGCAGCTGACTCCAATTACTAAGTACATCCTAGCGATTTTTTTTTTTTTTCACTAACAAGAACAATGCAAGCAAGTCTTTGAGTTCAAAAATAATGTCAAAGAGAAGTTACTCATAAGAGAAATTAGATAAATTATCCCAATGCTGCAGCCATATAGGCAGCTGACAGTTAACTCCACCTTCAGCACTGAAAAAGTTCTTTTTTTTTTTAACAAATATTTGGAAAAAGAGACGAAGGAGATTCTAAGAGGGACTGAATGCTAGGGGGAAAATGCTGTTTTTGACTAAAACATATGAGACATTTTTTGGATAAGA
Source organism: Oryx dammah (assembly GCF_014754425.2). Lineage (NCBI taxonomy): Eukaryota > Metazoa > Chordata > Mammalia > Artiodactyla > Bovidae > Oryx > Oryx dammah. The sequence continues at coordinate 50,187,085 of NW_024070192.1, read as the reverse complement.
AAACATATACATAATCTAACCACTACAAAATCATGAAAACAGGGCTTTCAAGTAAAATTTTTAAAACATTTTATTATGGAGGATTTTGAACATACACCAAAATAGACAGAAAAATATAATAAAACCCAAGCATCCTTCACACAACCCAACAACCATCAAAACTACAGCCAATCCAGCCCCATCCACATCCACTTCTCTCCTCCTGTATTATTTTGAGGCAAATCCCAGATGTCATCAAATCAGACACTACACATGAAAAAGCAGAGGTCCTTCAAGTACTTTATTCCACACTGAGTGCCTCTTTCTGCCTTCACCTCCACCACAAAATCTTTTTTTTTTTTTTTTTTAATGATAAACCTTTCCCTTTTCCCATAGGACACTGTTACTAGTACACTAACTACCCAGGGCACTACATGAATCAAGCTGAATAGATAGCGCATCTCAAGATATATACACAAGACTTTTGTTTTACGTGTAGGCTCATGACCTTCACCTACACTCCCATTCTTAAAAATCTAGTGGACCAGTGTTCTTCCATTACCAAAACTAGGATCCCATCATCTTCTGGCACCAAGGAAGACAGTGGTCAAGGAAGTATAGTGGTTAAGGCATCAGCTTCAATTGAACAGATCTGATTTTGTTTTAATATCTATTTATTTGGCTGCATCGTGTCTTTTTAAGTTTGGCTCTGCCAATTACTAGCTTTGTATCTTTGGGCAAGTTTCTTAACCTCTCTGAGTCCCTATCCTCCTCATCTCAAAAACTGGGATAATAACAACTCCCTCAAAGAACTGTTGAGAAGATTAAATGAAATAATATGTGTAGAGTGCTTAGCCAAGAATAGCTAATAAATGGTAGCTCATTTTAAAGAATTAAGAGAATCTTACATGTAATAAATATCAATAATGACAGGAGGTTACGTATAAAGTAGAAGGGAGGAAGTGAAGGAAGAAATGGAGTAAAAATACTCCTTTTTTATAAAGCATAACCCTCAACAAACTTCTTTTAAGAACTTAAGTATATCAGTGTAATTATTTAATGGGAACTTGCAATCAGCTCATAATCTAAAATAAAGGTTCAATCTATTTATAACTGTTGATCCTTTAAAAATCAAATGTCTCATATACAAATGTAAACAGCCTTGGTTGAAGAGTGTAATATTTATGCACCAGGGTGAGGACTCAGGATAGAGGGGGGTGAATGCTTGCTGCCTTGTCTAATGAACCAGCCCAGCACCTCTGCTCAGGTAAGCCACAGCAAAGCCAAGAAATGACAGTACCCAAAGCGGAGGGCAGCAGTGGCGGCAATGGTCTCTCACTTGCCTTTGTGCCTGAACCATTTCAGAAGCACACTTTGGGAAAAAACCACTCAGATGAACAAAGGGCACTGAGAGGCATGCTTTTTTGCTTAACATGTGTCAGGACACTCACAAATTGGGACAAAAATGTATCTTAAATCATGCACTATCAAATCACTACATTATGATCTGTAATGTGCCCAATGTCATACAGTCATTTAATAAGGAAAAGAATGGACATCAACGTCTTACGTAAGAACTCTCTACCTATTAATCAAAAAGCACAAACTAGAAGTTTTCTGCTGACTTTTTAAGTGAGTGTATGCTTTTCTTTCTGTGTTTTTGCATTCCAAAGTTATACAAAGGTTATGCTAAAATGGCCAAATGCCAGAGCGCAATTTTTTCAGGGGAAAAAAAAGAGGGGGAAGATTAGCGACTTTTATGTGGTTTAACAAATCAAGCCTCTGTTGGTATGATTACCAGGTAAATGGCTGACTGTGATAACCACTTAACAGAGTTACTTCTCTTTAGTCTTTACCACATCTATTTAATCCTGCTGCTAGAATAATCTTCCTAAATGTATCACTCACCACCTCAAAAACTTTTCATTCCTTGCTCTCTATTCCAACTCTTTCACCAGCATTTTCCTTTCACAGTCTGGTTCTGACCTCCCTAGGCAGTTGAAGCTTCCAAACTTCCCTTCATATGTCCCTTCCTATGTATTCAAAGCAGATTTCAATCTGTCCTCAAACTACTCAGTATGTGTCTGCTTTGGTACCTTTGTTTCTAGTTAATAGGAGTCCCTTTCCTGAATCTTCATCCATCAGAATTCTACCTATGCCTCAAATTTTAGCTCAAGTGGTCATTTTTTTTCCCTCCATACAACTGTCTCTGTTCAACCCAGTTAGCGCTCATCTTTCCCTTCTTTGTACTTTAAGAGGACTTGAGCTGTCTTGAACTATGGGCACTAGAGTTCGACTTTATCCCCTGAATTCCAAGTTTCTAAAGATCATCCCCTTTTCACTTTTTTTTGTACCCCTCAGAGCATGGAGCATGGTGACTTTTAATCACACTGAACTGTATTGCATATTTGATATCTAGAAAATCATCAATAACAGCACTTACATCTTTTCTGATAAGCAGTCCACACAAGGAATTCTTCAAGGGGAATTTCTTAATTGGCTCACCAACTTGGGGTTTCTGCTAGAGACGAAGCCCCCACAGAGCCCATCTGATATACACACATTACCCAAAAAGAGCAGCCAATTCTCTCCTGACCCAGTAAGAAACGGAAGAAGGAAGACATGTGCAGGAGAAAACACCAAAACCACAAATATGGAAACAGTGTTTGTGAACCTCTTTAGGCCAGATCACAGATATCCTTAACTTCATCACACTTCCTTAAAAGGAGCAAGTTGGGAAATAGGGAAGAGGAAAAAAAAATATCTTTAAGCTTTTTTTTTTTTTTAAGTCTTCCAAATTTGTAGATTAGGTCATCTGTAACTCTAAGGAGAATAAAGTACAATATCTGAGAATATATCTAACGTTTCTTGCCCTTTTGGCTAGTATCAAGTGAAGAATGCATCTGGATTTCAAAACTTCAACCACTAGCAATTAACACGAGGTAAGTGCTAGGGCAAAATGCATGCGTGGGGGCATGCTCAGTCGCTTAGCTGTGTCCAACTCTTTTGTGACCCTATGGACTGTAGCCCAGTTAGGTTCCTCTGTCCATAAAACTTCCCAGGCAAGAATACTGGAAGTGGGTTGCCATTTCCTACTCCAGCAGTAGGGCAAAATAGATGTAAATAAAAAACTAACCATAACTCTTGTTGGTTATCCATTTTAAATATAGCAGAAATGCATATTCTATGTACTTTCAAAATATAACCAACCTCGGGGGAAATCTAAGCATTAGTACTATAAACACACATGTGCCAAAGCACATGTGCAGGCTCAGTCCTTCCTATACCACGAACCACTTTCTGTCACCACCTCCCAGTTATAGTTCTAAAGTGGCACTTGAGATTGACATACACACTACTATATTTAAAACAGATAACCAACAGTACCTACTGAATAGCACAGGGAACTCTGCTCAATATTACGTAACAACCAAATGTGAAAAGAATTTGAAAAAGGATGCATACATGTGTATGTATAACTGAATCACTTTTCTGTGTGCCTGAAACACTGTACCACTGTTAATCAACTATACTCCAATATAAAATAAAAAGTTAAGAAAATAATAACTCTTGCAAGTCCAAAAATCAAACTCATCTCTGTCTCCATTATAACTGAGTTGCTTTTTTCCTAGATTTAATAGATGCAATGAACACACATAAGCAAAAGATGAGTCTAAATATAACTTGTCAAAAATTACAGCTAATTTAGGGTGGTGTTTGAAATAAAGTGTTCCTCTACTTTCTATGAATCTATTGTTGATGAAAATATTACAACTTAATATTTTTATACTCGACATCATAATTAGCACTTTCCTGGTGGCACAGTCAGTGAAGAATTTGCCTGCAATGCAGGAGACCTGGGTTCAGTCCCTGGATTAGGAAGATCCCCTGGGGAAGGAAATGGAAACCCATTCTAGTATTCTTGTCTGGGAAATCCCATGGACAGAGGAGCCTTGAGGGCTACAGTCCACGGGGTCACAAAGCGTCAGACATATCCAAGCGACTAAACCACCACTACCACATCATGATGAAAATAATATGAGTACAAAAAATATCCCAAAACAATGCATCTTCTGCAAGTTGTATACCCAAAGAAGAAAAAGTTTTATTGGTTTCCTGCTGTTTTCCTAAATATAACTGTCATTTGGACCAAGAGCCAAAAAAACAAAGCTATGGCAAAAATTATAGAATTTCAACAAAGCAAGTCTCTCACTCCAACAATAATTCTTAAACACCTAAAGCAATCAAATATACCAGATGACCCATTTTACTTCTTAATGGGTCAACATTGGGTTTCTTAATGGGTCAAAGCAATGTCTCAACATTGCTAGAAGGATAATTTATTAACAATAAAGTCAAATAAAAACTGAAAATTGCTTCCTAGAAAATGTTTATAAATGTTAAAGTAATACTCTAAGTATATCCCCTACACAGTAATTTTGTCCTTCTGCAAGTCACACAGCTGTAGTATAACAATAGCCTTTCCAACTGTACCATGAAAGTAGATATTCCTATACTCTCCATATTATTCAATACTGGAAAATTATTCAATCTAAAAGTGGACTCTCTTTATTCAATCTGAAACTGGGGTCCCTGACCCCTAAGATATTTGCTGGGGTTAAGCTTAGGTTTGTGGTTTTATCAAAGCAAGGACTTCTAAAGCCGGGCTGTCCAATCTGATAGCCACTAGACACAAATGGCTATTTAAATTTCCATTAATCATAATTAAATCTGAAATTCAGTTCCTCAGTTACATTTATCACATCTCCAGTGCTCAAAGGCTACACGTGGCTCTCACATTGGTCAGCATAGAATCTAGTGCTCTTCCATCATCACAGAAAGTTCTACTGTACAGTGTTAGTCTAGGACGACCAGTCTTACAGGTCATATTTGCTTTAGTTCCATTGTTTTAAGGCAAAGTGAAAAAATTGATACTGCCACCTATCAATTTTCTTTTTTTATTTCTAGGCTGAAAATCAAAGCTGTATCATGTTTCAGGATAGATTTCCCACTGCCTCTGGATCCAAAGATAGAAAGAAAAAAAAGTGGTCCCCTGGCAGAATCAAAGAAAACAAAACTACAACAACTACAACAAAACAAAAACTCCCCCATGGTCCATAAAGCGTGCAGGATGCTCTACCTATGAGAAGCTCAGTGATTGGCATGTTGAACAAAAATAATCCTCCCATTGTTTAGAAACTGCTCACATCTATACAAACACACTGTCTTGAGTGGATACATGTATTGTCACCTAACCAAGAAGATATACCTCCTGTGGCTAAAAACTGGCTAGTGTAAGCAACATGGTCAAGTGATACAAACTTGGGTTTTGAAACCAGACAAGAGCCGAGTCCTGTAGTCCTTCATACATACATGTTCACTAGTTTCATGACTTTTGAGCAAGTTACTGAATCGTTTTGCATCTGAATGTTCCAAAAAAAGAAAGAAGCAAAAATCAGGTCAACTTCCCAAGGGATCATGATCAGTATCAAAGAATATAAGGTGGGGCTTCCCTGGCAGTCCAGTGGTTAAGACTTCACCTTCCAATGCAGAGGGTGTGGACTGATCCCTGGTCAGGAAGCTAAAATCCTGCATGCCTCGGTAGCCAAAAAACCCAAAACAACAGAAGCAATACTGTAACAAATTCAATAAAGACTTTAAAAATGGTCCACATCAAAAAAAATTTTTTTAAACAGGAAGATAACGTATACTTGGCATTAACTAGCACAGTGTGTGACACAGTCAGTTGCACTGGTAACTACTCTGTCTTCTATACAAGACAAAAAAAAAAAAAAAAAAAGACAACCCTCACAATAATAATGCCACCAATAATAGCTATTAGGAAACTGGATCTCTTTTTACAAAAACAGCGTTATTGAGCTTTACCTGACACATTATACAAATCACCCCTTTGAAGTGTATAAAACAATGTGCATCAAGTCTTCTAATACATAATTTAACATTATCCAGCACCCATTAAGGGCTATGACGACGTACGGTTCTAGGGTAGTGGTTCTCAAACAGGGACAAGTTTGCCCACCAGGGTACACTGGGCAGTGTTTGGAGACATTTTTGATAATGATGATAGGTGCAAGCTATCTAGTGGATAGAACATCCTACAGTGCATGGGACAGCCCCACAACAAAGAACTATCCAGTCTAAAATGCCAATAGCATTTACAGACAGTATCTATGTGAAGCTTACTGTCTGGTGAAGGAGTGCAAGGTGGAAACTGAGCAGAGGATGCTAGGGTTGCAGAGAGAAAAGGATGCTTAAGTCAAAACATACTGGAAGACAAACAGAAATTTGCCAGGAGGACTTAAGATGGAAAGGAGTGATTTCATGCAGAGGGAACAGGATGGAAACAGTGCTGATATGCAGGAAGCTTGTTGGAATCTAAGAAGATCCCAGGAGTTGAGATGGTGAGAGCTCAGGAGAGAATGAGAGGATAGAAGATTACACAGGAGCCGGATCATCGTGATTTTGTATGCCATGCTAGGAAAGAATTTGGAGTTGATCTTTTAATCAGTGGTCAATGCACACTTTCTGTAGTGAGCCAGATAGGAATATCTTTAGGCCATATGGTCTCTGTTACAACTACTCAGCTCTGTAATCACAGCGAGGAGAAAGCAGCCATTGATGATGAATAAACGAATGAAGGTGGCTAACAAATGAAGGTGGCTTCCTTTAGAACTTTATTTATGGGCACTCAAATTTGAATGTGATATAATTTTCTGGGTTAATAAAATATTCGTCTCCTTTTAACTTTTTCCTACTAATAAAACTGTGAAAACCATGTTTTACCTGTGGGCTATACATAAGCAGGTGGTGACAGTGTTTTACCAAGTCCTGCTAGAGTGAATACACAGGACTTCAGGGTGACAAGTCAGCTTATAGGATAAAAAATGAAACAGAACGTTTCTCTTGAGATCTCTGGAAGGACTGACCATCTTTTAGCCATTCCTGCTAAAGAAGAAATGGATGTGGGCCTAAGTTTTGTCCACAGCTTGTTTGCAATACTTACAATGAGCTGGGTTGCTAACTAAAGGAATGAAAAGCTCATTTCAGGCTACTGTGGTGAAATGACATTTACCTAATGCAGATATAAATTTCTTCTTAATTAGTGGGCACTTGACACTAATGTAATCTGATTACTGCAGCAAAGTCATCCTTAAACTAACTCCCCAGTACTGACAGAGTATGTCCTTGAAATAAGCGAATTAGGGCTAAGTGACAAAAAAGTACCAGCTATTAAGAAACAACCCCATATTTATAACCATCTGTTATACTGGAGGAAAAAACCCAAACACTTCATAGTGTCAATATGAGAGGTATGACACAGGGCACTGGAAACACAAGTTAGGAGTTCTCACTATCTTAGTCCTGATATTATTCCAAGGCAAATTCTAGAAACGTTAAACGACTGGAAACCACTTACCTTTAATTTTCAAGAGAGAGAGAGGTCTGATAACATAGATTTGATTGTGAAGAAAATATGTCACTTTTACTCAGTTTAAAAATGTTTTATTTAAAAAAAAAACTGTAAGAGAAATATACAACATACTAACCTGGAGAAATATTTCTTTAAAAAACTTGTTTCTTCCTGATTCCAATTTCTTATGATTTTTAATAGCCACAATAGTGTACTATTCTAACTAAAGTCATTTCAAATCTAAACAACTGTCATTTACATCTTTGATATGGCTGACTCATGGATAATTATGATCTTTCTTAGGGACAATAATCATATGTCAAAAGGACTGCTTTGAGGATTAACTGATTTGTTTGTAATTTAATTATATAGTGCCTGGTATATAATATACGCTTCACTGAGGTTGAAAGTGAAAGTTGCTTAGTCATGTCCAACTCTTTGCGACCCTATGGACTATATACAGCCCATGGAATTCTCCAGGCCAGAATACTGGAGTGGATAGCCTTTCGCTTCTCCAGGGGATCTTCCCAACCAAGGGATCGAACCCAGGTCTCCCACATTGCAGGCAGATTCTTTCCCAGCTGAGCCACCAGGGAAGCCCAAGAATACTGGAGTGGGTAGCCTATCCCTTCTCCAGGGGATCTTCCTGACCCAGGAATTGAACTGGCATCTCCTGCATTACAGGCGGATTCTTTACCAGCTGAGCCACCAGAGAAGCCGTAACTGAGGTTAGGTGTCAATAACACGAAATATTTTACAGTTACTACTTCAGCTTCTCTCTAAATGCTTCACCACAACAGAATTCTCCCCACTTTAAAATAATTTTCAAAAATTCAAGAACCAAAAGAATCTAGAAATTGCATGATCCAGCTCTATACTACACAAGTGGATAGACTGACTGAAGTTGAACATGCCTGGTTTTAAGTCCTGGTGACACCAGTCCATTAGCTCAGTTAATTCTGCCAAAACCTTGATTTCCTAATTTATAAAATGGAGATTAAATAAGATAATGCTGTAAGGTGCTGAGTTCAGTGACCAGCACATACTTTTAAAATCAATAAATGTTCACTATTATTATTGATTTTAACCTTCCTACCATGAAATTTTCTTTTTTCCATCTTTTGAAGAAATGTGTGTAAGCTGCCCCATATTTGTTTTGAATGTGACTCCTTTCTAACCATACTGACAGGCCATACTGGACTGAGGCAGACCATTTAAAATATTTATTTTCCAAATCAGCCAAACTACCTCTTTCTTTCTTTGTGTGATTCCTTCGTTAGTATATACCGCAACTTCAAAATATTTTAGTAAGTCTTCCAAAGCTTCAATTTTTCCAAATCCACTCCATGGATCTTGGGAATACGTATGTGAAAACCTGCTAAATATGTCTGTGAAATGCTTTGTTAAAGATTACACAATCAGGAACAAAAGATGGTGCTTTTGGAGATTCCAAGCAGTTGCGGGCCAGTGAATGTAACAGAAAGCACCCTTCCGATTCATTTGCTTCAAAGGGCTAAGGAAATAACCTATTTCCTTTTCCCTCTTTTCTATCTGGTTTCTCTGATGTGTTCCCAGATACTCAAAGAAAGATTCAGATATCCATGAAATCTTAATATGCCTGTTTGAGCCAGAAAAAATAAAGAACAGTACGCCCATATTTAAGACCAGGAAGAGTCTATCAGTACTTGAGGGGGAATTTGGTTCAGTCTTGGAAATTACTGAAAGAGTCTTTCTTCTGCGGTTAACATGGAAGTCATGTCAGATGGCTTAAATCTGTATGGAATTCCACAACCCTGAAGCATGCTCCTGAAGCCATCCTACGAACTTGGCAATTACTCCAACAGCCTAAATCTTCATCTTTTGCCAGATAAGCTGCAACAGTTTTTGGCCTTGCCTTACAGCCCTTGCACTTGACATCATTTAGCCTAGACTCAGCCCTTGACCTTGCCTTGATAGCTGGGGAAGAGTTCAGAGGGACCAAACCTTAACAGAAACAATTTTAAGTGTGAACGGTTCTACCCAAGGCTTCTGTCAATGAGTGCTCTTTAACACTGATCTTTAATCTCATAAGTTCAAGAGAATGGGATAACTGCAAATTTGCCCTGGTATCTGAGAAACATGAAGCTGCAATTTGTTGTTCTTGTTTCTTTGTTTTCGTTTTTGCCTTAAGGCAAAAGTACAAAGGCCATAAGGGTAACCTGAAAGGCTCCTCTCACTCTTAAAGATTCTTTTTATCAGCTTTGTTCATCTGATTGAATGCTACTTAACTTTTCCTTTAATGTTGGATATTTGATGGGTTCCTAAACACACTGAGACTTTTTCCACAAAAAGAAATCCACTTGATTGGATCAGAAACCAGTCCCTACTTCTGGAAACAGAAACTTTAGTTAAAGACAGATAAATCAGGGTGGTGGCATTTTTTGAACTTTGCTTGAATTGATATTTTCTTGTTAACCCATGTAGATCTGCTCTGGAGCTTCTTATTGACAGGGACAGGCCTCTGGCTGTATTTCCTACTTTGTGTCTTTCCTTCTCTCCACCTTGCCTCCTCAGCACTGAACAAAGTACTCAGCACACTAACCAGCTACATGTGTACTGATTTGCTCTTACCACAATACTCCATGGCATCCAGGGTACTTTGTCTCTCTCCCTCCCTAAATTTAGTTCTGGATATGGTATTTTGACCAGTCGATGGAGTGCAGAAACTCACTGTGTAAGCCTGTCACAAACAATCTATATCCTTAACATGAATTCCAATGTTATAGGATCTTCTGAAAAGACATAGAATTTTGGCTGGGTTTGACCAGGGCAGTGGATTACAGCTCACGTGGCCACCGAGAGTAAGATTACTGACTTGGTAGATGACCAGAGGCCCAGATCAAGCAATAGCACTTACTTGCAATAACTCCACCTAGACTCAAGGCATTTTGGAACAGTGTCTTGAGTTATGGACAAAACCCTAGATTTGGGACTTTTGACCTAGTTGTAATTAAAATTAGCAAGTGAGTAGGACTTTGTGCTAACTGGCATTCTATCTTGTAAAAAGAAGAAGCAGAGGTGATTATAGGTACCTAACATCAAATTTAGTAAAAAGCACTGGATAAAAACACCTGAAGTGTGATTTAATGATCTAAGAAATTAGGCAAAAGCGTCAAATCTGAAGAATTTTAAAATGGCTATAGGTCAAAGCATTAAAACTACTTTGGGAATGGAGTGGCTATAAGGGGAACCCAGTGCAGAATCTGCCAGGGGTTAATTGCAACCCTGCATGAAAAGCAGTTAACAAGTGAGAATTAGAACACCCAGGAGGAAAAGAAAAATGTTTCCAGTGCCATAAGAAATAAACAACAAAGGAGGAATATTTCCTTTGGCTACCACTATGTCCTTTTCAAAAGCTCAGAGGAGCTACGGGGAATGCCAAGGACTGGTTTTCTCTCAACTCCCTCTGAAACATTTGTCTTCATTACCACTCTTTTTAATCAGGGCTCCTTCATGAGTGTTTCTGCTCAGCCCCTAAGGGGCAGCTCTGGTCTGCGATAAATCAGAGTCCACACCGCAAGTCACTAATCAGCACTCCCAGGGAAAGAAAAACAGAGGAGTGCAGACCACGATGCTGAAAAGGCCTAGGGGCTCGCAGGCCTCAAGGAAGAGAGGCCTTAATGTGGAAATAATAAATGGGTGGAGGTGGACAAGGACTCCAGTGCCTAGGACTTATTTCAAAATCTCAAACGCAAATTGTTCACACTTAGTTGTAAAAGTTTAGAAGATAATTTCGTTTCAGCAATGTAAGGGAGATTATGTATGGGTTTGCTTCTTAACAAGTCGAATCTGTACCCCTGGCTCAATGATTTCCATACCTAATTCACAGATGTCATTAGGAAATAAAAAAATTCCTGGTGAGAACTCTAATATCTATAATATGACTTTACTTTGCTTAAATGGGAGTACATAAATTATGAACATATTACATTTCTGGAAAGGATCTTAGAAATAATCTTAAAAAAGATTAAATGTAGTTGCTGAAAGTCACCAGAGCTGGTGAGCAGCAGAGCTTCCTCTAGAAACCAGGATTCCAAACACCTTATACAACCACAGATCTCATGCATGACTCAAATACTGAAAAAAAAAAAAAAAAAACAGTTAACAGAGACAGAAAAGTGAAAAGTAGAATATGACTTAGGAAATGCAGGCTATAGCCCTATGTCCACCACTGAATCACTTTCCTTGGTTAAATCACCAAACACTGTGAGTCTCAATTTCTTTGTCTGTGCAATGGGGTTTACAAATTTCCCGAATACACCATAGGGCTGCTGCAACGTATACACTGGATTGGTCAGATTCACTTTTCAGAGGAAGACAGATCCAGATTTGGCAAATAATTCCAGGACCCTAGGATAAAAGCTTAGATATGAAATCACTCCCAAGATATAAAATCAGATGACAGTGTGGCATGCAAATTCGCAAGTCAAGAGCTGAGCCCACGGCTTCCAAAATAGATGCTAACTTTTCTAATGGCAAACCTAAGACCTACTTTATATCCACCCGCCTATTACAAACTGAGGATAGCAAGGACTCCAGAAAGACATCATAGGTGACACTTAGCCAAATGCCTGACGCTGTGCACCAATAAAGGCAAACACCTGCCAAGGAGCCAAGATCTGGTGCCATTCCAACTTTGCTAGCATCTTATTGCTTGTTGCATGTGAAAGCTAAGGCATGATAATGTCATCTCAACATGGCCTGATAATATATGGATACTGTCCTTACACAGAGCACAGAGGAGCCCCAGTGACTCTATCAGGCAGAGTCATAGTAATCCGAAAGTGCTACTTTTCCTCCACTCAAATGTCATTAAAATATAACTAACGAATGAGCATCCATCAAAGTGATAAACGCTTCCTGCATCTAACTGCATAAAACAGCCTCCTGCTTTTCCTTTTGAAACCAGAAACTGTTTGTCACTGACTTTATGAAGAAAAGCTCTCACAAGACTTCAGGAGGAACAGTTGGATACTGCTCCTAGGAGGACTGGAACTGCTTGGAGCCCAACCAAACTAAAAAGAACAGTTTGACTAGACTGCAGGTGCTTGTAGAAGGGATATACAAGAAGCATGGCTAGAATTGTGAATTTTCATTAAAAAAAAACTAGCCTTCATATTGTAAAATGGGAATAATGACATCATAAGACCAGTATTTGTGGAATCAGTTTCTATCAGCATTATGCAGGGCTTCCCTGGGGCTCAGACAATAAAGAATCTACCTGCAATACAGGAGACCCAGGTTGGATCCCTGGGTCAGGAAAATCCCCTGGAGAAGGGAGTGGCAACCCACTCCAGTATTCTTGCCTGGAGAATCTTATGGACAGAGGAGCTGCAGGCTACATACAGCCCATGGGGTTGCAAAGAGTCAGACAGGACTGAGTACACACTCAAACACACAGGGTAAACTGGGAGAAGTGGCATGGCCAGACAGACTAACATTTAGGGGGCTAATTTGGACACTGCCACAGTGCTCCAGGCAAGAGGTAATTAAGAATCAGTTTGTGGTTATTCTGATGGATGGGGACAAGGCTTGTACCAACTATTCTCTTGGACAGAGAGAATTAATGATATTGTAACAGCAAAGAACAACTCTCTCTCCATATTAGATCTGTTTCTTTTATTTTAACCTTTATAATCTATTGCTTTTGCTTGAAGTAAAGAATGTCACCTATAGTCTGAAATATTAATATATAAGACTGCCCATTCTCAAGGCTCTGATCTCTAAGGGTGTATCATTTTTTCATTCACATAGACTTTAAAAGATAAAGAACAGAGAATAACATTTGTCTTATTGACCTGACCTATGAAGACAGCTGCAAGAACAAAGGATTCCAACACCAAGAAGTGTGCAGCAACCAACCAGATCCCTCCCTCACCTTGCCTTTAATTTAACAATAGTTCCTTGAAACCTCTTTGGGGACTGCAGGGTTCTTTGGGGCATTAGCCACCCATGTTCCTCACATGGCCCTGCAGTAAACCTTTCTCTGCTCCAAACTCAGATGTTGTTTTGGTATCTTTTGACCTCACTGTGCGTTAGCCACACAAACTGGCATTTGGTATTAATGCCAAGGAAATCATAGAGATTAGTTTCTGATAGTTAACTGGGAAGATATTCTATTTGTTGGTTTTTAAGGAGCTGTGAAAGTTAGAATAAAGAGGAATACTGATGCAATTGTTATTAAGTACTGTTAAGAATCTGAAAGAGTTTTAGATAAAAAAGTATTGACTGTAAATTTTGAGTTAGTCATTATGAACTTAGTCAAGTTGAATGTGGGTCTTTCAGCTGTCAACCAAATATGTGATCAGAACAACTGGGCAGATGCTATTAGGGAATCACCCACATGCCCTGGGGGACGTGCCAGCTATCTAAACCACAGAAGCAGAGTATGGGTGGTAACGCCATGGAATCCAACATGGCCTTTACAAACAACAACAGACCAAGAATCACTCGTGGTCTAAAGAAGAGCATCAACAGATTTGTTAAGTACAGATATGGACTGTATTTTTCTTTCAAATGTTGAAATTAAGCCAGATATAATTTAATGCTGCGCTGTAAGAAATGAATCAGTCTGCCTTTACACACAAAAATGGGCTTCCCTGGGGGCTCAGTGGTAAAGATTCTGCCTGCCAGTGCAGGAGACACGGGTTGGGAAGATTCCCCACGGGTTGGGAAGATCTTCTCAGAGGTTGGGAAGATCCCCTGGAGGAGGACATGGCAACCCACTCTAGTATTCTTGCCTGAGAAATCCCATGGACAGAGGACCTTGGTGGGCGACAGTCCATGGATCACGAAAGAGTTGGATACGACTTAGCGACAGAACACCACCACCACACAAAAATGGCTTCTACAGACCGTGAAGAGTAGCTCGGCAGAAGAAATCAATCAAGGCGTGTTTCCTAAATATGGGCAGAACACATACAGAAGTTCATGGGAGAACGAAAGGTGTCTGAGAGAGGTTCAAAACTGAGGATCAGCACCTTCTACTGTACAAGACCTCCCCCGAGAGAGCAAAGCTCCTCCTCTGCAAGGAACTGAGGTGCTGTAAGGAACGCCTTGAAGTCCAAAATCAAGTCTGGCTGCTAAAAAGCAGCCCCTCTCAGATATATTGTCCTTCCTGACAAATACCCACCCACCAGCAGGCCTGGGAGACACATGGCGAGCAGAGCAAGTTGTCAAAACTCATCATTATAAAACGTCCATCTTCTAAAAGCACAACTCTGCTCAACACAGTTGTTTCCCTTGGAAGACGGCTCTTCTGAGAGCTATAAAAAGGTAGTTAGAATTGATGAGGTAAGCTCCTGTAGTCGAACTAACAATCACGTCAAAAATGTAAAGGTGAGTAACGGTGGTGAAATGCTTAACCAAAACCCCTAAACAATAAGGACAACAAAATGCATTAATTATGTCCTTCTACTTCAAAGAATTTCATAATTCTTAGCATTCCTCTCTGGAGAAAAGAAAGCTGCGTACGGGTTCCATGGCCCTCCTCCTTTAATTTCCTTTCTCATTCCATACCCTCAGGTGGCTAGCCTGGTGCTACATGGCCTAGGCTACATGTAAGTTCACAGCTCTCTGCCTGATCTCATGATCCTCTATCAAAACAGCACTTTCAGAAGTGTTTCCTGTCTAGTTCTGCCATTGCGTGAGTGTTTCCTTGGCTGGATCAGCTGCCAAATTAAGTCCCTTTGGTTTAAAAAAAAACAAAAAAAACTGCAGGGAACTCAGTATAGCCCTGTCCCCCCTCCACCTTAGGTCTGACATCCGGAAGTGACTTAGGAAGTACTCTAATGGTTACCAAATTTTTGGAAACTGATTTAACTTTCCTGAGCTAAACATGTGTTTAGGAGAGACGGCATCACTAATCATCACTTGACCTTGTGACAGACCAAAAGTTGCTGATTTTTTTCCTTAAAAAAAAAGAAAAAAACAACTTCTATCAGCTAGCACAATGATGTAAATGCAAAATCATGCTGTGAGACGACTGCAAACATGCTGATTTCCAGATGTTTGACAAGATAATGCAGAAACACCAAAGAGGAAGGCGAAAAGTTTCCGTCACAAACTCTGCTTGGTTACTTGCTTTCTGGGGACTAGACACAGCTGTCAAACCGTTTAGGATAAAGAAGAACTAAAGGCTTTTTGTTACTTGTCAAATTCTAATCCATTGACTCTGGGTAAAAAGAACTTTGTCTCTGAACAAAGATTTTTCTCTGTACAAAAATGTTTTCCAAATTTGTTGTTACTACTGTGATCAAGCATAACTGCAGTGTTATTTACTCAAATATATATTTATTGTTGGGCTTCCCAGGTGGTGCTAGTGGTAAAGAATCCGCCTGCCAGTGCAGGAGATGGAAGAGTCGTACATTCGATCCCCTAGAGGAGGGCACGGCAACCCACTCCTGCATTCTTGCTTGAAGAATCCCATGGACAGAGGAGACTGGCAGGCTATAGTCTATGGGGTTGCAAAGAGTCAGACATGACTGAAGCCACTTAGCACACACACACATATTTATTGTTGCCATACCTTTTATTTAAATAAGCTTGTACACCAATCACAGAAGGTACAAATCTGGAGCAAAGCTCTGTACATTCCACCAAATATCCCCTTCATACATCAGCCACAGATAAAATCATGTCAAAACAGAATCTTACTTGGCCTGTCCCTGCTGCATCTGCTGCTTTTTATAGACTCATCCTTGACTCACACTATTCCTGGTGGAAGCCTTCCCCTCAAAATCCAGATTTTGTTGTCAGATTTGCAGTATCCAAAAAAAAAAAAAAAAAAGTGTCTCAAATGAATGAGTTCCTTAAAAGAAAAGCCAAACTTTGGGTAATTACATTCAAATTCCTTAATCACATTAACTGAGCTCAATGGGAACTGTGGTGTTTCTTTCCTATGTATCTTCTCCAGAGCCACATAAATGTAATACAGATTCTTTGTCCAAAGGGAAATCCAACATAAAGACTCCCCCTTGGCAAAATGTTAGTTTCAAGTGTATGCTTCTTGTCTGCTTCATGCAGCCGCTGCTGCTAAGTTGCTTCAGTCGTGTCTGACTCTGTGCGACCCCACAGATGGCAGCCCACCAGGCTCCACCGTATCCGGGATTCTCCAGGCAAGAACACTGGAGGGGGCTGCCATTCGCTTCTCCAGTGCAGGTTCATGCAGCTAGAAGCAGTATATGTGTGTGGATATATATGCATGTTGTATTCAGCCACTAAGTTGTGCCAACTCTTTGCTACCCCATGGACTGCAGCACACCAGACTTCCCTGCCCTTCACTATCTCCCAGAGTTTGCTAAAACTCATGTCTATTGAGTCGATGATGCCATATTTATATCACCCTCCTCACACCTCATCCAACCCTAAAAAAAAAAAACAAGGGGGGAAAATGGATTCAGAGAATATCAGGAATATTTGCAAGTACATCACTTACCAACAGTGTTAGACGTTACCACAACTTAGTACTACTTGCTTCCTTCCCACCTCTGGGCTAAGAAGAGGATTTTACTTCCCCATCCCCTTAAAACTCTAATCCACCAGTCTCAGAACCTTTTGTGATCATGGAAATGTTCTACATTTTGTGTTGTCTGGTACGGTAGATTTAAAATGTGGCTAGTGCCACTGAGGAACTTAATAGCAAATTTTATTTAATTTTCATTAACTTGGTGGCTCAGCTGGTAAAGAATCCGCCTGCCAATGTAGGAGACAAAAGAAATGTGGGTTTGATCCATGGGTTGGGAAGATCCCCTGGAGGACAAAATGGCAACCCACTCCAGTATTCTTGTCTGGAATATTTCATGGACAGGGAGGCCTGGCAGGCTACTGTCCAGGGGATTGCAAAGAGTCGGACATGACGGAGCACACAATTTGACTTTAGATAACCAAATGCAGCTAGTGGCTATTGCACTGGACAGCACAGTTCTAACCCACGAGCTGTGAGCAGAAGTGACTAGTGTGACACCTCCAATGTCCCCTTTCCCTTGCCATGGTCACCTGCAATAATTTGATGATGAAGCTTTAGTTAATCAAGGTCCAAGAATAGAGACAGCATGAAGCAGAGACTCCTGCAACCTCTGATGGACAATAATTTAGCCAGAAAAGTCACAAAATGTACAAGAAAAAAAGGAGAGCAAGAACTGATCTTTGTGAAGACCGTATGGGTCAAATATTATCCACAAAAAGCTCAAGAAGCTCCTGCTTCTCATGTACAGGTGGTGGTGGAATGAGAAGGGGAAAGGCAGCTGCTCAATCAGCCTAAAACTACTCCTAAAGGTGGAACATAATATAGAATTTAAGAGCCTGTGATAGAGAGTATATGACTTAAGACACTGTACTAACGGCTCAGAAAAATAACCCAAGTGAAAATTTTAACACATTTTATGTTGCTGTTGCCATGGAAGAGATTTTTGTATTCAAAGCAGCAAAAATATATTTCTGAGTACCAAAATTTCCCACAAAAAGAAAAATCCCCTAGTCATGAAAGAGTTAAAAGCGACCAAAATTAGACACAGTTCATGTTAAAGGTTAGAAGAATAATCAGTCATTTGAAAAACACTACATAAACATTTTTCCGGATGCAATTTTCAGTCCAAGGATACATTTCCCAGTAGAAATCAGCAGCTAAAAAGGAAATCATTTCGTCTCCATAAGTGCCAAATTGTATCCTGATTTTTCCTGGTCTGGCTCAACTTTCAAAACTAGTGGTTCAACTTCTGCAATCTTTCACCCAATGACTATGTAAACACATCTTTATAAGACAGACATAATCCTTGGGTGGGCCAATTTATGTTGGATTATGAAAATACTTAAAATACAAAATCATATAATGACTGTTGTCCTTTGGTTTTTTCAGTAAAAGGAAAGGAAAATCCAGTTAACATAGGCAGTAGTTCCTATGAAGATAATATGACACACATACATTGCTTTCTCTTTTTCCAATGTTTTTGAAAATAAATATTACAGACAAATCAGTAAAGCATTGCATCATATTTTGGCAAAGTGGTATGTAAATTAAGATTTGCAAATATACCTCCGACGTGCTCCATCACATGCCACACAATTGGAATGAATTAAACTACTCGCACGAGGCCAGGAAAAATTCTCACCCTTGGAAATACTTTGGATCCTCAGTATTCGGTCAGAGGTTATAGAAACATTAGTTTTAAGGATAAAGTAATCTTAAGTAAAAACCAAAGATTCATTCAGAATTTATTACTGCCTCTGATTCATATGTATCTCAGATTATTCAGAATGCTTCCTAACACAATTCGAGCAAGACTATCGAGCCTATCGCTAGAAAAAACCATAAACTGTAAATCTTCATAGAAAGATAAACTCTGCTTTTTCACTTCTCCCTTGAAATTCTAGAGCTTTTATGGTCAGCTACAAAATGCATCATGAAAAGCTTATCTTGAACATTCAGCGTGCGGAGGGGAAGAATTTTAACTTTTCCTCCAATGAATAAAGTTATGTAAAAGAAGACATTTGAGGAGTCTTTGGAGAGTGCAGAATAAATTACTGCTGTAAGATCTGGAAAAGTTCGGTAGAACGTTAAGAGATTTTCACATCTGTGTCTATACATTCATATCTTGGGAATAATGTATCTTCAAAACCATTCACAGAAAAATGTTGTCAAGTACTCCTTCCTTCAGTAAGCAAAGTTTAAGAGTTTCAATCACAAACATTTCATTGTACCATATGTTACTGAGAATTACACCAAATATCCATGATCGTATAATCACCAAAATGATTCCTGCCAACACTATTAAAAATTATAACAAAGCAAAGAATTTTAAGTAGATTAATTCAACAAATGTTTTACAAATTATAGTATGACTGTATGAATAATCTTCTAATGGCTATATTAGTCCTTTGCGTTTGCGCCTGAGAAAACAAACAAGTGTGTCACTGAAGCAGCATGAACAGACCATAGCCATGAACACGGCACAGCACACATTTTCTCCCTATGTTAGGAGAGGCCAATGAATGACATGATTTTTTAATTCACAAAATTTTAACTGAACAAAAGACTATACCAGAGTTGCACTTTTCTGTTCAGACGACTTGTTCTGCCCAAGCCATCATGAAGTGTTTCACTGAGTGTTTTCATTTAACGATAACTTGAAAGACACAAACATTTTAACTTGTTGCCACAATTAGAAAATCTTTGTTTCTTCTGAAAAGAATAAACATATACGAATGTTCAAAACTAAACATGAAAGGCTGATTATTTAAATTTTGCTTTTAAATTAAAATATTTTGCATTCCTTGCCCATTTAAAAAACCTCTCCAATGAAAGCCACCATTATTTATAAGTGAAGAAAGAAAAGGGAATTTGTCTTACTTCCCCCCACTCCTCACTTCGTCATTGTCACCTGTATCTATTTCCAGGAAGCTAAGATTCATTAGGGTTAATCTGCCTACTAAATGAATAAACAAAGGATCTCTCTGTCACTAGAGGCCAGGTGAACTGATAGCATCTTCTGACACAGAAAATCATCTGTACCACACAGCTCAGGAAACTACCTACTGCAATCCCACACCTGGGACCATTTGGCAGGTAGATCTTTAATGCTGAGTAATATATGGAAAACTGACTATAATCATTTTTTCAAAGGACTGAAAATCTTCCATATTTTAGAAAAAGAACATTTTTTATGAAATTAACCTTATAAGTTACCAAGGAAAACTAGTGAAAAACAGAGCAAGTTTTCCATGACTTCCCCCTAAAAACCAACAATGGATGCAAGAACCAGTGTCAAAATGCCAACATGCAATGAAATAAGAACTGATACAACACCAACATTTTTATGAATCACAAAATCTTAAAACATACATATATATATATGCAATTCTAGGATAGAATATGATCAATAAACTAAATTTAAAAGTACATTATCATAATCCCTACCTGAACAGACTAATTCAGGCCAAATAAGGCTACATGACCTCAGTAGTTCATCAAGATGCCAGGAAAATTATTTGTTAATACATTAAATTGAAAACACTGCTTCTACATGTTTCCCTTTGTGGAAAAGGATCCCAGTACATAAAAAGAATTTACTTCCATATAGAAATTATTTTCCAGTTAAATAATCCAATAGGAAAACAACTGGTAGTAAATAAACATAAAAGTAAAAAAGTAAGGTCAAAGATAGGTGACCTCTCTTCAAATGTTGGGGGAAGGGGAAGAAATATATCCTAGCTATTACTTAAAAGAATTTTTTTGTTATGTGAGCCATTTTTTAAAGCCTTTACTGAATTTGCTACAATAGTGCTTCCGTTTTATGTTCTGGTTCTTCGGCTGTGAAGCATGTGGGATCTTAACTCCCTGACCAAGGACTGAACCTGCACTCCCCCTACACTGGAAGGCTAAGTCTTAACCACTGGACCACCAGGGAAGTCCCAAGATACTGCTTTCAAATAAAAGCTGATAGCTTAAAAATCATGTGGGATAAGCAGGTAGGAAGGAGAACCAGAGGACTGATTTGATTTGGTACAAGACACTGCAGCAACCAAATACTTAGACAAAACACGAAAACAAACAGTGGTTAGGGATTATTACCTTCTCACATAGGTTCAAGCCCAGGAGAGGGTCTAGTTGTGACACAGAATGAAATAAGACTAAATCTATCAGCCAAACTACTGGGCAGATTATATGTCATTCTCTAGAGGGAGTAGAGACCGAAGAATGGAAAGACTTAGGAAAAGGGTTAGTCAACATTTAATGCTTGCTTACCGTGTGTCAAATCCCATGGGAAACAGGACTGGGTTTGCTCAAGGGTGATAACAAACAGATACGATCTTTGTACATAGGATGTGTTATCAATATTACTACATTGGAGTTTCTTAGCTTCACAAGGGTGCCTTGGTTGTTTTTTATACTGTATATGTATATATGGGGGAGGTGTGCCTACAGGACAACAGAGCTATCAGTGGGAAAATCCTGACAATGGGGACTTGAGCCTCCTGTTCAACACACTGCACCTAAGGAAGAGCAGAGCAGAAAAAACTACAAAAGACTTACTCAAAATATGGGCTCGTTCATAGTTTTTTTTTTTGATCTATTGGCCCGAGTCTTCTGAAATCAGCCATTTAAACATAAATCAAAGTAAATGCAAACTGTCTGTGACTCCCAATAGCCATCAGCTTATATTGTTGTATTGACAACAGATGCTAAATAGATGAATGTCATATATACATATTCCTGAATTTATTTTTGCTGAGAGGGTCCTTTGGTGTATGTGGGAAAATTCAGCATGTCAGTTTAAGGAAATGTATATGATTTCCCTTTCAAGACCCTACAAAAACATATGGGAGCAAGATAATGTTTGTCCTGACCTGCCAAAATCCTGGGGCGATCACCTTAAATCCACGCTGCATTCCTGAGTACTAATGCTCACACTGGGACTCTTGCATTAGCAGAAGTGTGAAAACGCATGTACTCTGAGAACTCCCTCATGGCTCCACATCTGAAGAAGCGCCTCTGCAACAGCTATTCCAGCCAAAAGCTGAAATGATATTTCCAAGTTAAGTCTACCTTCACTGAGGCCAGTGTCTGGACAGAAAAAGTCAACCAAAGAGTTTGTTATCTGGCTCAGAACCAAGAGGAGCCCGAGCGAATGTGACACAGATTTTCAGGAGGCCTCCCCTGCTCCACGCCCCATCCTCCCATTCTATCAGAGATGCTGGGAAATTTTCCTTGCTCATGTAACAATTTCCCACTTCAAACCCATCACTGGAAGAGGCGTGCACTCGACTTTCGGCTGTGATTAAAACAAGGGGCATGCTGAATACTGCCAGTAGTTCATTATTTCTGCTGTGGCCAAAAAACGGGCTGAGAACATTAACAAAACCAAACTACCTATGCATACTTCCTTTAAAATTTTTTATTGTAAAAAAAAAATAATAGATTTTTAAGCCTTATAACAGTAACACAAACTCCCTGTAGAAAACTTTGGAAACACTTTAAAGAAGAAAGTTAAAAATGCCCCACATCCCAGCACTAAGAGGTTAAATACTCTTTATATTCTGGTCTTTCGCCTTCTAGTTTCTCAAAAGTATAAAAAGCAGTTCTGCCTCCTTTTACATTTATAACAGCAAAATGAAAAGCAGTAGTCACGATCTGAGTTAGACAAAAAGCATTAAACAACAACCAAAAAAGCATAAAATCTAGAAATGTTCAAAAAAAAAAAAAAGAAATGTTCAAAAGGACACCTAGTATGCTCCGTTCTGTGGTGAAGCCCTAATAGTTATGGATATCTACATGTCATGTAACATGGACATTATATAGCAAAGCTACACAAATATAAGGAGAAGTATTAGTAGCCTGAGGTTTTAATTCACCATTCTCAGTCTAGGATAGGACACGTATGGCATCAGAAGATACAAAAACATAATGAGGTAAATTTGATATAAATGCAACTTTATCTTGAAATGGAGATTATATCCCTTTTCAAGTGCCCATAACAATGTAAACTCATTAAAAAATAAGTATTTTTGCCAAAAAATAAAATCCAATCTAAGCAATCTTCTAGATCTAATGAACAATTTACAGGCAATTTCAGGGACAAAAGAACACTACAGGGATACAATCAGCAAAATCCTATTTGCGGAAAGAGAAATACTACAGGATAAATGTTTTGTAAAAAACTGTAAGGAAGTGACAAAAGGAGATGGAAGAGAACTTTATATTTTAAGAGAATCTTATGAGACAGCAACCAATTGCAATGTATGGGTCTTATGGAACAGGATTTTTAAAAACAAGATAATCAGAGAATTTAATATGAATTAGAAATTTGATACTAAAGAATTATTGATAATTTATTTCAGGAGTGATAATACTTTGCTTTAAAAAAGTTTATTTTTTGGTGATATGTGCGGATATAGTTACAGATGAAATAATATAATGTGTGAAATTTGCTTCAATGTAATTTGGTGGGGTAGTGGGGTAAGATATGAAACTAGTTTGGTCATGAGTTCTTACTTGCTGAAGTTATTTGATTGTTAGGGGGATTGTAATGCTATTCCTTCTGTGTTTGCATAAATGTGAAATTTTGTATAATAATGCATTAAAGGAAGAGAGAGCATTTGTGTGTTTGTGAACTGACACATGTGTGCACATATAGAAATCGATGATACCAAAGATAGATAATTCTTCTGAGGAGTTATAATTTAAAGGAAAGAAATGGGTCTATACCTGATATTGCTTTTGTTTGTTTTATTTAAAAAATTGTTTTGGCTGTACCACATGGCATGGGAGATCTTAGGTCCCTGAAAAGGGCCCAAACCCTCACCCCCTGCAGTGGAAGCCTGAAGTCTTAACCACAGGACTCCAGGAAGTCCCTGATATTGCTTTTAAAATGCGCCTCATGGTTGATTAATTTCTAATTAAAGTTCAATTTTGTGTGGCAAGAGATCACAATATTAGTAACTGCTGAATCTAGTGGCAGTACATACATATTTGCTACATTATATATTTATTTAAACTTTTTCTACAAGTTAGAAAGTTTTCACACACACAAAAACTGTGAAGTAAATTTCCTATTCATTACCAAGACAAAAAAATTATCTTAGCAATTCCTGCCTGTTTATATTTTCAAATATAATGTTAAGACTCAAATAACAACTACTGGTATTTTGACTGGAATTGCAAGAAAGTTCTGAACTAATTTTGGAATAACTGCATTTTCTACAATACTCAATTTCCTTCTTCAGAAACATCATGTACTGGTAATTAGTGTAAATTATATTACACTGAAGAGTCTCACTTTTTCTCCTCTTTTTGTACATTTTCTGTATTTCTTCCTAGGGTTATTCCTAAGTATTTTTCGCTTTTTGGTATTATCATGAGTAAATTTTTTAAAGAACTAGATCATCTAATTTTTTTTTTTACTGTTTTACAGAAAGAGTAAGGGTTGGGCTTCCCTTGTGGCTCAGCTGGTAAAGAATCCACCTGCAATGTGGGAGACCTGGGTTTGATCCCTGGGTTGGGAAGATCCCCTGGTGAAGGAAACAGCTACCCTCTCCAGTATTCTGGCCTGGAGAATTCCATGGATTGCACAGTCCATGGGGATGCAAAGGGTCAGATGTGAATGAGCAACTTTCACTTTCACAGAGAGAGTATGGATGTTTTATACATTAATTAAGTCTCTGGTCAGTAAATTCATTAAAATTGATGTTCTTGAATTCTCTCTCTAAAAAAAATTATATCATATAAAAAATTATATTATCTGTAAATGCTGATTTTGTAAATATGTCTTCACATGCTTTAAA
This sequence comes from Oryx dammah, assembly GCF_014754425.2. NCBI lineage: Eukaryota > Metazoa > Chordata > Mammalia > Artiodactyla > Bovidae > Oryx > Oryx dammah. The sequence continues at coordinate 50,162,358 of NW_024070192.1, read as the reverse complement.
TATTACTGCACTGTCTGAAATTTTTAGAGTAAATAATAATGGTCACAGCATGATTACCTTCTTCATGATTTTAGAAGGAATGCCAACAGTATTCTGCATTGAATAGGATGCTGGTGCTTGGTTTAAGTTAGCTATTTCTTAGTATTTAAAGAATTTACCTTTCTATTCCTAGATATCTCAGAATAAATCTCATAAATAAATGCTGAGTTTTACCAAATACTCTTTCAGCAACCATTGAGATGATCATATTCTCTTACTGGACCAATTAGTATTATATATTACAACAACGGATCTTCTAAGTTGACAATAATTGATACTGGGTCACAGTTGATGAGTCTTTTACTGTAATGTTCAATTTGGTTGGTTGGTATTTTACTTGATATTTATAAACCTAAATTCAATGTAAGAATGATACATAGTTTTCTTTCTTTTTTAATACTATGTTTGTTAGATTCTAGTCATTCATTTTTAAAATTCTCTCTTATATGGAATTAGAAAAACCCTGTCCTCAATAGGTGTTAAAAAGTTCCTGAATGCTAATGCTATTTATTATGAAATAGGAAAAGGCAAGAGGCCACAGCCTGCAAGCACAAAGGTGAGATAATGGCTTCCACATCACTTAACTGTCAGCCTTCCTTAGTGTGAAGTGTTGTGTCTAGAGACTCCCAACCAAGCAACCATTTAAAAATATATAGAGTATTAAAGCAATTGACAAACACAAGAACTGTCAACTTTTTGGAAGGTAGTTTGAAAATGGTTTTTTTTTTTTTTTTTTGCAATGTCACGATGGAGTAAGAAACAAGAAAGCCAGGTTAGAACAAATAAAATTCATTTCTAAATTGTAGTACCAGAATCTTGAGAAGCGAGTGCTGAATTGGTAAATATTACTGAACATTTCTATAACTCTCTGGGGTCCTTAGTACTAGTTTGCAACAGTTTATGACAGAATTTACATAGTGACTTGGAGAAAGCATAGGTTCTTTATTTTATAAGATCTCTTCACTCTTTATTCTTGAGTGATGACATTTCAAATGCAAGAGATGCAGAACACAAAGGAACTAAATGAAGGGAGAAACTTGTCACCTACCGTATAAGACTCATAGCAGATTATTGAGCTCCGTGCTCATCGTTACCTCTTTCTGTAGAGACCAGCTCCAGAGAAGCCCAAGTTTGAGGTCTCTACAGATTTACTAGTAAGGTCTTCAGCAGAGAAGAGATTGGTCTACAAGTTCTGTTTGTGAAAGAATGGAGCCAGATAAGAGAGATGGAGGGGAAGCAAAGCTGTGCTCAGACTTAGCAAGACTCAAGGTTCCTCACAAAAGGCCCACCTCATACTCAGTCAAGGCACATTCTATGGCCATCCATATTTCAATGTTTTTCCCTCCCAGTTTTTTGCAACATGTTTCAAAATGAGAAACTACATTGGCAAAATTTTAGCTTACTTGAATGTACACAAAATGCCTAGCCTGGCTTTAAACTTGTTAATACTGAACATGATGCTCTAAGAATACTGGTAAAGTAAAAGGAAGCAAGTAAGAAATGAAAGTTTCAAATGCACCTAACATTATATTATGGCCTTCAAAGTCTAAAATACTTACTGTTTGGCTCTTTAGAGAAAAAGCTTGTTGATTCCTGATACCAAATCAGGGACGTACAATGTATTTTCACTTACAGACAGAAATATGCATATATTTTTTTTTTTCCTGAGAGATTTGAGTAAATTGCACAAACTAATGGAAAATAGAGTAGATGTATATTTCTCTACCTAAGCACAACCAAGTGAAACTGAAAGTTGCTCAGCTGTGTCCAGCTCTTTATGACCCCATGGACTATACAGCCATGGAATTCTCCAGGCCAGAATACTGGAGTGGGTAGCCGGTCCCTTCTCCAGGGGATCTTCTCAACCCAGGGGTCGAACCCAGGTTTCCCACATTGCAGGTGGATTCTTGACTAGCTGAGCCACCAGGGAAGCCAAAACCCTTGTATATTAATTACAGCCAACCCTTGAATAACAGGAGTGTGAATGGAGTGGATACTTTAGAACAGGGATTTTTTTCCCCAACAGTAAATACTACAATACTGTACAATCTGCTACACAAAACCCTGGGCATGAACTATAGCTGAGTCTAGAAAAACAACGTTTTTACTAGGCAGGTCCACTTCCACCAGGATTTTTTTAATTTCCAACAGTAAATACTATAATACTATGCAATCCACGTTAGTTGAATCTGTGGATGCAGAATGGGCTGTGGACAGGGATTTTCAACTCTGTGGAGGGTAAGTACCCCTAACACCCATGTTGTTCAAGGTCAACTGTATATACAAAATAAACATTAGACTTTGAAGGGTTGAAGAAAGGCAGCAGAACGGCTAGGACCTTCATGACACAAAGAATAACACAGAAAGAAATCCTTGGGGTTTCTTTATGCCTCAAATATCTCAGACTTGGGGCTGAAGAAGCCGGCAACCTGAAAACTCCAGTGGAAATGTTAAAAAAAAAATAAAAGAAGTCTGAACAAAAGCCTGATCTCTAGCCAAGGGAATAGGAAAGGGGCAGCCTTGCAAGGCAGAGACTTTTAGAAAAATAACTGCTTTATTCTAGACAAGCACCAAAGGAAAAAACTGTGGTTCTACCACCACCCAAGCCAGCAAAGGCCAACTTTCCCTGCCACAGTGGTGTCAAGAAAGCCAGTTAAAACAACAGGTTTGGGGACTCCTCTGGAGGTCCAGTGGTTAAGACTTCGCCTTCCAATGCAGGGGGTGCAAGTTTGACTGCTAGTTGGGAACAAAGATCCCACATGCCTTGCGGCCAAAAAACCAAAACATAAAACAGAAGCAATATTGTGACAAATTCAACAAAGAGTTTTAAAATAGCCCACATCAAAAGAAATCTTTAAAAACAGAACAAAAGCAGGTTTAAGATCCAAATCTCGGGAAAATACCCAGGTTCAAATTGAAAATCACTGGACATACCAAGAATCTGGAAGACATCAAACTGAACGAAAAAAAGACAATCGATGGACACGAACACCAAGATGACAAAGATGTTTAAGTGATCTGAGAAAGATTTTTTTAAATGCCATGACAAAAATGTCCCAAAGAGCACTTAAGACTATCCAAGAAACAAAAGAAACAAATAGAAAGCTTCAGCAATGGAACAGAAACTCTCAGCAAAGAAGATGTAAAGAAGAATCAAGAGGAAATTCTGTCCCTCTAACATCTAATACAATAAAATCAAAAGCTCAGTGGGTGGATTCAATAGCAGAAGGGAGGGACAGTAAAAACAAATCAGCAAACTGTAAAAGAACAACAGAAGTTGCCTAGTCTGACCAACACAGAGAAAACAGACTGAAAAATTGACAGAATTTCAGGGATCTGTGGGCTTATCTTAAACGACCTAACATGTGGGTAATAAGGCACCGGAAAGTGAGGGGAAAGAAGATGGGGGTGAAAAAGTATTTAAAAGAACAGTGATTGAAAACTAACCAAATTTTGCAAGAGACATATATCTACACATTAAAGAAGCTGTGTGTGTTAGTCGCTCATTCATGTCCGACTCTTTGCGACCTCATAGACTGCAGCTCACCAGGCTCCTCTACGCATGATTTGAATTCTCCAGGCAAGAATACTGGAGCGGGTACAGCCTTTCCTTTCAGGGGATCTTCCCAACCCAGGGATCGAACCCGGGTCTCATGCACTGCAGGAGGATTCCTTACCGTCTGAGCCACCAAAGAAGCTGAATGAACCCCTAACAGGACACTCTCAAAGACATCCATGAAAAGACTCATCATAGTATAACTTCTGAAAACTAAAGACAAAAACACTTAAAGGCAGCCAGAAAAAAAACCAACAATTTTTAACTAAAAACACCTCAAATGAGGGCAGATTTCTCATAAAAAATGCACGGAGGCTAAAAGAAATTGACTTTTTTTTTTTTTTTGAGTAGATAAGAACTGTCAACCCTGAATCCTGTACCCAGAGAAAATATATTTCTCTAGACTTTCTCAGATGAACAACAACAAGGAGAGCTTGTTGCCAGCAGACTTACTTTTAAAGGACAGCTAAAGGAAGTTCTCCTAAGACAAAGAAAACAGTAAAAGAAGGAACTTTGGAATACTGAAGGAAGAAAAAATACAGTGAACAAAAATGTGAGTAAATATAATAGGCTGTCCTTTTCCTCTTGAATTTTCTGAACTATGTTTAAGAGTTGAAGTAGGACTTCCTTTGTGGTCCAATGGTTAAGAATCTGCCTGTCAAAACAGGGGACAAGAGTTCGATCCCTGTTCCGGGAAGATTCCACATGCCATGGGGCAACTAAGCCCATGCGCCACAATTACTGAACCCACACTCTAGGGTCCACAAGCTGCAACTGCTGAGCTCATGTACCCTAGAGCCCACGCTCTACAACAAGAGAAGCCACTGCAATGAGAAGCCCACACACTTCAGCTAGAGATTTAGTCTCCACTCACTATAACTAGAGAAAGCATGTGTGCAGCAACAAAGACCCAAGCCAGCCATAAATAAATAAATAAATTTTATTTTTAAGAGTTGAAGCAAAAAGTAACAACCACACATGTGGTTCTAAATGTATACAGAAGAAAGATTTAAGATACTTATATTTTAAGTAGGGGGTTTCCCAGGTGGTGCTAGTGGTAAAGAATCTTCCTGCCGGTGCAGGAGACACAGGAGGCCCGGGTTTGATGCTTCCTGGGTCAGGAAGAGCCCCTGGAGTAGGAAATGGCAACCCACCCCAGTATTCACACTTAGAAAATTCCACGGGCAGAGGAGCTTGACGGGCTACAGTCCATGGGGCTGCAGAGAGTCGGACATGATGGAGGGACTAAGCAGGAGCAACATTTTAAATATGAAGAGTAAGGGGACATAAATGGAGGAGACTTCACTCAAACTGGTAAAATGATACCAGTAAACTGTGATAGATTATACATAGTTAATGTAACAGCAACCACTAATAAAGCTATATAAAGTAGCATAATAAAAACATTATAGATAAATCAAAACGGAATTTTATCAAATGGTCAGGCAACCCGAAGGAAGTCAAGGGAAAGGAAACAAACAACTAAAACACAACAAATAGAGAATAAAAAATTAGAGAGAAGACTTATGCTCTAATATATAAATAATTACATTCAATGTAAACGGTCTAGAAAAATGAAGTAAAAGACAAGTTGGCAAAGAGAATCAGAAACATAGACTATATGCTGTCTATGCGAAATTCATTGTAAGACATAAAGATATACACAGATGAAAAGTAAAACTTGGAAAAATAGAGCATGATCTTAAGATCACTGAGAATAAGAAAACTCCACTAAGCAACTAAACAACAACTAAAAGAGAAAACTTTCAACTGAACTATAATTGACATATATTAGTTTCAGATGTACAACATAATGTTTGATATACATATATACTGGGAAATATCACCACAATAGTCTAGTTAACGTCTATCACCACAAATAGTTACAAATTTTTTCCTACGATGAGAACTTATAAGATCTACTCTATCAGCAGCTTTCAAATACAACGCAGTATTATTAACTATAGTCACCATGCTTTACATTCCCAGGACTGACTGACTTTTAAATGAGAATTCTGTACCTTTTGACCACCTTCACCCATTTCACCCGTATCCCTCCACCTACATCACCCCCCACCAGCAACCACCGCCTGTTATCTGTATGAGTTTTTGTTTTTATTTAGATTCCTCTTACAAAGTATGATCATACGGTACTTCTCTTTATCTGACTGGCATAACGCCTTCAAGGTCTATCGATGTTGTCAGCAGTGGCAGAATTTTCTTTTTATGTCTGAATATTACGTTGTGTGTGTGTGACATTTCCTTCATCCATTTGTCCATCAATGGACCCTTAGATTATTTCCATGTCTTGGCTATTGTAAATAATTCTACAGTGAACGTGGAGACATAGATATCTTTGTGACTTAATGTGTTTCTAAAAGTATATATTGCTAGATCATATGATTGTTCTGTTTTTAATTTTTTGAGGAACTGTCATACTGTTTTCCATGGTAGCTACACCAGTTTACATTCTGGTATTCCAGTTTACAGGTACACAAGTTTCCCTTTTCTCCACACTCTTGCCAACACTTGTTATCTCATCTTTTTCACGATAGCCATTCTAACAGGCATGAGATGGTATATCATTATGCTTTTAATTTGTATTTCCCTGATAATTAGTGTGTTGAACACATTTTCATGTACCTATTAGCCAACTGTATGTATTCTACGTGATGTCTCTTCAGATCCTCTGCCCATTTTTTTAATGACTTTTTTTCCTCTATTGAGTTGTATGAGTTCTTCAAATATTTTGGATATTACCCCTTATTAGATACATGATTTCCAAATATTTTCTCTCATTCTGTAGGATACCTGCTACTTTTTTATTTTTCTTTTGTTTCTTTTGCCATACAGAAGTTATTTAGTTTGATGCAGTCTTGCCTAATTGCTCTGGCTAGGACTTCCAATACTATGCTGAATAAAAACAGCAAGAGTCAGCAACTTTGTCTTCTTCCTGATCTTGGAGGAAATTTTTTCAGCTTTCCACAACTAAGTATGATGTTAGCTGTGGACTTGTCATACATGGACAAGCTGAGTTGTCATACATGGAGTTATCATACACGGACAAGTTATTATGTTGAGGTATGTTTCCTGTATACATCTTTTAATAAGAGTTTTTATTATAAATGAATGTTGAATTGTCAAATGCTTTTTATACATCTATTGAGATGATCCTATGATTTTTATCCTTAATTTTGTTAATGTGGTATGGCTTATTGATTGATCTATAGATGCTAACTCATCGTAGCATCCCTGGAATAAATTCCGGTTAATTGTGGTGGGGGCTCCTTTTAATGTATTATTGAATTTGGTTTGTTAAATTCTGTTAAGGATCTTTACCTCTTGTTCATTAGGGATACTGGCCTGATTTACTTTTCCTGCTGTGTCCTTGACTGGTTTTGGTATCAGGATAATACTGACATCATGAAATGAGTTTAGAGGTGTTTCCTCCTCTTCTGTTTTTTGGAATAGTTGAGAAGTATTGATATTATTTCTTCTTTAAATGTTTAGAAACATATAAACCAAAGATCTATATATGGGAATTTTATTTATTCTTAATTACTATGGTATAAAAAATCAGAAACTGAAAACTTTAAGGACAGAAGACTAGACAAATGATTCAGAGACTATAACCATTAAAATATCTATATTTTGGAAAATACTGAACAACTTGAAGGAAATCTGATGATGAGGTAAGCTACAAAATATTATTTAATATTAGGTCAATATTAAAATATAAATTTTAAAAGGTCAAGCAGTAAGAAGTTATATGCCAAAATGTTAAGAATAATTATATCTATGGAATAAAATTAGTTTTTAAATTTTATTTTTCATACTCTTCTGAATTTTCAAAAATTTCTAGAAATAGGACAAACTAAATAAAATACCAGAGAAGTAACAGATGAACTCAACCAAACTTCCCTCATTCTTCTTTTTCCCCAAAGTGGACCAGTACTAAAGCTCTTCCATCTTTCTTGTTTTTTCTCTTCTCCCCAACACTGAAAGCAGGAAGTATAAGAATTCTGTAGGTTTTTCCTCTAGTGTCAGCAGAGTCATGGCTTTTCAGGGTCTGGTTTTCTAGCCACACTCCACTTAACTTTTATTGAAAACCTCACAAATGAAACTAGGCTCCTCCTAAGTTTTTGTGTGATCATTTGGTTTAAAGAAATTAAAGGTCTGAGGAAAGCAAAGTCCAGGTTTTTGGGTAAACCATGTGGGTTTGGAAAACTGGGCTGGTGCAAGGCATTTTTTTCAAAGTGCTATGCCCTGCGGCAGGGTAGTTTTCAATAAACATAAGTAGGAAATATTTAAATAGCACCCAATTTACTTTTTAGTCTCATAAAAAGAGAGGGTTGAAAGAGTGGAGGTGCAGATATGGCTCCAATATAAACCAGAGCTGAGCCAAAAGCATGGAGGAAACCCAAGGAGGTTACCTGAAGTTTGTGTTATTTAACCTGTGATGATAAAAGATTCACAACTTTTCCTCTTACTTATGACCACATTTCCATATAGATTTATGTACAAGATAACCTACTGAAGGATACTGCTTCCTTTGGACAGGAAATCTTTAGGTTTCTTCAGTGGTTTCTTGCATTATTTTTATGAAGAGGGCAAACATTTTTCATTACATTGAAGCCCTCAGATACCCTGGAGAAACATGAAGATGCTTAAATAAAGTCCTTTAATGAAGCAGGACCACAGATGGACAATGCACAGAATCCCTCACAAGGTAACATGTAATATATGATTTGGAGTTCAAGGTGCTGACATGGATCCTAAGTAAATGAGACTTGTTATTTGATCCAATAAATGATGAAATATGAGTTTAAAATAATAGCAGGAAAGTGTGTCTTGCTTAGTCCCTGGTAAATGATTTACCTCCTAGAAGCCTGGAATTATGCTTCAAGCCCTCAGCATCTTGGCCAACACGAATGTGTGGGTGGGGAGGTGGAGTGGGGCAGAGGACAGCAAGCCCACCCAACTCCTGGAAATTTTAAAGAAAAGGCAAAACTTTCCAAGAGTAATAGTCATTTTGGTAAATGAAACCATTTGTAACTTTAGAGGGTTTTTTCTTTTCCTCCAACATATCATAAAAAAATCCACACTGTGCTCTAATAGGCTATAAAGCTTTGGTTAAAAGAAGGGTCAACAAGAGCTAAAACCACTAATGTCATACTTGAAGAAGGAAGAGTGGAAGGCAGTGACGCCCCAACACTTTCATGATCCCAATGAAAAGTCTCACCCAGGCTAAAAACTATCTGCCAAATTTATGCCAAGAACAAGTTTTACAGCCAAGCTAAATTCTTCTGTGCATATAAGGAGTGTTATAAAAAGAATGACCTATTCAGCATCCCTGGGAGAGATTTTCATTTACAGGAAAAAAAAAAAAAAAGAATTATCAAAACAAGATGATAAACTGAAACAGAGACAGAAGGAGAAAAAAGAGGGAAAGGGAGACAATGACATACAAAGACAGAGTCCAAAACAAATGTAAACAGCCAGTCTAACCCAATTAGGAGAACGACTGCTCCTCAGCCAAACAAAATGGCTCTATTTCTTCATCTTTTGTAGGCTGAGCAAAATGTATGTACACACAAAAACAAATACGACTCAAGTCAAATCCAACTGGCCAGAACTATTTTGTGGTTCTTCTTTGTTAAGGAGATGAAGAGGCTTGAGCAGTTAATTTGTGTTCTGTCATTTCTAACAAAACCCCCATGAAATGGTTAATTTCACTTCAGTACTTGAGTCAGCTTCTTCCCTATTAGGCCACAGTGATGAGTACCTTTCCCTTAAAGGATTGTCAGAGCTGCCTCAGCATAAGGCACGTGTAGCCATACAGTACAGGACAGATTTTAGAATCAGAAGAGTCTTTGAGCATCTAATAGAACAAACTTACTGTAGGAGATCAGTAAGTCAGGAAAATTGAAGATCAGGAAATGAACTGTCATACTGTCAGAATCTAAACACGGGAGAACTGGATAAGGGAGAAGGAGGGACTGGGCAAAAATTTCTATGGTTAAGACCTGAGATACCAGAATCTAATCTAATACATTGTTATAGATATCCTTTGAGAAAATTATATATTAGCTAAGAATACAAGCTCCCTTGTAAATCAACTATACTTCAATTAAAAAAAAACAAACAAAAAACAAGCTCTGTAATTAGACTACCTGGCCTCCAAGCTGGGATCTACCACTTCTCTCCTTCCTTGGGTATAAAATAAGGACAACAGCATAATCATTCTCCATGGGAAGCATGACTAATAGACATAAATATATTTCTGAAAAACCCAAGCGAACATTTTTGGCCAATCCAATACTAAAGAGCAAAACAAAATCACTGGGATATAGTAAACATCTCTCTTCCTCCTCCTATTATTGAAATAAACAAACAAAGGGAGAACCAAGGGTTTCCGAGGTGGCACTAGTGGTAAAGAACCCACCTGCCAATACAGGAGACATAAGAGATTCAGGTTCAATTGCTGGGTTGTGACGATCCCCTGGAGGAGGGCACAGCAACCCACTCTGGTACTCTTGCCTGGAGAATCCCATGAACAGAGGAGCCTGGTGGGCTCCAGTCCCTGGGGTCACAAAGAGTCAGACACAACTGAGTGACTAAGCATGCAACAAGGAGAGAACTAATATTTAATGAATCCTTATTATGTATTCAAACCATGGTCAGAAGACATCCAGATGTTACAGCTATTGACTCTCATGCCATAGGAGATAGGTATTTTCATACAATTCTGAAGGACAAAGGGCCTGAAGGTAATACATCTGGCTGGCTACAGAGATGACACCAAACTCACATTTGATCACTAAGTTCAGGCACTTTTGCTACACAACTGTCTATCCCCAAAATGCATTTATCAAAAATATATTTTAATAAAGATCTATGCAAAACATGTTCACAATAAAGAAAGTCAGATGGCACTGTCAAAATGGGAAGTAGTATAGTACCCATAATTTCTCTGGGCTATACCCCTTTATTCTAAAAAAGGGAAATTATAACAATACATGTACCTCAACAGATCTCTATGAAGAATAAAGAAGGTAATGCATGTGAAATGCTTAGCACAGTAATGTTAAGCAATCAAATGTTACCAAAACCCACTATTATTCATTATGTATGGAATTTAATAGGCAGCACAGAAACTAAATGGACTACATATAACTCAATATTTAAGCAGAGACGCTAAATATCCTATTTCCCTTTACTTCTATAACTTTCCTCATATAGAGTAGTTAGGTTTCCTTCATAAGTAAGGACACATAATTCAAAATTATATTAATTTACATTAATTTCGATGATCACAACCTCAAAATAATTTTTTCTCAGCTAAGTACATCTTTTAATTTGCATATTACTATTTTTGTGAATGTAAATATTACTACAGAGTTTTCCTTAGTAATTTTTAAATTTTTAAAACCCTATGACTGGGACTTCCCTGGTACTCCAGTGGCTAAGACTCCATGCTCCTAGTGCAGAGGGCCCGGGTTTGATCCCTGGTTCAGGAAGATACCACATGTCATGTGGCATGGCCTCCCTGCAGCCCACACAAAAAAGTATTACTAAAATTAAACCATAATAAACCACTGTTGAGACACTTGTACCCCAATGTTCATCGCAGCACTGTTTATAATAGCCAGGACATGGAAACAACCTAGATGTCCATCAGCAGATGAATGGATAAGAAAGCTGTGGTACATATACACAGTGGAGTATTACTCAGCCGTTAAAAAGAATACATTTGAATCAGTTCTGATGAGATGGATGAAACTGGAGCCGATTATACAGAGTGAAGTAAGCCAGAAAGAAAAACACCAATACAGTATACTAACACATATATATGGAATTTAGAAAGATGGCAATGATGACCCTGTATGCAGGACAGCAAAAAAGACACAGATGTGTATAGCGGACTTTTGGACTCAGAGGGAGAGGGAGAGGGTGAGATGATTTGGGAGAATGGCATTGAAACATGTATAATATCATGTAAGAATCGAATCGCCAGTCTATGTCCGATGCAGAATACAGCATGTTTGGGGCTGGTACATGGGGATGACCCAGAGAGATGTTATGGGGAGGGCAGAGGGAGGGGGGTTCATGTTTGGGAATGCATGTACACCTGTGGTGGATTCATGTCAATGGATGGCAAAACCAATACAGAATTATAAAGTAAAATAAAGTAAATAAATAAATAAATGGGAAAAAAAGAAAAATAAAAATAACCTACAAAGAAAAATAAATAAATAAACCACTGTTGATTCCCGACACCATAGTTTTAAAGCACACTGCAATGAAAATTTCACCACCAACAGCAGAACTGATAGAAGTATCATCTCAGTACCTTTCCATTTATCAGTATTCTGATCCTATCAATGCAATAGGCAAAATTTAGTACCTTTTTGCACATAAAAATACAAAGGCATAAAACAGGTCAGCTGAAGACTCTGTAGTCCCTAAATATTAATGGATAAGCAAAGCAAAGCAAAAACATTTTTCTCCCAGATATATTTTCATATCTGAGCACTACTTTTTTAGTTTATTGAAAAGCCTAATTTTATTATTCAGACCTGGGTGGGGGAGGTACTTCTGAGTACACTACACCAAACAAATCAGAAAAACTTTATCATGTGAAACACAAGTCCAGTGTATGGGATTTGAACAGTTCTTATAAGTTTCAAAGTGACTAAGAACTCTTAGAGCTTTATAGTAATAAATATTGTAGTGTATCAAGGTCCATTGGGAATCTCCACTCACGTTATACCATGATAGAAGATCAAGGTGTCAGGTCCATTTAGAATCAGAGCTTTGGGGGCTTCTTTTATGCTTTAATCTATATTGTGAAAAAGCAATTAACAATATTTCCAGGAGAAATACAGTCCTCTCTCTCCCTCACTCGCAAATGTAGAATAGACTGGGAGTCACAAACACCAGTATTCCTTTAGTTTGCATTTTCCCACAATTAGATGGGTAAAGAAATGTGACTGTGGGCAATCACCATGCCTTAGTGAAAGCCTTTTTCAGCTCGAGAAAACATTACCTGATTGATAGTGGCTTTCCTAGCTGAAAATAAATGGTTACTGCTTAAAGGGTACAAGTCTCTGTGAGCTACAGGGCTACCTAGGTAAAGTATGAGCACAATTGTTTTCAACCAACAAAACCTTATCAAAGAGGTTGTACCGATGGCCTCTTAAAATAGATGAGCCAATCAAAGCGTCTGGAGGTGCTGTATTCTGTGACTTCTGAGATGTACACAGTATAAGAATAAGGAAAGATGGTTCCTAGGTCAGATATATACCTTTTGCTGATTGTATGAACAAAATCAAGGTAGGCTACTGTGCTGGGGCTCCCTTCATGATCCAATGGCTAAGAAACCACCTTGTAATGCAGGGGACATGGGTTCTATCCCTGGTTGGGGAACCAAGATCCCACATGCCCTGGGGCAACTAAGCCCGGCTGCCACAGCTACTGAGCCTGTGCCCTAGAGCCCACCAGCCTTAATGAATGAGCCCATGCACCACAACTACCGAAGCCCAGTGCCCTAGGGCTGCTCCTATCAAGGGAAGCCACCGCAAGGGGAACCCTGTGCATCAAAACGGAAGAGTAGCCCCGCTCACTACAACTAGAGAAAGCCTGTAAGCAGCAATGAAGACCCAGCACAGTCAAAAATTACATAAATAAGTAGAGTAGAAAAAAAATTTTTTTTAATCAACTATACTTCAAAAAAAAGGGGTAGGCTACTGTGGTCAGGATGGTGTTCAATATCCTGGAGAAACTGAAGGTTTCACAGGGTCGTATCTTTGTTCTATCACTAACAAGGTAACAAAATACAAGTTATTAACCATCATTTAACCTCAGTTTATTTGTATAAATAAATGAACAATAATATCTTGTAATGGTAACCTGTCAAATTCTGAAACATATGATAGCTGGTAAGAGCTTCATTTATGTTTTGCAAGGATAACGCACGAGCATAGTCTAAAAGACTAAAATGAAAAGAAAGTCGTCTCTTCACTTTTGTTCCCCAGACACTTAGTTCCCCTCCTAAGAGGCAACTACTATATCGACTCAACTTCAAAAATTTGGTTTCAATATTCCATGCTGAAACGTTGAATTCATTAACCTTTATTGAGTGCCTATTATGTGTCAGAACCATTCAGGGTGCTGTGGGGAGTTCAAAGATGAGCTCACGGTTTTGAAAGGGAAATGGTTCCCAACTAACTTTAATACGAGGTGATAAACACAACAGTAAAAGTTTAAGAACAGAGAAGAAAGTAATTAATTTAATCAGTGAGGTAGACTGGAATAAAAAGTATAATTAAGAACATGTTTCAAGGCAAATGAAAAGTTTCAGGCACCATACTAACATTTTTCCAAGGTTTCTCTGGCATAGGCCCTCTGATTCAGGAGTTAGGACCCTACCATAGAGATTAAAAACTCTTATTTAGAGGTATTCATTCATGACTAAAAATCTCTGACATAAGTCAGCCTGATAGGAGGAATGTCAAAGGGGTTATCATGGATGCACTACGTGTCCTCTTTAGGTAGTAAGAAGCTGAAGGGTGAAGGAGTCTTTTCCCAATCATACATTCTTTATTTGAAAACTGTATGGTGTTGTTGTTCAGTTGCTCAGTGATGTCTGACTCTTTGCAACGCCATAGACTACAGCACAACAGGCCTCACTGTCCCTCACCATCTCCTGGAGTTTGCCCAAGTTCACCTTCATTGCATCGGTGATGCTGTCCAGCCATCTCATCCTCCTTCTCCTTCTTCTCCTTCTGCCTTCGATCTTTCCTAGCATGAGGGACTTTTCCAATGAGTCGTCTGTTTGCATCAGTTCAGTTTCAGCATGAGTTGTTCCAGTGAATATTCAGGGTTAATCTCCATTAAGATGGACTTGATTGGTTTGATCTCCTTGCTTTCCAGAGGACTCTTCGGTGTCTTCTCCAGCACCACAGTTCGAAGGTATCAATTCTTTGGCGTGCTGCCTTCTTTGTGGTCCAGCTCTCACAACCAGACATGACCACTGGGAAGACCATAGCTTTGACTATACAGACCTTTGTCGGCAGAGTAATGTCCTGCTTTTCAACACACTGTGTAGGCTTGTCATCGATTTCCTGCCAAGAAGCGATCGTCTTCTGATTTCATGGCTGCAGTCACTGTCTGCAGTGATTTTGGAGCCCAAGAAGAGGGTAATGGATGACTAACTGGAGAGTTCAAGTTTCAAGTGCAACTTTCGGTATTCGCACAATTGCAACAACGAGCATTTACAGAATAACTAGGGTCTCTTCAATATTCTTAGAAACCACACTGAAATAGGTTGAAGACTCAAGATGGTATGTCTGATAGGACTGCTGAGAGCTCAAGTACAACTCACAGGTCTGCAATGGCATTACCAAAATGGTAGCAACTCAAAACACACCTTTTCAGTTTAATGGAATTTAGGTCAAATCCCTATATGTGAATATCCTGGGCCCATGTACAAGAGGAGCTAGCTAAAAAGACAGTCCCAAATACCCCCACAGCAACATATGTGGGAGTTAGCCTAGTATGACCAGAAGACAAAAGTAGAGTCATTACTCTCACTAGACGTTTTACACACTTGACAACAGATCTAAGGATGCAGGAATTGGCCAGCTAATGTTCTATAAAGATAACCTTCAAACACAAATTTCCATGCCAGTCTAACAAAACTAAAGCAAATCTGACTCAAAGGTCATAATTCCCTTATATTTTATTATTTGGTTATATAAAAGCTATCAGAGGGGAAACATACTACACAAACTTTTTTTTTTTTTTAAGAAAAAAATGACATGAAAGATCATTTGAAACACTCTACAAAATACGCCAACTGATCACACAGTTTACCCAGGGCTCAAACAAAGGAATAGTGATTATAAACATAATAGCAACTGAAACAAAGAATTCTAGGTCAAGATTCTCTTTTCTGGGTTTAAAGAGGCAATATATACACAAAGATGCAACATTCAGTTCAGTTCAGTTGCTCAGTCATGTCTGACTCTTTGCGACCCCATGAATTGCAGCACTCCAGGCTTCCCAGTCCATCACCAACTCCTGGAGTTTACTCAAACTTATGTCCATCGAGTCGGTGATGCCATTCATCCATCTCATCCTCTGTCATCCCCTTCTCCTCCTGCCCCCAATCACTCCCAGCATCAAGGTCTTTTCCAATGAGTCAACTCTTCGCATGAGGTGGCCAAAGTACTGGAGTTTCAGCTTTAGCATCATTCCTTCCAGAGAATACCCAGGACCAATCTCCTTTAGAATGGACTGGTTGGATCTCCTTGCAGTCCAAGGGACTCTCAAGAGTCTTCTCCAACACCACAGTTCAAAAGCATCAATTCTTTGGGGCTCAGCTTTCTTCACAGTCCAACTCTCACATCCATACATGACTACTGGAAAAACCATAGCCTTGACTAGACGGACCTTTGTTGGCAAAGTAATGTCTCTGCTTTTAGTTTTTTTTAATATAAATTTATTTAAGTGGAGGTTACTTTACAATATTGTATTGGTTCTGCCATACCTCAACATGAATCCGCCATGGGTATACACGTGTTCCCCATCCTGAACCCCCCTCCCTCCTCCATCTCCGTATCATCCCTCTGGGTCGTCTCAGTGCGCCAGCCCCAAGCATCCAGTATCATGCATCGAATCTGGATTGGCGATTCGTTTCATATATGATATTATACATGTTTCAATGCCATTCTCCCAAATCATCCCACCCTTGCCCTCTCCCTCTCCCACAGAGTCCAAGAGACTGTTCAATACACCTCTGTCTCTTCTGCTGTCTCACATACAGGGTTATCATTACCATCTATCTAAATTCCATATATATGTGTTAGTATTCTGTATTGGTGTTTTTCTTTCTGGCTTACTTCACTCTGTATAATCGGCTCCAGTTCCATCCACCTCATTAGAACTGATTCAAATGTATTCTTTTTAATGGCTGAGTAATACTCCATTGTGTATATGTACTACAGCTTTCTTATCCATTCATCTGCTGATGGACATCTAGGTTGCTTCCATATCCTGGCTATTATAAACAGTGCTGTGATGAACATTCAGGTACATGTGTCTCTTTCAATTCTGGTTTCCTTGGTGTGCATGCCCAGCAGAGTCTAGGTTGGTCATAACTTTCCTTCCAAGCAGTAAGCGTCTTTTAATTTCATGGCTGCAGTCACCATCTGCAGTGATTTTGGAGCCCCCCAAAATAAAGTCTGACACTGTTTCCACTGTTTCCCCATCTATTTCCCATGAAGTGATGGGACCGGATGCCATGATATTCCTTTTCTGAATGTTGAGCTTTAAGCCAACTTTTTCATTCTCCTCTTTCACTTTCATCAAGAGGCTTTTTAGTTCCTCTTCACTTTCTGCCGTAAGAGTGGTGTCATCTGAATATCTGAGGTGATTGATATTTCTCCTGGCAACCTTGATTCCAGCTTGTGCTTCATCCAGCCCAGCATTTCTCATGATGTACTCTGCATAGAAATTAAATAGCAGGGTGACAATACACAGCCTTGACATACTCCTTTTCCTATTTGGAACCAGTCTGTTGTTCCATGTCCAGTTCTAACTGTTGCTTCCTGACCTGCATACAGATTTCTCAAAAGGCAGGTCAGGTGGCCTGGTATTCCCATCTTTCAGAATTTTCCACAGTTTCTTGTGATCCACACAGTCAAAGGCTTTGGCATAGTCAATAAAGCAGAAATAGATGTTTTTCTGGAACTCTCTTGCTTTTTCCATGATCCAGGGGACGTTGGCAATTTGATCTCTGGTTCCTCTGCCTTTTTTAAAACCAGCTTGAATATCTGGAAGTTCACATTTCACGTATTGCTGAAGTCTGGCTTGGAGAATTTTGAGCATTACTTTACTAGCATGTGAGATGAGTGCAATTGTGCGGTAGTTTGAACATTCGCACTGCCTTTCTTTGGGATTGGAATGAAAACTGACCTTTTCCAGTCCTGTGGCCACTGCTGAGTTTTCCAAATTTGCTGGCATATTGAGTGCAGCACTTTCACAGCATCATCTTTCAGGATTTGAAATAGCTCAGCTGGAATCCCATCACCTCCACTAGCTTTGTTCGTAGTGATGCTTTCTAAGGCCCACTGACTTCACATTCTAGGATGTCTGGCTCTAGGTGAGTGATCACACCATCGTGATTATCCGGGTCGTGAAGATCCTTTTTGTACAGTTCTTCTGTGTATTCTTGCCACCTCTTCTTAGTATCTTCTGCTTCTGTTAGGCCCATACCATTTCTGTCCTTTATCGAACCCATCTTTGCATGAAATGTTCCCTTGATATCTCTAATTTTCTTGAAGAGATCTCTAGTCTTTCCCATTCTGTTGTCTTCCTCTATTTCTTTGCATTGATCGCTGAGGAAGGCTTTCTTACCTTTCCTTGCTATTCTTTGGAATTCTGCATTCAGATGCTTATATCTTTCCTTTTCTCCTTTGCTATTCACTTCTCTTCTTTTCACAGCTATTTGTAAGGCCTCCCCAGACAGCCATTTTGCTTTTTTGCATTTCTTCTCCATGGGGATGGTCTTGATCCCTGTCTCCTGTACAATGTCACGAACCTCATTCCATAGTTCATCAGGCACTCTGTCTATCAGATCTAGGCCCTTAAATCTATTTCTCACTTCCACTGTATAATCATAAGGGATTTGATTTAGGTCATACCTGAATGGTCTAGTGGTTTTCCCCACTTTGTTCAATTTAAGTCTGAATTTGGCAATAAGGAGTTCATGATCTGAGCCACAGTCAGCTCCTGGTCTTGTTTTTGCTGACTGTATAGAGCTTCTCCATCTTTGGCTGCAAAGAATATAATCAATCTGATTTCGGTGTTGACCATCTGGTGATGTCCATGTGTAGAGTCTTCTCTGGTGTTGTTGGAAGAGGGTGTTTGCTATCACCAGTGCGTTCTCTTGGCAAAACTCTGTTAGCCTTTGCCCTGCTTCATTCCGTACTCCAAGGCCAAATTTACCTGTTACTCCAGGTGTTTCTTGACTTCATACTTTTGCATTCCAGTCCCCTATAATGAAAAGGCCATCTTTTTTGGGTGTTAGTTCTAAAAGGTCTTATAGGTCCTCATAGAACCATTCAATTTCAGCTTCTTCAGCATTACTCATTGGGGAATAGGCTTGGATTACCGTGATATTGAATGGTTTGCCTTGGAAATGAACAGAGGTCATTCTGTCATTTGAGACTGCATCCAAGTACTGCATTTCAGACTCTTTTGTTGACCACAATGGCTACTCCATTTCTTTTAAGGGATTCCTGCCCAAAGTAGTACATATAATGGTCATCTGAGTTAAATTCATCCATTCCAGTCCACTTTAGTTCTCTGATTCCCAGAATGTCAACGTTTACTCTTGCCATTTCCTGTTTGACCACTTCCAATTTGCCTTGATTCATGGACCTAACATTCCAGGTTCCTATGCAATATTGCTCTTTACAGCATCGGACCTTGCTTCTATCACCAGTCACATCCACAACTGGGTATTGTTTTTGCTTTGGCTACATCCTTTCATTCTTTCTGGAGTTATTTCTCTACTGATCCCCAGTAGCATATTGGGCACCTACCGACCTGGGGAGTTCCTCTTTCAGTATCCTATCATTTTGCCTTTTCATACTGTTCATGGGGTTCTCAAGGCAAGAATACTGAAGTGGTTTGCCATTGCCTTCTCCAGTGGACCACATTCTGTCAGACTTCTCCACCATGACCCGTCCGTCTTGGGTGGCACCACACAGCATGGCTAAGTTTCACTGAGTTAGACAAGGTTGTGGTCTGTGTGATCAGATTGGCCAGTTTTCTGTGATTATGATTTCAGTGTGTCTGCCCTCTGATGCCCTCTCGCAACACTACCATCTTACTTGGGTTTCTCTTACCTTGGACATGGGGTATCTCTTCACGGCTGCTCCAGCAAAGTGCAGCCGCTGCTCCTTACCTTGGACGAGGGTATCTCCTCATGGCCGCCCCTCCTGACCTTGAACATAGACATCAGAAGCGGGTAGAAAGAGTACCTGCTTGCTAGTGTTAGCAATGGAGTTATATACTCTCCAATGAATCCATAGAATCCAAAGATGCAACATTATTAAGTTTTAAATACTTTGTGATATATTTAAAGGCTTATGTTTTATCAGAAATCAATAATGCAACACATATTGATTATCTGCTCTGTGGCAGGTACCAATACCCAGCATGTGGAAATACAAAGACAACCCTTGTATTCAAATAGCCCTCTATTATATGGCATTACTTTTTCCCTCTTTTTCAAGGCATCCTACCCAGATTCTGCAACTTCATGCACTGTAGCCCTTCAGGCTCCTCTTGTCCATGGAATTCTCCAGGGAAGGATACTGGAATGGGTAAGCCATTCCCTTCCCCAGGGGAATCTTCCTGACCCAGAGACTGAACCTGGGTCTCCAGCATTGCAGGCAGATTCTTTACTGCTTGAGCCACCAAGGAAGCCCCCAGTAACGCCCATCAGAGGTATCTTAAGCCAAGTGGTAACAGCAGTCAGGATCCACATTGACTGTGAAGTCCTTTTATAACTGCACTATTACTATTTTCACATGGCTAGTTAATCTTGATCACAATATACTTACATACACTGGTACAAACAGTAACTTAAGAACTGCTATCAGTGTCACCACCTTCGACTCACATCCATAGATCATGGATGCTGTAACATCCGCTTACCCAATTTCTTTTTTTCAGCATATGCTTAGCTGCAGGAAAAGATCAAGTTCAAATGTGTTATGATTTAAGCTGCACTTTTAATCCAAGTATTTGAATCAATGAGAAGAAATTCTATTTTGGTATTTGAAAAATCACAAGCTGCAAACACTGAAGTCATGACTTTCGCATCAGAGGTAAAATTCAAACTTATGCACCCCAAAATCCTAGAGATACAATGTTCTAATCCTTTAAGAATGCCCTGATCTGCAGTTATTATGATAGCCTCTTAAATACTAGGAAGCAGACAAAGCCTCTATTTTCCTTTACTCCATTCACAACTTAGCCCCAAAGTTCTGAATATAAGCATTTTCTATAACAATAAGCCACCTTTACAACAACCAGATAATTATAGGTTCAGGTCAAGAACTCTAGACCATATTGATTACAGCTCTATGCAAGAAGGACCCTCCAGCACTGTTTGTATCCACTCTAACAGGGACAGCTTTTAAGTATCTGTGACACTAAGTATTTTCAGTCCTATCAATGCCAGAAATGGAAAGCCAATGACCAGTCAGGCCTGTCAGTCGTTGCCTGAAGCAATAAGGACAAGCTGGGAATTCATCACACTAGAACTTCATCTGCCAGCTGCATTCACACATTTTCGCCACCTGAATAGCTGATTCTCTTCAACTCCCACGTGGCTCATTTCAGCATACAGTGTTTTGAAATGAATATTTGATCAGGCAGGGTAAAAAGAGGTTTGGACTTATCTGAGGTGTCACCATAATGCACTCTAAGTATTTCTAAGTATTAGGAACTAGGTGTCTTAAATCCCACTCTTTGCATATTTCTGAAGTGGATCTGTGATCCTAATGAAATATGATTAAATGAGATAAACCATGTGAAAACACCTAACATGTTGTTGGGCACATAGCTGTTTATAAAGAAATACTAGTTCCCCATTTTCTTACTTCCATCTAATGGTAAACATCCTGACGATTCCTCATAGAGCACTGGGAAACAGGTATCTCATACTGTCAAAGAAACTTAAAAAGAATTCTAACTTTGTCAAAATGTTAAACCCTCACCCAAATATGAACCTAAGAAATAAAGAAACATGGTAGGCTGAAAATTAAAATTGCTTTGCCAAAAGGCCGAGAAGCGATGTGATTTGTGGACTTCAGGATTAGGGTGCTGATATGACAAGATATGGTTTTCTTTGTATTTATCCTACTTGGGGCAAGCTAACCTACTTGAAATTGGAGTTGATGTCTTTAATTAATTTTAGAAAATATTCAGCCCTTCATTTATTTATTTTGCCTTGTCCTCACTTTTTTTTCATCCATCTGTAACAACTGCAGATATGTTAGGCAGTTAAATACCACACCATACATTTCTCACACAGAGTTTTGTTGTATTTCCTTTTCTTCTTTCTTCAATTCAGTTTAGTAAATTTTGACTTGTTTTTGAATTTCTGATTCTATCTTCCTCTTCATACAGTCAGCTGCTAACCCCATTCAATAATTTATTTATTTAATAAATTATATTTTTCAGTTTTAGAAAGTCAGTTGGGCTCTTTTATGGATTTTGTCCATTTTTTGTTATTCCAATGTAGGAATAATACAATATAAGGGTTCAGGTGTTCCAATATAGGAATGACACAATAGAGGATGTTAAGTTTTCATTAAAACAACAACTACATCTAACATTATATGTAAGAGGGAAATGTTAAACACTTCCCTATAAGATTAAGTAAAAGACAAGACTTTCAATATCATCACTTCTACTCAACGTACTAGAGATCTAAGCAAATACAATAAGGGGGAAAAGAAATGAGCTGTAAAGACGGGAAAAAATGTTACCATCTTTATTTGTAGATGACATGACTGCTGAGCAAAAAATCCAAACAGATCTACTAAAATTAATACATGAATTTATAAAGGATTCTGGATACTAGTTCAATATTACGCCCCCTCCCCCCAAAATTGTATTATATATACTATGGAAAAATCCTGAAAAACAAAACCTGCTATTCATTATAGCATTAAAGCATCAAATGACTGAAATAAATGTTAAAAAATATGTGCAAGACTTCTACATTAAAAGTTAACAAACATCAGGAGAAATTAAAGAAGACCACTGGGCTTCCCTGGTGGCTCAGTGGTAAAGAATCCGCCTGCCAACGCAGGAGACACGAGTTTGATCCCTGGGTCAGAAAGATCCCCTGGGGAAGAAAATGGCAAGCCATTCCAGTATTCTTGCCTGCGGAAAGCCTGGTGGGCTATAGTCCATGACAATGCAAAAGAGTTGGACATGACTTGGCGACTAAACAACAAAATAAATGGATAGCTATAAAAGATTCATGTATTGAAAGAGTCCATATTGTTAGGATGTCAAATCTCCTAAATCTGACCCACAGATTCAATGAAAAATGACTCAAATCTCATCTAAATTTTTGTAGAGATGAATATACATTTAATCTGTAGTATGTGTGTGTATCAGTTGAGTTCAGTCACTCAGTCGTGTCCGACTCTTTGTGACCCCATGAACCGCAGCATGCAAGGCCTCCCTGTCCATCACCAACTCCCAGAGTTCACACACACTCACATCCATCGAGTCCGTGATGCCATCCAGCCATCTCATCCTCGGTCGTCCCCTTCTCCTCCTGCCCCCAATCCCTCCGAGCATCACAGTCTTTTCCAATGAGTCAACTCTTCACATGAGGTGGCCAAAGTACTGGAGTTTCAGCTTTAGCATCATTCCTTCCAAAGAAATCCCAGGGCTGATCTCCTTCAGAATGGACTGGTTGGATCTCCTTGCAGTCCAAGGGACTCTCAAGAGTCTTCTCCAACACCACATTTCAAAAGCCTCAATTCTTCGGCGCTCAGCTTTCTTCACAGGCCAATTCTCACATCCATACATGACCATTGGAAAAACCATAGCCTTGACTAGATAGAACTTTGTTGGCAAAGTAATGTCTCTGCTTTTGAATATGCTATATAGGTTGGTCCTAACTTCTCTTCCAAGGAGTAAGCATCTTTTAATTTCATCGCTGCAGTCACCATCTGCAGTGATTTTGGATACACATATAATACATATATACATGTACATATATTATATAAATATGATGGTTGTTTTGGGAGAATTAAGACCGTTTTGTGTGCTTAAAGATAGGAATCCAAAGAGCTTTTGTATATGATTATATTTATCATTATTGAAAACACTTATGTGTTAATCCATTAAAATTTCAATTTTGAAACATTACAAATACGATAGTCATCCTTTCTTTTTTTGAGGTATATTACATAAATTTTTATTGAAGTATAGATGATATATGATACTATATTAGTTTCAGGTATACAACATGGTGAGTCAATATTTTATATTCTATTTAAATTTATTACAAAATAATGGCTATATACTTGCTGTTTATTTCATCCATAGTAATTTGTGCCTCTTAATCTACCCACCTACCTCTAGAGAAATCTATATGCAGGTCAGGAAGCAACAGTTAGAACTGGACATGGAACAACAGACTGGTTCCAAATAGGAAAAGGAGTATGTCAAGGCTGTATATTGTCACCCTACTTATTTAACTTATATGCAGAGTACATCATGAGAAACGCTGGACTGGAAGAAACACAAGCTGGAATCAAGACTGCCGGGAGAAATATCAATAACCTCAGATATGCAGATGACACCACCCTTATGGCAGAAAGTGAAGAGGAGCTAAAAAGCCTCTTTATGAAAGTGAAAGAGGAGAGTGAAAAAGTTGGCTTAAAACTCAACATTCAGAAAACGAAGATCATGGCATCTGGTCCCATCACTTCATGGGAAATAGATGGGGAAACAGTGGAAACAGTGTCAGACTTTATTTTTGGGGGGCTCCAAAATCACTGCAGATGGTGACTGCAGCCATGAAATTAAAAGATGCTTACTCCTTGGAAGAAAAGTTATGCCAACCTAGATGGCATAGTCAAAAGCAGAGACGTTACTTTGCCGACTACGGTCCATCTAGTCAAGGCTATGGTTTTTCTAGTAGTCATGTATGGATGTGACAGTTGGACTGTGAAGAAAGCTGAGCGCCGAAGAATTGAGGCTTTTGAAATGTGGTGTTGGAGAAGACTCTTGAGAGTCCCTTGGACTGCAAGGAGATCCAACCAGTCCATTCTGAAGGAGATCAGCCCTGGGATTTCTTTGGAAGGAATGATGCTAAAGCTGAAACTCCAGTACTTTGGCCACCTCATGCAAAGAGTTGACTCATTGGAAAAGACTGTGATGCTCGGAGGGATTGGGGGCAGGAGGAGAAGGGGACGACCGAGGATGAGATGGCTGGATGGCATCTCTGACTCGATGGATGTGAGTGTGTGTGAACTCCGGGAGTTGGTGATGGACAGGGAGGCCTGGCGTGCTGCGATTCATGGAGTCGCAAAGAGTCGGACACGACTGAGCGACTGGACTGAACTGAACTGAACTGAACTGACCTCTATCTTGCCCATTTCCCTTTCCCTCTCTTTGCTGGTAACCACTATTTTAATCTCTATGAGTCTAATTTTGTTTTGTTATATACATTCATTGGCCTCGTTTTTTCATTCCACATATAAGTGATAATATACAGTGTTTGTCTTTGTCTGTCTTATTTCACTAAGCATAATACTCTCCAGATTCATCTACATTTCTGCGAATGGCAGAATTTCATTCTTTATCATGGCTGAGTCACATTCCGTTGTACATACATACTACATCTTCTTTATCCATTCATCTGTTTATGGGCAAGTAGGCTGCTTCTCTATCTTGATTACTGTGAATAATGCTACTATGAACATCGAGGTTCATGTATCTTTTTGAATGAGTATTTTCATTTCTTCAGATATATACTCAGGAGTAGAACCGCTGGATCAGTTCTATTTTTGTTTTCTCAGGAATATATACCATTTTTGTAGTGGCTGCACCAAACCACAATGCCACCAGCAGTCCACTTGGGTGCCCTTTTCTCTATATCATCACCAACATTTGTTATTGGTTGACTAGATTTTTCATTGATAGCCTTTCTGAAAGCTGTGAGATGATATCTCACTGTGGTTTTGATCTGAATTTCTCCTTTGATCTCTGGTGGCTCAGACAGTAAAGAATCTGCCTGCAATGCAGGAGACCTGGATTCGATCTCTGGGTCTGGAATCCCCAGAGAAGGGCATGGCAACCTACTCCAATATTCTTGTCTGGTGAATCCCATGGACTGAGAAGGCTGGCGGGCTACAGTCCGTGGGATCGCAAAGAGTCGGACATGACTGAGCGACTGACATTTTGACAGCAATGCTGAGCTTCTTTTCATGTGGTTGTTGACTATCTGTATGTCTTCTTTGGGAAAATGCCTATTCAGATCTTCTGCACATTTTAAAAAAAAATTTATTTATTTATTTTAGTTGGAGCCTAATTATTGCCATTTTTAAATTGTGTTTTTATATTAAGTTGTAAGTGCTATGTATATATTTTGGATATTTACCACTATGGTCATATCACTGGTTAAATTTATTTCTAGGCATTTAATTACTTTTAATCCAATTCTAAATTGTTTCATTAATTTCTCCATAGTTCATTATTAGTATATAGAATAAGCAACATATTTCTGTATATTCATCTTCTATCCTCTAACTTCACTGAATTCATTTATTAGTTATAGTTTTTAGATGGAGACTTTAAGTTTTTTCATATATAGTATCATGTAATCTGCAAACAGCGACAGTTTTATTTCTTCCCTTCCAACTTGGATGCTTTTTAATTCTTTTTCTTGTCTGATGTCTGTGGCTGGGACTTCCAATACTATGTTAAATAGAAGTGGTAAGAGTGAGTGTCTTGTTCCTGATTTTAAAGGAAAGACTTTCAGCTTTTCACCACTGAATATGTAACTGGAGGGTTTCTCAAAACTGGCCTTTATTATGCTTCTCTTACACCTACTTTAATGCAAGTCCATCATGAATGAATATTGGATTTTGTCAAATGCTTTTTCTCCATCTATTGATGTAGGAATTGGAAAAGGATTGCGTGTATTCATATTCTGAGTCTTTTCAGATTCTGGGGATATTCTTCCCTGATAGAACACTTAATGTGTTAGTTACAATGATATCAGAAACCATATTATATTATTATTATATTATTAACTTCTGCAATCTGTCATATTAAAATCCTTTGTTCTATCTTGCACTTGAAATGAGTCCATTACCATACATAATTTTATAAGACCAGTCATTTGGAAAATACTGCACATCTTCCAAATGTTGACTTATTTTATGACATGAAATATCATACTAGGTAATATCACCACCTGTCTCATCAGAAATGTGTTTAAGTATGGGACCTGTAATGCAGACTGGTGGATACATGGTTTCCAAATTTCTAATTTTCAACTGAAGACTAGAATTTTATCATTGGTAGTAAATATTTGTCAGTTTGTTTTTTTTTTAATGACAGGCTTACTTTGTTCATTTTTGAGAAAATTTCTACCAAATACCAATGTCTGAACGAACAAAGTTTCAGTTTTTAAGTAAAATGGCATTCCATGAAAACAGTTGCTAGTTCAGTGCAAAACAAACACACAAGTGCCAATTCCCTCAAGACAACTGCTGCTAAGTCGCTTCAGTCGTGTCTGACTCTGTGCGACCCAATAGATGGCAGCCCACTAGGCTCCTCTGTCCCTGGGATTCTCCAGGCAAGAACACTGGAGTGGGTTGCCATTTCCTTCTCCAATGCATGAAAGTGAAAAGCGAAAGTGAAGTCGCTCAGTCATGCCCGACTCTTAGCGACCCCATGAACTGGAGCCTATCAGGCTCCTCCATCCATGGGATTTTCCAGGCAAGAGTACTGGAGTGGGGTGCCATTGGACAACTAGTGTGCATCAATTCAATTATGATATATAGAACATAAAAAGTACACAAACATGAAAATTTAATAAATTTATACCTTCTAAAGTTTAGTAAAATTAATAATGTTTACTGTGTCTAAGCAAGCCTTAAGGAACTATATCTTTTTTTTTTTAAACTATGAGCAAGTTGCATCTGCTATGGGCATAGTTTGGTGCCACTGCTTTTTACCATGCTAACATGCCACCAGGTTTATATATTACTGCTTCAGCACCATCGATACTAAATGTCAAGATGGCAAAAAAAGACAAAAAATGAATTCATATTTATAAAAACAGTGTTCACCCGCTGACCCCTTGGAAGTGTACTGGACTCTTTCAGAGAGGTCCATGGACCACACCATCTGCTGGTATGTGTGTGCATATGTACGTGCAAGGAAAGGGAAAGATATACATTAATCTATATTTTATATTCTAGAATAGCCAAGAAATAACTAAAGGAAAAAGTAGAGACATTAATTTGTCATATTTCAAAACTTACTAAAAAGCTAGTTATTAAGATAGTATGATAGTGGTATAAAAGACAGGTGTGTGTGTGTGTGTGTGTGTGTGTATGTGTGTGTATGGAAGAAAATAGATAATCCAGGAAAAATATGACTTTTTAACAAAGCATCATCAAAGTTCATTGGGGGAAAGATCTTTTTGAGGAACAGTGCTGGAACACACTTATCTGGAAGAAACTGAACCATGATCCTTGCCTCATCTCATAATAAAAAACAATTTGAAAAGATGCATAGACTAAATGCAAAAGCCAAAACCATATAGTTACTAAGGAAAAGCCTTGAAACACATAAAAGGAAAGACAATGGAAAAAATGTACTTCTGCTTGTCAAAAAACACCAATAAGAAAGTGAAAGGGCAATGAATTGAAAGGACATACTGGCAAAATATCCAACAAAAAGCCTTAACCAGAGTAAAGAACCCCTGAAACTCAACAGACAACAGACCCCATAAAAACTGGTGAAAGACTTCACAAATACATTGCAAAAGATATCCAAATCTCTAGTAAGTATATGCAAGGTGCACAGTATCAGTATTCATCAGAGAAAAGCAAATTAAGACCACAGTTTACGTTCACTAGAATGGCTCACTGCTGTTAAGAATGAAAAAATGGTACAGTCATTTTGGAATACTTCCTTGGCAGTTGCTAATAAAGCTAAACACATGCCTACCTTCTGAGCCAGCACTTCCAATCCTATGTACATGCCCTGAAGATATGAATGATTATGTCAAAAAAAGACTTATACAGCAAAGTTTATAGCAGCTTTATTAATAATATGCCAAAAGCTAAAAACAACAGAGTAATGGATACATAAACTGTGTTATATTCAAACTATGCTGCAATGTAAAAAAATGAACTAGTGACACATGTAATACTTGAATGAATCTCAAAAACATTAAATTAAGTAAAAGAAGCCAGATGCAAGAGAATGTACAGAATGATTCTATTTACTTGAGGTTCAATATAAACAAAGCTAATTTACGATGATAAAAGTCATAGTCTAGGTCAAAGGTAGTCTTGACTGGAGGAGGAATAAAGGAACTTTCTGAAATGTTGAAAATATTCTAACTTTTATCTGAGTGATGATTATCTGGGTATAAAAACTGATCAGGCTGTATGATTAAGATATGTGCATTTCTGCTATATGTAAACCGTACCTTAATTTAAAAAAAAATCCTTCAAAGATGATCTAAAGTATAGACGTATCAATTTTTCAAGCTAGAAGGAACTTTGCAAATAACCTACTTCAATTCTTTTCTTCATTTTATAGAAGCAAGCCTTGGGTTTTGAAGCCATTTCTTAAAGAGCTAGTTCCAGGCAGAGCAGAGACTAGAACCAAAGATCTGTAAGTGACTAGTCACTATTCCTTCCACTGCCTCAAGCTTCAAAACCAAAACTGTTCCCAGGAACAATTATTTCCACTTTGATTATTTGCTTTAGTTTTTCTCTGACAGTTTTCAACAATATCCAGGGGAATACCACGAGCTCTGGTTCCGACTAGTTGCCTGGGTGAGGTCCCAGGCTGCTTTTTAATTGCTCACTGGGCTTACACAGTCAATGGAGAGAGGCTCCTTTGTTTGTTTCTAAGTTTATAGATGGCACCTATAAGCATAAGCCTCTCAGGCTCTTGGACACAATTTAAAATAGTGTGGCACTAACAGTTTGACACTAATGTCACTAAGACAAATGGAATCCCCGGTTCAGACTTAAACAAATTCTAATACTGCCCCCAATATTGTCCCTCTGCCACCACAGTCTCAGGCAACAGACTACATAAACAGTCCAGCCTTGTATTAAAGATGTAGCAATAATGGTACAAAAAAGAAAAGTTGGGTCTTTTGGCCCAAAAGTCTCATGTAAATATGTGGTACCCTGGTATATCAACAGTAGAGAGAATTCCATCAATTCCTTCTCCAAACGCTTAGGAAAAGTCATGTCATAGATTTGGTGCTCGCAACAGAGAAAGCCAAGGCGAGGTTTCAGCTGACACAAAGATTTATTCAAAGAAGCAATGTGTCATCAGAAAAAAACTTTCCCAACAGCTTCTTCTACTTCTGTTTACAGTTTCTTCATCTTCAAGTGGGGCAATCATTTTTTCCTTAATTGTGCTGAGCTAAAATTTTCCACACTGTTAACTTGAATTTCATCTTCTAACATCCTATAAATATTAGAAAGAAGAATGAGAGGAGTATTTAAATCAGGAGGAGAGAGATGTGA
This sequence comes from Oryx dammah, assembly GCF_014754425.2. NCBI lineage: Eukaryota > Metazoa > Chordata > Mammalia > Artiodactyla > Bovidae > Oryx > Oryx dammah. The sequence goes on along the minus strand of NW_024070192.1, from coordinate 50,132,418 downwards.
CTGAGCACTTTTGTGATGGGAAATCAACTCTTTTCCCTGTGTTCTTAATCTCTATAATTTACTTTTGATTCTATAGAGGCAGTAGGTGTGCACTAGATGAGAGCCGAAATAAGGCACAGACTTCCTCTTTTCTAATGAAAAAGCCAATCTTAATTATCTTAGTTTGAATATTTACTGTTCAAAGTATAAATAGTGTCACAGTAAAATTACTGACCTCCTTTTTCCCCCTCTAAGGGACTCTGTTCACAGGTCAGGACTAAGCCTTCTTTTAATTTCACCCTCATCCCTAATCCTCTTACTGATTCCACAAAGGCTTTGAATACCCAAGGTACAAGTATGCCTGGAGTTTTCGTCACCTTATAATCACAAAGACTATCTGGAACTCTATTAAATGAAAACCATATCATCTATTCGAAGAAATAGCTCAACATTTCAAAAGAACTTTATAGCCTTTAAATTTGGGAATTATTTTAGGAAATAATTTGACCATATTGCTGCCCAAAAAGGCACAGCAAGTTTTTATAAAAGGAAACAAATTCTTTTTTGTATTTTTTTTCAGTCTTTTGGCCATCCTGCATGGCATGTGGGGTCTTATTCCCTGATCTGGGATTGAACCTGTGCCCACTGCAGTGGAAACAGGGAGTCTTAACCACTGGACCATGAGGGAAGTCCCATAAATTCTTTCACAGAGGCAGAGAAGAATGGCTAGGTAGGAAACATGACTTGTTGAAGGTTTCAGCAAGAGTTCAAGACCATGACTATAACACCATGGTGTTTATCACCTGTTCTAGTTATGAAATCATGGAGCTAAGTGACCTCACCACGGTAGATTGAATGGTGTTTCTTATAAATCCCTTTGCTCTTACCACCAGCATCTCTTATGCCCCTGATGGCTTTAAGATACAATAACAAAGTTTGTATGCCTCAGATTAGAATGGCAACTATAGATACATGAAATATAGCCCTTCAGAATATAGTTCCCCCGGCGCATCAGAGAAATCTCTCTAAGATAAAAGCATGCCTCCATAAGAATCTCTCTCCAGCAGAGATTTGACTGCTAGAATAATACCCTTGTTGTCTACTCATCCATATTTTTCTAATAGGTATAATTTTTTTAAGGTCTGATGCACAAATGCCAAATACACAAAGTAGGCACAACTGATCATTCAAAAATCAATAAAACCAAACCAGTTTGGATTTTCTTCAAGCAAACAAATTATTTAGATATCTGCAAGAATTGGGTGCTGAAAGCCTGAGTTAATTAAGTCCTTAGAAATCATTTAGATGACTCCAGTTGTATAGAAAAAAAGGACATTTCTCCTGAGTCAAGAACAGCAACAAATACCAGATCTGCAACTTTGTCCCTATTTAGTGGAGTGTGTGATGTTGCACCAATACCTTATGTATCAAAGCCTGCTGGAAAGAATAAGAACTTGTTTTACTGCTCACAGCTTCCCTTCCCCTTCTGTCATCTGCTCAGGAATGTACACCCAAGCTGCTCTCACCACTTCTAATAACATTTTCTCTATAAAATGTTTACTTTAGTAGAGTCTGACAAAGATGTCTGCTCTTCATACAAGTGGGGCATAAGTTTGTCTTTAAATCTCAGTTGCTTTGAGTTCTTTCTTGGTAAACACCAATTTCCATAGTAAAACTACAAACGAGGACAAACAAACTTAGGATGAACCAGATCTTTCTAGGCTCTTTGTGTGGATGACTCACAAGCAATTAGAGTGGTTATTAAGTTATCCAACAAGTTATACAGCCTGCACATCTTGGAACAAGAACTTCAGCCACCAATGTGGGAAACAAAGTTTGAGCAGGATGCTGACACTGTTTCTATCTTTTCTCCCCCTCTTTCAGCCCTACACCTTTACCAAAAGAAGCACACGTGTTATAAAGGACAAACGAAAGAAGAAATTCTTAGATACTTAACCAAAAGAAAAGTACAAAGGGGAAAAAAGGAAGTAATCCATGACATGTGTTGTCTAGAAATACTGTCTGATTCAGACGCTGATTGATGTTAATCAGCTGGATAGGAAAAATGGAGCAGTTCCTTCAGATCTCATTTTTCTGGGTAGCCTGTGTGTATAGGTAAATCTATGAAGTCCACTTCCAGAATGGCATTCTCCTTAGACAAGAAGGGAACCTCTGACAATTAACTTCAAAATCTGAGGTACGGTAGTATTTTTTTCAGTCTCCAAAGATCAGAGGAAACATGTGATGGGAAGTAACATCTACATATAAAACAATTATAGATCTGCTGAGTCTAAAATATACATATATAGAGAGACAGCAAGAAACTGGTTCACAGGTACCTAAAGGTATAGAATTTACACTATGCCTAAATCATCAAAGTTAATAAGTGAAAAACTTGTAGGCTAGGTTAATACATGTCTGTGTGAAGGAGTAAAGCACAAACATACTACCTAATCAAGAATCTTTGTTTAAGAATTTGCTAGCAAGAGTGGCACAATGTCTTGTTGATTTTCATTTCAGCAGAGTAGCACTGCAGGACACACAGATATTGAAAGCAGAACATACAGATCCAAGATGTAAATAATATTTTCACTTTGAAAATGGTCACAGCCATCAGAAGATCTGATCATATCAAGTTGTATTTTTAAATTCTACTCCTTTGAAAAGTAATTTGATGAAAAATAATTACACCACCACTAGTTTAGACAGAGGAAGAGCTGTCACTAAAATAAAGGGATAGCTACAAAGTCTGCCACAGGAACAATTAAAAAGACAATATGTTTAGTTGTATAAATTGTTTAAAGGTAAGACACAAAGCAATGAACTCTGATAAGAGGAGGCGCCACACTGGTCATACCTCTCTAAGCAAAGGCAATCAAAACTCCAGATTAGCATCTTCATAACAAGCAGCTGACTCCAAGGCATGGGTCATAATCAGAGACGTTATTTCCTGGTTCAGGAGCAACTAGACTCTTTTTAATAGAGGAATCTAAAACAGAATTTCCCTATAAACCTCTCTTCATAAAGAACCCAAATCAGAGTTTGAGATTAGCAGATGCAAACTATTATATTTAGAATGGATAAACAACAAAGTCCTACTGCACAGCACAGGGAACTGTAGTCAATATCCTGTGATAAACCATAGTGGGAAAGAATATGAAAAAGAAAATAAATGTACAACTGAATCACTGGGCTGTACAGCAGAAATTACCCCTACATGGTAAATCAACTGTACTTCAATAAAATAAATTTTTAAAAAAGAACCCAAATCATTTATAGTTTATCTTGTTAAATCAACAGAAAAGTAACACTGTTACAACAGTGGCCCCACGAGACAAAATAGATGAAGTTTTGCCAACAAAATATTATCCACCCACTTAAAAAATGTGATCAATGAAAGAGATCCAGACCATTGGAGAGGTGGAGAATAACTCATAGAAGTCTAATTCCTCATCTATGGTGCTTCTTTAGCTCAGCTAGAGAAAGCACACACATTTCATTGTTCTGGCTGTCATTCTGAAAGGGGCTAATGATTTTCTACAATGAAAACAGGCTGAGAAAAATAATGGAACTTAGTCACCAAGAAGTAAAGACAAGCCAAGCAGAGGCTCAGAGTTGGGAGAACAATATCTGAGAAACTGCTATGTGTTTCACTGATAGAAATCTAAGTGTTGATAAATCAAAGACGTAAGATCTATTCCTTACTCAAACATCAACAGGAAACTCTTCTTGCAGCAGAGTTAAACAAAATTATGGAATCATTAGTTCACTGAAGTTCCTCTCCATGGCATGAGAGAATTTTATAAAGAGCTAAAGTTGAGATAGTGCTATATGATATATACAGTCTTTCCCCAGACTATAGCATTGAATATGGCACATTTAATAATACACATGGTAACTGCTTTAGTGACATGCATTTCATCTGACCAATGGCCAGTTACTTGACTCTAAGACATTAATAATATGGCAGTTTAATAATATAAAAAAACACAAAACCCCCAATCAACAAAGCCTGCTACTGTAATCTTGAATAAAACACTTCAGGTTAAAATATATCATTTCCAGGATTCACAGTTGTAAATGATAATACCATATGAACAGGATCTATTAAGCATTCTCAGACCGAAACTATCAAAAAGATTTATTAAGTCACCTATCTCAATATCTCTTGCAGTGCAAGTCTAGGGACCTTAGATATTACTGTGCTTGTTTCCAGGGGACAACCCTGGTTGCCAAGTTAAAGCTGAGGAACAAGTATGAGTCCTCTAAAATACAAGTTTACACTAAGAATGAAAGCACAGCCCTCAACGTGGACCACGTGATCAGACACAAAGTGCAATCCACTGACAAACAGATCAGAAAGCTAAGAAAAAGTACAAAACCCATTAGCTTTCAAACTTCGAAAAATCCAGAGACAGAATCAGAAACAGAAGCTTTGGTCTTTTTAAAGTGGCCTTCACAAATCAGTTTTGTGTTTGTTTCCATTTTCTTTCACAGTTTAAGCCTCAATCAGATCAGCTGTCTCCAGGGATTTTGAAATTGCTATAGATTAAAATCCTCTCTGACTCAACTGTTTGACTAATGCCGGGTGTTTAATAATTCTACTTGTAAGAGACTTTTTTTTTGATGAAACCCTGCTGTATGCTAGTTTCAGATGTGCCACAGCTGCACCATATAGAAAGCATCACTGTCCTTACTTTTGTTATCACTGCATTTAGAGATGAGAAAATGTATCATGGAAAATAGTTCTGTTATTTGGCAGATGAGGCCGAAAACAATTTTACAATATTAATTTAGCAACCATCACCTACAGAGGCAAAGACCTATTTCCAGGTACCAATGATACATATTCATGGCTTGGTTCCAAGGATAGGAAGTTAATAACTGATAGACGGAGTTAAGTTAATGAATTTCTAAACTTCATGCTTTCAATAATAAAGCCATTTAAGCTATAGCAGTTGGACTCTCTGCTTCCACAGATCAGGCACTCTGATACTCAACAGGTTGAGTAAATTGAATCCATATATTGTATTTACGTTCTCTGTCAAGGTTGCTTCTCCATATTTGAGAGATCAAAGGCAAAAATAGTCATCAACCCTGTAGCCTTCAATACTGTGTTCATTACATTTAATCAAGCGCCAACTCCATGGTATCATTCACCAACCTTAACAATATTTAAATGCATAGCGTTTAGCAACAAATGTAGGCACAGTATTGTTTTAATACACAGACACACACACAACTTGCCACACTCATGTGCACGCACACTTGCTCGCTCACACGCAGCCATCCCTCCTCACCCTCCTTCCCCAAGAGAAGAGAAAGATGGCAAGAAATATACAGTATCTACATTTGCAAGAAAAGAAGTTAAAAAGGCATGGGGAAAAAAAGCCATTAAACATTTTGTATGTAGTCTTCTACCTGAGGCAGCATCAATCACGGTGGAAATTCCCCTTCGATCAGACACTGGACGGGATGACCCTGGCATGCTGACTGGGTCAGAGCGGACTGGCTGGATCCTGCAATGCAATTGAATTTAATTCACATATGTTACCAGCATCAAAACTGTCCCATGCTACAACAGACCTTAAATCAGCAATGCTGGAATAGCCCAGTCCATTAAAGAACCATTCACTCTAAAACAAGGCAAATGGGTGAACTGCAGTCCCTAAGGTTCTTTCAAAAGACTTAAAGCACAGTATTCTCTACACTCTGGACCCCTTCTTCTCTTTCTGTGGTTTTCAACAGCTTTTAAACAAGGGGTTAAAAAACAGATATTCATTTACAAAGGGACAAATGAAATGGAACGAGAGAAGATCCAAAACAAATTATGCCGAACCCTTTGGCATTTGAAAAGTATATGTGGAATCTAGAAAAATGGTACATAGGAAGTTATTTGCAAAGCAGAAGTAGAGACACAGATGAAGAGAACAAGTATATAGACACCAAGGTGGGAAAGGAGAAGTGGGATGAGTTGAGAGAGACTGACATATATACTATGTATGAACCAGATAACTGATGAGAGCCTACTGTATAGCATGGGAAACTGCGCTCCAAGTTGATGGGAGGGGAGTTTGGCGGAGAATGGATACATGCGCATGTCTGACTGAGTTGCTGCGCTGTGCACCTGAAACTATCACAACTATATTTTAGTTACACTCAAATACAAAGTAAAAGGTTAAAAAAAAGGGAGAGGAAGAGTTTTAAGAATCTTCAAATTCATGAATAGAACCGTTGCCTTCCTTAAATGACATCAATCAATACAAAAATTTGAGCCACTCCCTTAAAATCTTTAAAGAAAATTATTTTACATATGGCAACAAGCATAGGATGACAAACCTAGACAGCATATTAAAAAGCAGAGACATCACTTTGCCGACAAAGGACCATACAGTCAAAGCTATGGTTTTTCCAGGAGTCATGTGCCGATGTGAGAGGTGGACCATAAAAAAGGCTGAGTGCCAAAGAATTGATGCTTATGAATTGTGGTTCTGGAGAAGACCCTAAAGAGTCCCTTGGACTGAAAGGAGAGCAAACCAGTCCATCCTAAAGGAAATCAGTCCTGAATATTCACTGGAAGGACTGATGCTGAAGCTGAAACTCCAATACTTTGACCACATGATGTGAAGAACTGACTCATTTGAAAAGATGTTGATTCTGGGAAAGATTGAGGGCAGGAGGAGAAGGGGGTGAGAGGATGAGATGGTTGGATGGTATCATTGACTCAATGGACATGAGTTTGAGCAAACTTCAGGAGATAGTGAAGGACAGGGGAGCCTGGCGTGCTGCAGTCCATGGGGTCGCAAAGAGTCGGATATGACTTAGCGACTGAAAAACAACATAGGGTAACACAGCTGTGTTGGGATGTGGCTGCCACGGGGTTAGCTAAAATCTCTACACTCTGAGTTACCTCCACAATATCACTAATTAGCATATAAGAATCAATTAGAATGTCAGCAAAATTGCAATTTACTACATATGACTTTAAGTTGCTTGGGAATGGTAAAGCTATTAATGCTAAGAGTCTAGTTCCAGCTGTATTTCTATACTATTCACTGAAGGATTTCTGTATGGCTAAAAGAGCTGAGAGGCCCAGGCAACTTAAAGGAATAAAGACTTACTATAATAGTCTAAGTGTGTATTTTTTGGCAATGCATTCATTCAATAGGTATTTGTTGAGTATTAGTTACGTGTCAGTAGGATTTTAGGAACAAGCAAAAACAAAACACAAAATGCAAAGTCTGTGTGCAGATATACGGTATAGCACATGAGCATTCAAAACTGATGCAAAGGAAAACTAGTGTGAAAATGAATGAAATAGCTAATAAAAGCTCAAAAAGAGGAAATGAGGGAATGAATGCATGGTACACAGCAGAGTGAGAGGATCTTGTGGAGCTGGAACAGAAATTGGACCTCTATACAGTGTTAGGATGATGTATTTATATGCAAGGAGCAAGAAGATCCCTTTAAACACAGAAGTAGAAAAAGCAAACCCTTGGATTTGTAGCCAAGCATGAGAAATGCAGGTCATCTTGACGAGCATGATTTGGCTTATGCATAGAGTTTATAGAGGATACTGATGAAGATAAGAAGTTGATAAGCACCATGAGACATTACAGAAGCCTGACATTTCAATTACGGACTGTAGAAAAAGGATCCTCACTGAAAGCACAGGAGGAATGTATATGTGTTTGTTGTATGAAAGGAAGAAATAGGAGGGAGGTGAAACATGCACTTGACCTGGCACTGGAAGTTGGAAATGCTGGTATACTAATACTGATCACTGCTCTAGTGGTGTACTACCCAGCAGCCCTTCTATATCAGCTTATTTTCCCAAGCCAATCATGGTGATCCCATCATCTCATGGTGAGATTAATTAGGTAGGCAATGAGTGGGTCTAAGCAAATGTGGGCCAATAAGAAAAGAGGAAGAGTTTACTTGAAGTTTCTAGGAGAGCTGTTTTCTGGGTCTTAATGAAAAACAAGCAGCTAGCCTGTTAGATATGCTCAGTGCCTGCAAATTAAAGCTCCCTCCCAGTCTAAATAACTTATGTGGGCTAATAAATTTCCTATTATTAACTCAATTTATAGCACTGGAGTTTCTGAATCAACCAGGGTCATGGGTGGAGTGTGGTTTGGGCTAGCTGAAAGGAGATTGGCCAAGAACTGATGTACTGAAACCAGGCAAAAGATACACAGGGGTTTAGTCTATCCTTAATTTTACAAATTTTATATATGCTTTAATGTTTCCATAAAAAAAATACAAAAATAAAAACAAACTGGTAGGGGTGATGAAAATGTCCCAGAATTAGGAGGATGCAGCAAAACATAGGGACTATACTAAAACTACTGAACTGTACACTGTGTTTTATGTTATATTAATTACATATCATTTAAAATAACATGATTAAAGTGTGAAAATCTAATGTATCACACAGTAACTATGGTTTTGATAATACTGAAGTTTGCTAAAAGAGTAGAAATTAAATGTTCTCACATAGAAAGATCACAACATACATATACAAAATGTATCAAACAATGGATGTATTAATTAACTAGATGAAAAAATGAAATGAAGTTGATTTCCCAGGAGCTAACCTCGAATGGAAAACTAGGTTTTATATCTCAGTTTCTTTTACATTATCTATTTCTCAGGTCTATTCATAAATATTTCATTGACCTTTTTCTACATGTTAAATCCCTATTCCAAATAAGGAGCTGCTACGAGATTAGCCAGGCTTCCCTGGTGCCTCAGTGGTAAAGAATTCACCTGCCAATGCAGGAGACATGGATTCTATCCCTGGGTCGGGAAGATCCCCTGGAGAAGGAAATGGCAACCCACTGCAGTATAGTGGCCTGGCAAATCCCATGGACAGACGATCTTGGCGGGCTACTGAGCATGGGATCATAAAAGAGTCAGACACAACTGAGTGATGAAACAACGTCGAGGTTAGCCATGCCTGATCCCCTTATGGATATGGCCAACAATACACCTGACAGTCGCCATTTTGGTTAGGGTCCAGGCAGGCAGACTATCCCAGCATCATACTGATTCTCAGTGATCTGGGGGAAAGAAGGCACTGAATGTGAAGGGCCAGGTGCACTAAAAAATCTAAACAAGACTTCACAATTTAAAGGAGAAAGTAAAATCAGCAGCCATAGTGCCATTGTACATAATCCGAAAGAATGGTAGAGCCAGACGTAAGGAGCCAGGATAAAGTGATGGTGCACAGAGATGAGGAGACTATCAGGAGTGGGATTTCTAATTGGATGCTGGGCAGGAAATGGTACTAAACAGGACATGTAATTGAAATAATGTACATAAATCTGAATTTTTCACCAAAATTGTGTTCTAATGGGGTTAAGATCTTAACCAAGGGCCTATATGCTCAAAATTTTAAATATAAACTGCAAGCAAAATACAACAAAATATAAACCTGGGACTAATATAAAGGTTTCTAATATTTATATATGCCCAACAAATAGGATATAAACAATTTAAAGATAAATACCAGGAGCTTTGTAGTATAAGAAAAAGGAAAAGTCCCTGAGGAAAATTCTAGAAGGATTTCAGGAATAAAGCTCTGTCTGAAGCAGCAGAGAGCTCTTAGACAAAGACCTGCATCTGAAGTAATGGGTAACAAAGAAAGCCAGAGGAGGTCCAAAACAAAGGAACAGGCCCATCCCTGGTGGTTCAGCGGCTGGGACTCTGCGCTCCCAATGCAGGGGGCCTGGGATCAATCCCTGTTCAGGGAACTAGATCCCGCATGCCACAGCTAAGAGTTTGTATGCTGCAAATAAAGATCCTGCATGCAGCAGCTGAAACTCAGCATAGCCAAATAAATAAAAATTTTAAAAACTCAAAGGAACAGAGCTGGGTGTACAGAGCTGGAGATGTTCTCCAAAGGACAGGATCTTATCAGAACAGCAGGTGACAGTCATCAGGAAAAAAAAAAAGGGGGGGTGGGTGTCGCTGAGAATCTTGTAAATAGTAAAGAGAATAAACATAGTTTTATAGGTCCATTTTATTACTATTTAAGTAACAGAATAACCTACAAAAACAGATGAATATGCACTGAATCACTAAGCTGAGAACTGACTCTGCTTGACTTCCTGAAAATGGATCATACTTTATAATTGATATCTGTGAAAAATGGTCCGGCATCCACTGAGTTGCCTCATAACTTTAAAAAGTTCTATTTCTAGAAAGCTGAAGAAAATATAATAGACCCAAAAGAGCAAAAAAAAAAAAAAGTGAAGAAATAAACAAGGAAAGCAAACTAAAATAAAAAACTAAAATACTTGAAAAAGTATTTCAGGAGGCATGTTTCATCACTTGTGCATGCGTGCTAAGTCGCTTCAGCCGTGTCTGACTCTCTGCAGCCCTACAAACTGCAGCCCACCAGGCTCCACTGTCCAGGGGATTCTCCAGGCAAGAAGACAGAAGGAAGTTGCCATTTCCTCCTCCGGGGAACATTTCCAGGGATCAAACCTGGGTCTCTTATGTCTCCTGCATTGGCAGATGGGTTCTTCACCACTAGCACCACCCGGGAAGCATTACATGAGTTGTTCTTAAAGAGGATGAGATGGTTGGATGGCATCACCAACTCAATGGACGTGAATTTGAGCAAACTCCAGGAGACAGTGAATGACAGAGAAGTCTGGTGTGCTGCAGTCCATGGGGTCGCAAAGATTTGGACACGACTTAGCGACTGAACAGAAAGAAGAAACTAGTCCTAATTCACCTCTAAAACAGCTTTTGCCTTAACAAAGAATAAAAATCTGTTATATATTTGTATACTTACAGTATAAAAATTTGTTACTAATGTTGACAAAGAAGTAGAATAAAAACATATTCCCAACATATGATTGGAACACATTTTTCAAACAATTTTTTTAAAAAGAGATGCAAGAAAAAAGTGAGAGGGTTATTTTAGATTCAGATAAATACATAATGTAGAAATTTTTGTGAAAAGAACACAAAGAAAGGAAATCATATTGCATTAGACTGGGCCATTCATCAGTACCTTGCTATGTCAAGTCTTGGTATAACAAATTAAATTGCTAAGCAAACTTAAGTTGCAAAAGTCAAAAAGTTCTCAATTATGTTTAAAACAAACCCCTAAAAATAAAAAGCATACTTTGTAAACTTTGTATAATGATTCTTACAAGTAAGGATCAAAGAATATATATGATGAAAACACAGAGATAGAGGATAATAAGAAATATGAGAAAGGCAACATAAAATAGGATGGCTTTTAAAAGTGCACTGAATATTTGATCCAGGAAAGTACAATCTGGAACACAAATATTTATTGGAGGTGATGAGATCTCACATAAGACCCCCAGTGATTAATAATGAATTGCAAGCTACAGTGTGTGTGTTCTGCAACATGATACAGTACAAAAGAGGGAAATGTAAAGATTATGCAAGATGTTCACTACAAATGAACTTATTAATCTGGTCAAATCACTCTCTAGCTCTTATTTCTTACCTGAGACTGTTGAGGTCAAGATCATCTGTATCAAAATCCGAAAGGGGCTGTGGAGTATCACTTGGACCATGAGACTGCAACACAGATGAACTGGATGATATGACTGTGGTTTGGCCTGAGGGATGGATGGTTTTGAACTGGAACTGTGGACCCATCCACAGACGTCTGTGGGGTCCGGTATGCGTTACAATTTCTACCTGGAACAGATCAGGAATCATGGTTGAGATGTATCATGACCTCCCTCTGAGAGCCTTTCAAGATCCCCCCATCTCATCTCTGAACACTCACTTTCTCCAAGAAGCCCATCTTAACCTAGTGGGAGAGGGAGAGGGTATCATCCACAATCAGAAAGCTGTGACAACAGCAGCCTGTATAGACATCCACTACATCCATCTACTGGTTTGTCATAATATAATAAAAATTCATTTAGTGTTTGTATGCATATAAACAAACACACACACCCCATACACAACACAAAAATCACACGGATATAAAAGGACCAGTTGCCTGCCTCATACACCTAGTGTCGGCTGCCTAACGACTACCTTTTTCACTAATATCAGACAGTCCTTATCACTCTGTGGGCATGCAATGAATACTACACTTGTCAATCCACATACTAAAAGTAATTCCTTCACTGAGGACTAAGCTCATAACAAATGCGAAGTTGTTCTTGAACTATCCAAGGAAAAGAAAAGGTCTGCAATAATTTAACACTCACAGCCAGTTTCTTTCCACAATTAAATATTATAGTATTTCCTATACTTCCCCCCAAATTCCCCCAAATTCACTTTTAAAGGAAGACAGGATTACAAATTTTCTCTCAAACTAGATTTGTCTTCAGAAATACCATTTCTTAACAACAGTGTTTCCTCAGCTCCCATGAATGTTGACATAGGTATTTTAAATGCTGCAGAACAGTAATACCAAAATGCTTTATGAATTTCATGCTCTATGGAAGAGGCAGGGAATGTTGCCAATATTAGACAAAGCAGAGAGGAGGACACGCGGTAAAAGCTAAAAATAAGCATGTGATTTTATAAACGAGTGACTTGAATAAGAGACTAAATATGCAAACCTTTGGTGAGACGGTATTTCTCAATGTCTTATAATTGCTACATCCATGTCTATATACACAGTTCATAGAACTGACTTCCCATGGGCCTTAGTGTTGCCCTGAGTTCTTTTATATTTAATCACATTTCTCTGATTGTGGTGATTAATTCTTAACAAAACACAACTGAAAAGGTTCACGGAGTGCAGCTCTGTGTTTATAAAGTCCTAAAGGGCAAAAGCATCATGGTCTTGGAACAATATCCACATTCCCGCTAATCATGGGGAGAAAACGACTCAGATTTAGGACAGTGATTTCTCATTCAAGGAGTTGTATTCAGCAACATAAATGAGGCCACAGATAAAGCATGCTGTGTATTTTAAGCTCAAAACCATCAGTGTCACAGAGCCGAGAGGTAAACAGATGCCTGTGCAATCTCACTGAGGCGATGGCCAGATGTTCCAGCTCATCCTCCTGTTGTGTGCGGTACAAACATATTGTGTATACTTTCACACTGACAGCACACATTACCCCTTTTTCTAATTGAAAAGTTGAAGTGAAGGACAGTGGTGTCTCTGCCAGCATCCTTTTTTTAAAAACTGCATTGTGGTATCCTCAAGAAAGGATGCATCTCCATGTGCAACCTAAAGGAGCTTTTCCTGTGAGTATTTTCAGTGTGATGAAATGTATGTCACCTAGAAACAATTTCATACTCTGGTTTCCAGATTCCCTTTAGTAGTGTGCGCTCTCCTCCCTGAGAACGCAGTGAAACTGCACCCGGGCTCCTAGGAGGCACCTGTCTGCTGAAAAGCCGCGGGATTTGGTAATCCGAGACCCGGTCATTAACTTCACCCAGTGATGTCAGACTTGAAACAGACATAACAGCATCTGTAATGAAGTCACTTGTAATCTCATCATTTTGAAATCTGCCCGAGTATCTTTTATTTCAAAGCCCTTGAGATGAAGACAGCTTCGCCTGGCAGGGGGAGGAAGGGTCCATGGAAGTTGTTACAGGACTGGTTTGGAGACCCTTGGAAGCCACAAGACAGGAGCTTAGGCAAGGAAGGCCAGGCCGGCACTTGTGCAAATTAGGAGGCAGAACTTCCCTAATCAAAGTCTGGGCCCAGTCTTCACAAAATGTGGCCTCCACAAAAGAATGCCCGAAGATTGTTGAATGGCTTCACCATTTTAACCAGGCCAGTTCTTATCTTAATCCAAACAGTCCATCTGAAACCCAGGGTTCTGGGGGATATAAATGGCTTGTTTGAAAGATAGGCGTACTTTATGTTCTCTGTATGAAAGTTAATGTACACACACATATATGTATATGTGTGTATAAAATATATGTATATGTAGCCCTGCAGCAGTATTTCTGAGAAATTCTTAATATGGAAAGATGATTAATTCTTGATGGCCATAAAAATAATCCGAATTCTGCCCGTTTTCCTCTAAGGAAAATAATTATTTTAATTTCGAGAATAATAAGAGCTAAATGGATCTCTGTTTTCTGTCACCTTAACAGACTCAACGTTTCAGAGTCTCACCTGAGACAGCCACTCTTCATCTTCCTGTCCACTATGGTCAGACGCTAAACTGTCATAGGACCCGTGCCGAGTAATGGGTCCAGGACTTCCAGGGGGAACCACTGAAGGAGAAAGAAAACATATTTAAACAACTTTAATCCATGCCGTGAAAAAAAAAAAATGAATATGGGTATAACCATCCTGGATACTGTGGTGATTTATAAGCTAAACTAAGACATTCAACACACAATTCAACTAACTAATGAAGAAGAAAGATTAAATTTCTTAGGAGCAAGAAAAATCTCCAACTAGGAGCACACCTTAAAAAATATCTGTGGGAATCTAATCATTACATGTATCATTGTTGAAGAAATAAACAACTAACTGAATCTTAACAGCACAAGGACATGAGAAGCAGTGACAATTCCATTGCCTGTGCACCAATGTAATTCCTATACCTCAGGACACTTCAGTGCCTTCCACCTGACAAAGAAATTAAGTTGATGCAGTTCTTATAATTTGGGAAGGGGTTTTAAAAACAAGTATCATATAAGATTCTTTAAGAGTCTACTTAATAGTTTCATATAAGTGGAAGGCATTAAAACATTTTAAATTTTAAAACACTTTTAGTTCCTAAAACAATGATGTATCAAAAGAAATGTTTCTTTCTTTTTTTTTAATGCTTCTATAGTTTCCCTGATTTTTAGGTCATAGGATATAGACTTAAAACAGAAACAGCCTGCTTATCATACACAGAAGAACCTCTGCTTAGTGTCAGTCACTCAGTCGTGTCCAAGTCTTTGTGACCCCAAGGACTGTGGCCCACCAGGCTCCTCTGTCCATGGAATTCTCCAGCCAAGAATACTGGAGTGGGTAGCCGTTCTCTTCTTCAAGAGATCTTCCTGACCCAGGGATTGAACCTGGGTCTCTTTCACTGCAGGAAGATTCTTTACTAATAGTAAACATGCCTAGGTTAGAAGATCTCGTGGAGAAGGGAATGGCTACCCACTCCAGTATTCTTTCCTGGAGTATTCCATGGACAGAGAAGCCTGACGGGCTACAGTCCATGGGGTCACAAAGACTTGGACGTGACTGAGTAACTGATCTTTGCTTAGTCAAAGCAATAAAATGATTCAGTAAACATTTATTGAGTTCCTACGAAACAAATATTATCCCAACAAAAACTTACTTAGCCTCCTCTACTTAAAGTCCCATACTTTTTATTTGCTTATTTTTATTATAAAATAGCACTTTAATTTTTTAGAACAATTTTAGGTTCACAACAAAATGGAAGAGAAAATACAGACATTTCTCATACATTCTCTCCCTCATTAAACATTTTAATACTAAGAGAAATAAAGCAATAAAGTACTGAGGGGAAATAGAGAAAAGAAAAAGAAGAGAACCAAAGAGGAAGGAAAGATGGTAAGTATTAAAGAAACATGGAAGAAACAGAAAAGAATGAGAGAAAGAAAATAATCTCAGAATTTCTACCACCCAGAGATATGTTTCTATACTTCAATATGTATATTTTCCATAGGCTATATTTCTAAAATTGAAATCAGAGGATATGAACATATCTATATTTCTTAATGCATATTCCCAGAAAAAGATATACATTTCCACAAGGAGTAACTCACAAGCCAATCTCACAACCCTCTTGCCAGAACAAGTATTTTGAAGAACTAAATCTTAACAAAGCAAGTGTAAGTGAAGTAGACAGAGCAGAACTAGGGCAAGATTTTAAAGAAGAGATACTCACAAAAACCTTATCTTAGCTATCTGGGAGGGGAGAAATGATACTTAAGCCAGTCAATCACTCATCAGAGGGAGATAAATAGTATTAAAATATAAGATTTGCAATGGTTAAAACTATTAGCTGTTAGTTCTTCAAAATCCTAGTTCTGCAGCTGAGAGGCAGGCTGGCAACTGGAACAAAATACAAGAGATCACCAAAGCAAAACAATTCCCTAGAATTCTGAACATCATGAAGAAAAGAATATCATAATAATCAATTAATGTTGAAGCATCCTTTTAAATAAAAACTGATAAGTAATTATGTTTGCAAAAGGTTAGGTGTTTCCCAACCACTTGTAATCTTTTAATAAATAAAGTTGAAATTCTTAATACAGAACACAGCAAGAGCATGCCTCAAAGCTGCCCTCTCCTTAAAGACTAATCAAGAAGGCAACTAAGAACAAATAGTTAGAGGTCAGCACTCTTTGGAACGCAGCTGAAGTCAGAGAAAATTTTAATGAGGTGAATGAATAGGGCATGCATACATCTGAGAAGAAAGTGTTACAGAAAATATCAATTACAAAGATTTTGAAGTGGGACCATGAAATGTTTCGGTCATGTCAGAAAGCCAGTATGGTAGGTACGGTGAGGGAAGCTCAGAGTGGAAGATGAATCAGGAAGGCAAAGAGGCCAGGGAGGGAGGGTCAGCAGATGGTTTAGGACTTTTTTTTTTTTTTTTAATAAAGCTAGGGTAGACAGATAACTGGAAAAATTGGAAGAGAAGTGAGAAATTATACCCTTGTGTTACTAACTGGTACCTAATGTGATTTTTTTCCCCAAGAGTTTGCAATATACTCAACATGTGCTGAGCCCAGCATACTATCTGTTGCAGAATAAACACTTTATAAATAAATGAATGAATGGAGCTTTTGATTCTGGAATAAATAATGAAGGATACCAGGATGGTAGGATACCTTATTCACCCATCATCAAAATGGGGATGAACATGGGACTTCCCTAGTGGTCCAGTGGTTAGGATTCTGTGCTTTTCCTACTGAGGGCCTAGGTTCAATTCCTAGTCAGGAAACTAAGATCCTGCAAGCTGCAAGCCATAGCCAAAAAAAAAAAAAAAAAGTGTGTGTGGAAGGGTAAATTTAAAAATAATCCAATGACAGAGAATGGTGAGGAAGAGGATTATAGCTGAAAAAAAAACATAAAACATTAGTCGTGAGTTGATGACTTTTGAGAATTACAGGTACATGGAGAGTCATTATACTGACACAGTTTTTTTCTAATTTTGTGTATGTTTGAGATTTCCCACAGTGAAAAGTTTCTCAAGGAGGAAAAAAAAAATCTCTTTCTCCTCCTCCTCTTCCCACCCATCCTGTTTCCCAAAGGAACTGGTAAAAATACCAATCATATATCTATGAAACATTAAATCTGAACCCTAAATTTCTAAAAGAGATTGTGAGAAGAGTTATCATACTTTATGTTCACTAAAAAACAGTATTCCAATTAAGAATGCTATGAAACCTTCAGAAGATTCATAATATAAAAATACGTGTGGTGGAAAAATATTTTTCAACATAAAGTAAATATCCTTTCCCTCTCCCTCACATTTCTTTACATTTAAAACTTTCTCCAATCCAGGTAGGAAGAACACTCCATGATTACTAGCTGGTACTAGCTGGTGGAAACAATGACATACCCAGTCACAAAGAAGAGAGGAATTCAAAACCCTGACCCTGGGATACGAAAGAGAGATTTAAAGTATGACTGTTAGGAGCAAAGCTCCCATGGTTTCCAAGCAGCTATTAGGAAAGACATGCAGAAACTGGAACAAGAGCCCCACAAACAGAAAGGGGAAAAAAGAGGGTTCCCAAGGAAGGGTACAAAATGTCAGAAAGAGTTTTAGGGACGAACAACTGTGAAGAATCCTAATTTCATTCTTGGGTAGTTTCAGGAAGTAGCAGGAGATTCCACTTGGGAAGTAGCATGGAGATTTTACTCTTCTACAGTAAAAGGTGTGCACACTGTGTGTTTTCACAGCTGAGCCTGTGACAACCTCTCCAAGTCCCCTGTGAATGTGATGATGAATATTTACTATACATTCAAGAGTAATATGGACAAGGTGCAGGCAACTGTCAGGCTTTGAAAAGGCTTTGAAACAAGGACGGATGCTACCAAGACCTATATGAACCAATGTGCTAACTAGTTGCTCAAGTGTGTCCGCCTCTTTGCAACTCCACGGACTGCAGGCAGCCAGGCTCCTCTGTCCATGGAAGAATACTGGAGTGGATAGCCATTTCATTCTCCAGGGGATCTTCCTGACCCAGGGACTGAACCCAAGTCTCCTGCATTGCTGGCAAATTCTTTACCGTCAGGGCTATCAGGGAAGCCCATGAACCAATACAATAGCCAACAATTAAATCTGGTAAGGAACTGGGACATCTCAGTGGTAAAAAAAAATAGAGGTAAAATATCGTTAGCAATCCCATCTCATATCTTTGCACTATGTAAGCCCTATAGAATTTAGATGCAACTATGTAGGAGGTTATAATTGATTGAGATTAATTTTTCCCTATTTGTTAGGATAGAGGTACAAAAGAGGACTAAAGAGAATTTATAGAAAAATAAAGTTACATATATTGCAAGCATGAGTTTAATGGACCAACATAATAAGCCCCTTCTAGCTAAAGAAAAATAGTATATTTTACATTTACCAACTATTCTTAGGGGTTTCCCTGGTGGTTCAGTGGTAATGAGTCTGCCTGCCAATGCAGGAGACGCCAGTTCAATCCCTGGGTCAGGAAGATCCCCTGGAGGAGGAAATTGCAACCGACTCCAATATTCTTGCCTGGAGAATCCCATGGATGGAGAAGCCTAGCGGGGTGCAGTCCATGGGGTCACAGAGAGTCGGACACGACTGAGCGTGCAGCACTGTTCTTAGACAGTTAGTGATCCTGGGTTAGGAAAAGGGATGTGGAATTTTGAAATAAAAATCTCTGCTATGCTCTATCCCTACTTTTAGTACAGTCATTTAAAATAAGCCTATCCGTCTAACTATAAAGGGTACACTGTCAATTTTTTTTACAGAATACAACTCCAAAAGTACTGCCTGTACACACAGGCATTTGATAAATATAGATCAACAACCCAGGGCAGGCTGAGCAGATCATTATGAGGTAACTGTGAGCTAGACTTTGTTTATATTGTGTTTTCAGGAAAGGAGATCATGCTTCTAGTGAGTAAATAAAAGTTAAAAAAAAACCACTAAGTGTATTTTAATGTCTTACAGTGATATATGAGTATGTCTATGTATGTGTGTATTCCTATGAATATATTTATACTTATACGTGTTTATGTGCAAAGCAAACAAACAAAAAAAAAACTTTAATGTTGACCTTTGCAAGTTAGTCTCATTAATCAAACCTCCCCAAAATTTCCAAGTCAGTAGAACAACTGAAGTAAAATTATGAACAGAAACACTGAATGGTCCTCTGAAAACACCCCTACAGCTGAATGCCACATAACAAAATTCTCAGTCTGAAGACAGAAAATGTCAATTCATAATATAGCTTCTCAAATCCATAAGTAGTTAGGAACGGGATCAATGAGCACAGAATTTTTACAAATTACCCACATAAACTATAGTAAAGAGTTATAAACATTGTATTAACAGATATCTAAAATGATACTCTGAAATCTCATTTTTAACACTAGTTAATGGACTACTTAAAGGTTAGGATACATAGGTTTGAGTCAAGCTTCCAAGAATGAGTTATTACCAGTCCTGAAGAAAGGTAGGACTCTCTTTGACATTTCAGGCTGTTTTACCCAAAGTAATAACTGTATATCCTCAATTCCAAGAAATCAAATTCTTTTTAGAATACCCTGAAACTAACAGCTAGATCTCAATAACCTAAGTTCATCTGCAACAAATCTAGTCTTCCAGTTGAAAGAGAGAAAGTACATTTTTATAATTAATATTAATACAGTTTATATTACAACAGGTAATTACTTTTCTTAAGTGTATTGGCCACGGTTTGGATACTCGGGAAAAAATTAGATCTCCTAACTACCAAGTTTACAACAGGGGGCAGAGGATCTAGAGGTCTATTAAAGAAAGAATAACTATAAATATGAAAGGAATAACTATTTGATCTCAGCACCATTCATCCTTAAAAGCAATGAAAGGAAAAAGAGTTGACAATGCATTTGAAAGTTAAAAGAGACTAACCACATACAGGTTATAAGCATCGTTTTTCTAAAAACTAACACAAAGCATACTGCTGCACAATGAGCCGCGCTTATTTATAAACTCATTGAAGGGACAATCTATCTGATTCTGTTATGTTCTTGTTCTAGTCTTTCCTGCATCTCTTGAACTCCCAGTAATAAATTCTCGTAGCTTCAGAGGACACAGCTGCTAATCAAGCACAGGCTCCGCTGCTAGCGAACTCCAAGCTCTCAACTTTAGGAGATGCTAAAAAAAAAAACTGCTATACTTCCTGAAACGAATCTCAGTGCCACTGCAATCAGGGAGATCTACTTCTCAAGTAAGGGGGTGTGGAGTGGGGCTGACCCAAATGGCATCTACTTTTTTATCTGAAATGCAACTTTCAGCTTTAACTGCTGTTGCAAAGCCTAAAATACGTTCATATGTTGAACAAACAGCACTAGAAAGAAACTTAGAGAGTCTTTCAATATGAAGAAACAAAAATGAATCCCAACGTTTTTATTTGGAAAAGAGAGTGTGAGCTGGGTCATACCGGCAGCTAAGTGGGCTGCAGAATAAAGTGTTCTCCAGATTCAGGACCAGACTCAGTTTTTGCTTGCCCCTACTCCTTAACATATCCCCACAAATCCTCTGCGAATAATAAAACCCTTACCATGCTGAAGTCTTTAGTGGAGACCTGAGAGGTGAATAATGTTGTGCCAGCATTATTCAGTCCTTCAGGTTATTTAGGGGAACAACATTCCTTTTTCTAGCAACAGAGAAATTTGTGAGTTAAATGACATCATGCTGCCTTGAATGAAACAGCTCAGGCTCAAAGTTCACCCAAAGGCCAACAGTGATAAACCCTCATCCAAGGACAAACTTCAATATATTTTTGGTACTTATTAAAAACAGCATTTATAGAGCAGCCATACAATAAGAGAAGGCTCTTTACCAAACTCTGTTTCTGATCAGAAAGTACTCAGGATCTGAGGAAGAAATTCTGCTTGGAAAGGTAGTTTCTTAGTTCAGAAAATAATATTTGCCTTTTAAGAAGAAAGGCTCAAAGACAAGTAATCCAAAAGCAAAATGGACTAAGGCATTTCCTAAGGAACAAGCAATTCACAGAAGAGGAAAGACAACAGCCAACAAACACATATAAATAGTAGTAATCAGAGATTTGCAAAATTTTACAGTTTATGCTTTCATACTATCAAACCGGTAAAAATTAAACTCTGGACTTTTTAAAGATAATTTTTTTTAAAGGAGAAGGCTTTCAGGTCAAAAATAACCCACCTAACTACTCTATCTCTATGAAAGTCTAGAAGTTTTCTAACTTATAAATGTTTCCATTTACATGTAAAGGAATTTGCTGAATTTCACACACAGAATAATCCAGCAATAGCAGGATATATTACTGGTTATTCTGTTCATTAGGAGCCATCTCTTGTGCCAGTGCAACCGCTGACACACTACAACACATATAAAAGGGAACAGGCTTTACCTACGCTATATATTAAACGGATCAATGATCTTCCTTGCACCCTGACCCTGCGGTACCATAGATGTTCCCTAATTAATTATTAAAGTTTTCTAACAGTCAGTCATTGTACATCTCTGGTTTCACTTTCCTTTTATTCCACATTCCCAGAAGAACAGTCACAGGCAATATATAATTAGAAAAATGACGTATCCTCATTGCCTATGAGATAACGGATTTCATTGGGTAACTGACAACACAGGGTGCATCTCTGCCCCACCCTGCTCTTCTCCCTTGCCCTACCCCCAAAGCATCATATAATATTCCCACAGAAGACATAAACTAAGGAGCTTTCATTTGGTTCTTCCTGCTACCATAATGGTTCACTGCCATTTTGCATCTGGACAAGCTATACCTGGGGGCAGTCTGGAATGGTTCACAGTTTAGTTTTGCTTGTCCGTGTAACTCTAAATGTCATAAAAATGGACAGATAGAATAAAACATAATGGCTTCATGCTATCAGCAAGATCAGCTACTCCACTGAAAAGTTCAAACTGTCCCAGCACACTTCTGAGAACTTAATAGGCTGCAACAGTCCCTTCAAAACATTTGCAGTTAAGGTCACCTGGAAAGATACACACAATTTAATGTGTATTATGGCAACTCAATTCACAGTCCAACCACATTATATATACATTAAACCAGCAGCAGGATAACTAGGAAAGTCCACCCTGGCTATTTGAAAGGAACATAGCATGTCTGTATAATACCTTGCTTGCAGCTTACAGATAAGTTTGTCTTGCCAAGGGTTAGATAATCTACTCAGAAAAATAAGTCTAAAAACAACAAAACCATTCTTCCTCAAGGAAGAAAGGGATGAAGGGATGACTCATTTTCCACTAAATATTCCTTGGCACCATTTAAATTATGTATACTACGTACCAACTTAAAATTTGATCATTATAAAAGTTGAGGAATAAGCACAATACAAGTAATAGTGAAGTCAACCTAACAAGACAAGAAAAGAAAACAGGAATCACAAGCACTTCAGTGAATGATGGAAACCCAATGCATGAAACGAAGTTGAGTTTATAGCATTTTCCCTCATATTTCCTTAGGTTTCGCGACATTCTCCTTAAAAGGGGAAATGGAAGTGGTCTTATACACTCTCTCTCTCATGCTCACTGCACACATCTTTGCATCTACTCGAGTACACCTGGGCTTCCCTGGTGGCTCAGTGGTAAGTAAAGAATCTGCCCCCCAACGCAGGAGATGTGGGTTCGATCCCTGGGTCAGGAAGATCCCCTGGAGAAGAAAATGGTATCCCACCCCAGTATTCTTGCCTGGGAAATCCCATGGACAGAGAAGGCTGGGGGACTACAGTCCCTAGGATTGCAATCAGATATGACTTAGCAACTAAGCAATCCAATCAAGCCCACATGGTGGTGTGTGTTTTTATTGAGAGAAATGACTGTTTGCTGGTGCTAATTCTGGGCAGAATCATGAGCTGTAATCTCTTGATAATGGCAACTGTATTCTCATAGCTACCTCTCGTTAGATGCATTTCTTTCAGGAATAATCAGTTCTCAATTCAAACACTCTAAAATACAATATCCTCTATAAGAGACTAAGATGGGAGAGCTTATAAAGAAAGTATTGTGAATTGATGTCTTGGAAAATTAAAAAAAGTCACTGTTTTGGATTATTACACTGCATTCAATAACCAATGTAGACAAGTAGGCAACAGGCCAGGTATTGGAAATGTATTGTTCTCCATCTCACCTACAACAGCACAGTTGAAGAGCAAAGAGTTTAATTACTCAGTCTAGCCTTCACAACAAAGTCCAACAAAAATAAAGAAGAGGTAGTTGTGGGACTTCCCTGGTGGTCTAGTAGCTAAGATTCCATGTTCCCAATGCAGGGGACCTGAGTTCAATCTCTGGTCAGGGAACTAGATCCTACATGCCACAAGTAAGAGTTTGCATGCTGCCACTAAGACCCAGCACAGCCAAACAAATAAAATTTTTAAAGTATTTTAAAGGCAGGGAGGGGGAGTTGTTTGGAAATGGAAAAATAGCAAAAATCTTTTTTTTTTTTTTGCAAAGAGTTAATGCAGCTTCTTCCATGCTTCCCTTATTTATTATCTAGTTACATTCCTGATAAGACCAAATCATTATACAGCAGGAAGAATTAAGTGCAGATTTTCCCATGCCTAAGCAGAAGAGCAAAGTTCTCTTGGCATGCAGAGTTAAAAGCTTTTAGTTGTGGAAGACATCAACATTTTCAACCTATACTTTAGAATATAATTTA
Organism: Oryx dammah; assembly: GCF_014754425.2. Classification (NCBI taxonomy): domain Eukaryota; kingdom Metazoa; phylum Chordata; class Mammalia; order Artiodactyla; family Bovidae; genus Oryx; species Oryx dammah. Next base: position 50,108,622 of record NW_024070192.1, on the reverse strand, counting down.
AAATCTTTTCAAACAATCATTAAGGACCCTTGATGTGTTCCATAAAATAGAGAAATTAAATGATTAAGATTTTTACCTCTGAATAAATCAGAAAATCCATAGAAACAAGAGGACTGGGGAAAGAATGAAACAGAAAATACTACCCTACAAGCGCCATAGGGTTCTCTCTCTTTCCAAACACAAGAGAACACTTTTGAAGGCTTGTTCTTTCCTGTACTGCACAACATACAACTACTAGAAAGAGCTATCCCCTTATCAGTAAGTCTTTGTCATTAGATACATGCAAGTGTTGCTGTTTTTGTTCAGTAGCTAAGTCATGTCCATCTTTTTGTGACCCCATGAACTGCAACAGGCCAGGCTCCTCTGCCCTTCACTATCTCCTAGAGTTTGTTCAAATTCATGTCCAAGGAGTCAGTCCATCTCGTCCTCCACCACCCTCTTCTGCTTTTCCCATCAGTTTTTACCAGCATCAGGGTCTTTTCCAATGAGTCAGCATCAAGTAGCTAAAGTACTGGAGCTTCATATATAAATACAGATAAATGCAAGTATTAAACAGGTAAAAAGATAAAATAGTGGTGGCTTTCTCATAATACTTTATCCACCATACGTTAAAAAAACAAAACAACAGCTAAAAGGATTTCTGTACTTCCTTTGTGGTACAGTGATTAAGAATCCACCTGCCAATGTAGGGGACATGGGTTTGATCCCTGGTCAGGGATTCCACATGCTGCAGGGCAACTAAGCCCATGCACCACAACTACTGAGCCTGTGCTCTAGAGTCCACAAGCTGCAACTATTGAGCCCACATGCACAATTACTGAAGTCCTCACACTTTAGTACCCATGCTCTGCAACAAGAGAAGCCACCATAGTGAGAAGCCCGTGCACCGCAACTAGAGTAGCTCCCGCTCGCCACAACTAGAGAGAGTCCACAGCAGCAATGAAACCCCGTGTAGCCATAAAAAAATAAACTTTTAAGACAACATCAGAAACAAGGGTGGCAGAACATTGTTAATTCTTCAAGCTGGGTAATATGTAGATTCATTATACTAGTCACTGTACTTCTGTATATGTTTGAACATCTCCATAATAACAAACTTTTAAGACTATTTCATGCATGGAAAAAACAGCAAATATTTTTTGACCTGCAGATGGACAAAGAGTCAGAGTCACCTTGATTCTTTCGTGGCAAGACTAGGAAATCTGTGAAGGATTCAGGACTACGTTGTTTCTCACAGCATCATATATGTGAGAATCACCCATGCTGACTTTAGTTTACTGTAGAACATTTAATTTCTGTGCCGTGTAACCAACTATATAGTTCATCCTTCCATTTTCCCTTCTTTCATCCTTTTCCTTCCTTCCTTTATTCCCTCCCTCCTCTTTCTTCCTCTCTCTCTCATTCCTTTTCTAAGAAATTCACCTGCCATAGGAACACAGGTTCATTATAAATTTCAAAAAAATACGGAGTAAAAAACAAAAGGCTCACCAGAATAGTGAACAATGATTTCAATGATAATCTCAGAAAATCAAATGTCCTTCTGGCATGTCAGAAGTTGGGTTTCAGAGTCTTAAGGCAACTAACTATCAGAAAGAACTTCCAGAAGAAAGCCTTTCAGAATGCAGTGGACACCAAGAAATATCCCAATTCCCATAATTTACTAAGGGATTGGAGATGCTCAAAACAAACAGGTCTAAGACAAATTTTCAATTTGCTTCAACAAATTAGAATTACTAAGTAAAATTGCTTTTTATAGCCTTGAAAATGCTCACATTAAAACCTTACTTGTCCAGATGACCACTTAACATAGAAAGGATGTACCACAAATGTTTTCTCTTCACTGTCATTTTAAAAAATTGCTTTATGTATTTTCACTTTTGGCTGCACTGAATCTTCATTGCTGCACATGGACTTCTCACTGCAGTGGCTTCTCTTGTGCACAGCACAGACGCTGGTGTGCACAGGCTCAGTAGTTGTGGCTTGTGGACTTAGTCACCCCACAGTACATGGGATCTTTCAGGTCCAGGAATCGAACCTGTGTCCCTTTCAAGGCAGGTGGATTCTTAACCACTGGACCACCAGAAAACTTCCTGTTGTTTGTTAACAATAAAGCTATGCCACCTGGCAGTATCTCAGTCATAAAGCCCTTGGAACACATAGAGGCAAGAAAGACCTCAAAGGAGAACAAGAATACTATTTCTGTAAATGCCACCCACAAAGCTAATCTATAGTTATTTTTTATTCTATCTAAGGTAATGTGTGAAGCTTTTTGGATGAATTCCCTCATTTAATCTAAAAACAATTTTATAAGGTAGGTATTACTAATTCCCATGTTAATGGTAGATAAACTAAAGCTCAGAGTTACTTGCCCAATGTCACCCAGATAGCAAACAGCAGGAATGGAATTTAGAACTGCAAACTCTAAAGACCATGTTCTTAACCTGAAGTATGAACTGCTTAAATTCATGATGTCTTTATTATTATTACTTATTTGGCTACGTTGGGTCTTAGTTACAGCACATAGGATCTTCACTGTAGCATACCAGTTCTTTCACCGCAGCGCAAGAACTCTAATTGCAGCATGTGAGCTGAGCTGCTGTGCGATCTCAGCTCCCAACCAGGGATCGAACCTGTGTCCCTGGCATCGCGAGACTGATTCTTAACCACTGGACCACAAGGGAAGTCTCCAATTAATGATGTCTTTATCAGTAAGTATTTTAAACTAAAATTTTCATGTAAAATATCTTGAGGGTTGTTTATCCCCAAATATAAACTATATCACTGATTTAGTCTCCATGATTTCTTTATTTCATATCTTAATATAATAATTTTCACATCTTAATAAATATCTATGCATCTTGATCAGAAGTACCATACAAAGCTATCAAACAATGGGGAAAAAATGACTTTGACCAGAAGTCTCAACATACGCAAGTTACAGACATTCAAGGAAGCCTTCCATGCAGTAAGAGAAAAGAAAGTACTTCGGGCCACATTTTACATTCTCTATAATACCCCTGAGGAATTAGAAGATTTCATTTTAGAAAATATTGGTTTGGTTTCATACTTAAAGGTATAAATGGCATAACCATAGAAGGACCACTGGTACCTAGAAAACAGCCTTGGAAGGCAACAAAATGCCTAACCCCCAAATATTCCTTATAATCTCAGCTCTGACCCAAACTTGACATCACATAAGGGAAGTTCTGAGGCTCTTCATGTGGTTATAAAATACAAAGAAAGCATAGTAGAAAAGGCAAGAAACTAATGGCATAAAGGCAATAAAGGCAGTTCAGTGTTTCTCGTCTCTCTACCAACTTCCACAGATTCACATGGCAGAAAGTTTCCTGTCATATGACAACAATAAGGAGAACAGATTCAAACTGGTGAGGGACAATCAAGGGCATTCACCCACCACCCTGTGCCTTGGTCACTCAGTTGGTTACCTTCAGTAAGAAAGATCGTGAGAAAAAAATTTGTTTCCAAAAAGAAGTTGAGTGATGATCACGGTTTTTACATCATCAAAGCAAAAGTAAAGCTTTTGACTTAAATAACAGGAGAATGCAAAGGGCAAGATAGACAAACAGAGGTACAGCTGAGAACTGAGCAGAAAGGCTTAGTTTCTCTTGTATTTTCTATTCTTCTGGACTAAGAACTAAAAGTTACCATGCAGTCATAAAAGCCTGGCACATAGAGCACAGAAGAAATTATTATTTTTTATTACTTAAAGGGCAGTGGCCAAGAGCAGCCCTTCTGTTAACAGCAAAGAGGTGCAGGTAAACACATAAGCAATGCTACCATGAAGTAGAGATTTTTGTTTTAACAAAATCTATATTTATATGATTATATTTCCTATGGTTGAGAGCAGCTATAATTAATGGATTTCCCTCCTTCTCCTAATGCAGCCATTTGTCAATTCAAATACAGAATGTCCAATCAATTTTGATGTATTTAGTAAGCAATTTGTCAAATGGTGCTATGATCCAGTTAATATATTAATTCTTGGCATGGAGAGAACTCTGCCATCTACATGGTTTTCCATAGCTGGTGTGGAGTGAAAAATCTGTGCTGGAACTCAACGGTCACTCTCTAGAGGTGACACCTCTGTGTCCGGGCATCAGGAAGCACGGCACAGTTCATCACTTAATAGGGAAGCTGTTTTGCTGAACTAGACACCTGGGGTTGACTGGACAGTGTAGCTGCCAGTTCACTGTACTAAACTGGGTTTCTTTGAGTGCCTGTGTGTCTCATATATTTTAAAAGATTGATCAAGCCAACGTATGCGACACTAAACACAAAGTGAGCTTCTGAGAGAGGAACAAGGCTTTATTAATGAATGTATGCATCTTAAACTTAAAAAACACTTTTATAATGTTTCTTCATATGAACTGGTAAAGAAGTGGCTCTCGATCTTCTATTTTTCCTATCCCAACATCCTTCAGGTAAATGACTTATTCCTACTGGTATTTAACAAGACACTGTACTAAGGCCACATAGGAACCAGTGGTCAAGATTCTTAGAAGGCCTTCTTCAGTATACACAGTGTGATGCTCTGAACATGACAGTTTTCTTACTTCATTATTGAATAAGATATAAATATGTATTTCATCCAATAGTCTCTATGTTATCTCCATCCTTTTCCTACATCTGTCTATGTACTGGGGGCTGGAGAAAGAGTAGCAGAAATTTCAAGTAGGTGGCCCAAATTTATATGATAGAATGAATCTGGGTTAGAGAGATAAAGGAAGGATCAAATTCTTTCTCCAGCCTTTTAGTGGGATATTCAATCCCTACCAGTTTGGGCAGAGCAGGGAATAAAAGAGAGATTTTCAATGTATCACAGATAACTTCCATGGGCATGTTTGGCAAATACTTTCCAAAAATGATGAATCTATCCATTCACTGTATCCAAATCTTTCCATATTTCTCTATCAGGAAATGCACTAGCAGAGATGAAGGCAAATCCTTTCTAGAACACAAAACTGAAAAACAAGGCAAAAAAAATTTCATGTTGTTGTATGACAGAAACCAGCACAACACGTAAAGCAATTATCATCCAATCAAAACTAAACTTTTTAAAAACAGAAGAAGAAAGAAAGAAAAGAGGAAAGGATATTGCATTCATATTCCAGACATTAGGCTCCCCTTAGCCCATTTATGAACCATGAGCGAGCAAACTGCCAGAGTGGTTTGGCACAAGGCTGTGTATTTAAAAACCTGCCATGTACACTAGTCCTCCAGACTACCAGACGTCCCATTGTTCGATGTGTCTGCTGAGAAAGGTGCCCTATGTGTCAGAAAAGCACACTGAATCTTTTTCAATGACCCAGGGGGCAGAGGTCGCTTATTATAAATGGATAATGAGACCTAATGCAGTGCTGCGAGTATGGACAATGAAAGGGTCTATCCATAGCCCCTGGTGGATTGGTCATTCAGGCTTTTATTTCCTCTGCACACTTAATGGAGTCAAACAATTGACAGAAATTCTATAGAGAAGGCTGAAACTGGGAAAAACAACTGTATCCTAACTCTGATAGACAGATACAAATAGTGACCCTGAAATGGCGCCAGACCTCCCATCACCACTAACAGAGCAGACTGCTGTAGCATTCCCCCTAAATTCTCATTTAGCCATTTGTTAGCAATTAACCTTCCTGATGGAAGTGATGGTGCATCAAACTACAAGCTCCCACCAATAACAACCCATTACATCACTGCAGGTGAGCAGATACAGACCATTCTCTTTTGGCCCCTTATTTTTGGAGAAAAGGGCAAACAGATCCCCTACACCCTCCATCTTGTATCCCCACCACCCAATTAACAAAAAGCAGATTCAGAGGTATCAGTATCTGAACAGAAAAACTTTAAACTCTGGTAAAGTGAAAGTGTTAGTCGCTCAGTCATGTCCAACTCTTGGCAACCGCATGGACTGTAGCCTGCCAGGCTCCTCTGTTCATGGAATGCTCCAGGCAAGAATACTGCAGTGGGTAGCCATTCCCTTCTCCAGGAGATCTTCCCAACTCAGGGACTGAACCTGGGTCTCCTGCATTGCAGGCAGATTCTTTACCACCTGAGCCACTAAACTCTGGTGGGACAGAGTAAATGACATCAGAAGCAGTGGTACTCATGGACTAGAGGCTTTATGACCAATAGATCACTTTTCTTTAATCTATCAGAAGCAATGTTCTACCCTAGCCAAATCTGCCAATTCAATGGCAATGAATATTAACAGCATAAATGGAAACAAATATACTCAATTGTACCTGGGAAAAAAAAGCATGTCATAAAACCAAGGAACAGTAAGTAAATAACACTCATAATTTTGTAAAATGCAAAAAGACATCTAAAAGAACAAAACAACCCTCTATAATAACTTATCGTTTCAATTCAATTTTAAAAAACAATTACAACAGGATGGTGCTGTGACATAAGAACTTTTTTCCTCCCATATGATGAACACTAAAGCAAATGACAGAAATAATAAGATTTAATTAAAAATGAAGTCTAGGTCATTATGTTGTAATAGAAAGGACTTTTCACGCTGAAACTTCTCAACAATAAATAAACAATGTCAGAGAAACCCAACCAACTATTCCACAGGTAGAAGATCTATGTAAAGATATAGGTATCAATAAAAAGCATGCATCCCATGAACACAAAGGGAAAGAAAGTAAACTGAACTTTTTGATGAACTATATATTTTCATTGAGGAAGAAAATGTATTGAATTTCATAATGTTCCTCAAGTTATACAGCATATATATGGCTAAATTCAGGGTCAATATTTCTCAAACAGATAATATGTCTTTTGGAGAAAAACACCATTTCACTAAAATCATTTCTCTAAGGAAGGACATATGTCAGTTGATAAAATTAAGTATAAATAAGAGAATCCACCAAATATAATTCAATACGAAGTGGTGTTTTAAGTATTGCAAATATTCAGACCTAGATAGAGCAGTATGACACACCCAACGACCCAACAATGGACTATAAATACTCTATAAATAAGTCCTACATTACAAGTTTCCTCTACAGGAGAAAAACATTTCTTTCTTTCCCCTTCCACCCTACCAACTCTTGGGCAAATATTTATTATGGACAATGCAAGGAAATATTGTTGAGTACCTCTACCATACTTGGTACATACCACAACAGCGATGCAATCCAGGATGTTAGGTTAAATCTAACGTGACACTCTAAAGAGAGCCGCTCAGAAAATTACTGCATGTTTAATTGCTTTTCCAGGGCACTGATGATGACCATGGTAGAGAAGACCAGTACTTTTTTCATCCTTTTTGTACCAGTATCTTCAAAATAGATCACCATTGTATTGTAAAACCAATAAAATGAGATAGTAAAATACTCTAAAAATGTCTTCACTCTAAACCTGAAAGTGTGATTTTATTACAAGGAGAAACATTTCCTATTTTTACTCTCACAGTTGTACCTGGTAGGCCAGCAGCACAAATTTAGGTCAGAATCAAGATCTCTCTAACTTTAAATATGCTGCCTACTTGTGTTTTTCATAGTTCTAAAGTGTTAGTTGCTCAGTCGTGTCCAACTCTTTACAAACCCATGGGATTGTAGCCAACCAGGCTCCTCTCTCTATGGCATTCTCCAGGCAATAATATTGAAGTGGGTTGTCATTCCCTTCTTCAGGGGATATTTCCAACCCAGGGATCAAACCTGGCACTCCTGCACTGCAGGCAGATTCTTTATCTGAGCCACCAGGAAAGTCCTTCAAGCCCTTTACAGTTCTAGGTAAAAGACAAATGTCAATACTAGCTTAGGTATTATCTACTTCATTATACATGAAGACTTAAACAAAAGTGCTAGTGAAGTCCAAGTGATCAGTAAAACAACATTTTTAAAAAGTCAATATATCAATAGACAGTCTAGCTATTCAAAAGTAACATTTCAGGTGGATTTTTTGAGTGATTTACATTGAGTTTTTAAATGTTATCCTGTCTAAATCATAATGAAACCTCATCTCTTCCCTCTAAATTCTCTCTGGGATAAAATTATTTCAGAGAAAGTTTACATCAGTTACTGATTATAATCCAAAAAATCTCAGAAAGGAGCTCAAATCTATAAATACACATATGGAGTATATATAGATGGAGTTTCTGAGTTATCTCCAAGAACCTACTGAATATTACCACCACACTTTATTACTTTGCCAACAAAGGTCCTTACAGTCAAAGCTAAGGTTTTTCCAGTAGTTATGTATGGATGTGAGAGTTGGACCATAAAGAAGTCTGAGTGCCAAAGAACTGATGCTTTTAAACTGTGGTGTTGGAGAAGACTCTTGAGAGTCCCTTGGACTGCAAGGAGATCAAACCAGTGAACCCTAAAGGAAATCAGTCCTGAATATTCATTGGAAGGACTGATGCTAAGGCTGAAGCTCCAATACTTTGGCCAGCTGATACAAAGAGCCGGCTCACTGGAAAAGACTTTGATCCTGGGAAAGACTGAAGGCAGGAGAAGAAGAGGACGAGATAGCTGGATGTCATCACTAACTCAATGGACATGAGTTTGTCTCAGAGATAGTGAAGAACAGGGAAGCCTGGCAGGCTGCAGTCCATGGTGTCTCAAAGAGTCGGAGGTGACTGTGTGACTGAACAACAACAAATATACTACACGCACGAAAACAGAGGCAACACTGTAATCAGCAATTCTTCCTCCTACTCAGGGCAGTATATTTCTCTCAATGTTTCAGTGAATGATATAACCTTTTGTTCAAGCCAGTCATCTATTTCTCTTTACTTTTCTTCAGTAACCTCATATAGTCCCAAATCCTACAGATGCAACTTGTTCCATTTCTCCAAAATTCAGCCACTTCTCTCCATCCCCACTAAGAATTAACTTCTTCCTTCTTTAACTAGCCCTAAGCAAAAGGTTATTTTTTGAACCATCCATAACAAAGCTTAAAAATAAACAAAGAAAGAACAAAATTTATTCCAAGTAACTTGAGAGGGCAAAAGGAGAAGAGGGTGGCTGAGGATGAGATGGTTGGATGGCATCACCAATTCAATGGACACGAACTTGGGCAAACTCCAGGAGATGGTGAGGGACAGAGAGGCCTGGTGTGCTGCAGTCCGTGGGGTCACAGAGTCAGACACAACTTTGTGCCTGAACACCAACAACAGCTTGAGTACCTCTTAGGAATAGAGAATAATCCACTAGTCAGTAATGTGAAACTAAAACTGCCCAGCATCCTGTCAAAAATCATTAGGTACACAAAAATGCAGGAAGGCACACCAAGAAGAAAAAAATCAGTCAATAGAAAAACTCCCCAACAATACCAGGGTGAAAAGAGTTAGCACACAAGGATTCTAAAGCAACTATTACAAAATAAATGCTCTATATGTTCAAACATGTACATGATGAAGAAAGAAATGAAAGATATAAAAGAACATCCAGATGGCACTGGATGAAAAATATGGTATCTGAAATGACAAATGTGTTGAATAAAACAGCACACTAGGCAGAGCAGAAGAGATGATAATATATATATAAATACACAGAAATACAAACTATACAAAATCAAACAGAGTGAGGGAAAGAGAATTTTTTAACTAAGCAAAGAATCAGTGAGTTGGGAAAATATCAAGTGGTGAACATACATATAACTTCAGTCAAAAAAGGAGCAAAGAGGAATGATAGAAAAAATTTTGAAGATATAACTGCATTAAAATTTTCAAATCTGATGAAAACTAAAATCCTACAAATCAAATAATCTCCAAGGAGAAGAACACCATACCACAATTTTATAATTTAATTACTTTTCCAATCTGATCTTTACTATTTCCTTTCTTGTGCTATAATTCACTCTACTTTTGCTAGTTTCCTAATATGAAAACGGACGCCACTGATTTCATTTCATAACATGAGCGTTTAGTCCTATGAATTTCACCCTGAGTACCATTTTAGTGCCATCCCACATATTTTTCATTTTTTCTCCAAAGTTTTTATTTTTAAATAACTATAGATTCCTATCAAGTTGCTAAAATAGTACAACGAAGGTCTGCACAGCCTTCACCTAGTTTCCAAACCAGGAAAGTACCATTGGTACAATCCAGCGACCTTATTCAGATCTCACTAGTTTTACACATACAATTTTACATACACTCATTTTGTGGTGAGAGTGTGAGGGGGTGTTTATATGTAATTCTATTCCATTTTATCACACATTTATCTGTATAACCTTTGCTTCAATCAAGATACAGAACTGTTCCATCAAAGATCTACTGAATTCTTTATGGTCATAGTCAACCCTCCCTCTTACTCTGTCTCTCTACAGGATGCCCTTGAGAATCATCCAACTTGTGGCATGTATTTATACTTCAACCTACTATTCTTTTCTCCCTGAATAGTAGTCTAAGATACGGATGTGTTCTGTTTTTATTTTCATTCAGCTAAAAATATCCTAATTTCCCCTTTGATTTCTCCTATGGACCATGTATCATGTAGAAGTGTATTGTTTACTTTCCATATATTTGTAGATTTTCCAGAGATCTGTTAATCATTTCTAATTTAATTCCATTGTGGTCCCAGAATATACATACTTTGTATAACTTGAAAGCTTTTAAATTTATTGGGACTTGTTTTATGGCCCGGAAGAAGGTCTGTGCACTTGAAAAGAATGCACACGCTACTGTCGTTGGGCGGAGTGCTCTACTTCGTCTAATAGTAATGTAGCAAGTGAGAGTTTAAAGTGGGTTTTCCCAGACTAGTGGTTGCCAAGGGGGTGGGGATTGAGGCAGGAATGGAGTTAGCGGATATAAGCTTTTTTTTTTCCCGGATATAAGCTTTTATATATAAATGGGTAAACACCAAGGTCTTACTGGAGAGCACAGAGAACTATACTGAGTATCTGATGATAAATCATAATGAAAAAGAATATTTTAAAAAGGAATGTGTATATATATATATATGTATCAATATAACCAAATCCCTCTGCTGTAAAGCAGAAATTGACACAACATTATAAACCAACAGCTGTTGCAGTTCTTCAGTTGCTAAGTCATATCTGACTCTGCAACCCCATGAACTGCAGCAAATACACGTCAATAAAAACCAACTATATATCAATAAAAAATATATCGATTTAAAAAAGTGAGTTTCTCCTAAGCAGCATATAACTGGGTTTTATTTTTTGACCCAACTTGACAATCTCTGACTTGTCCAGTATTTAAGCCATTTATAACTAACATGAGTACTGATGATGCTTAGGGTTACATCAACTTGCTTATTCTTGACATTTTACTTCCTTTTTCAGCACTTAGCTTTGCTTTTTATTTCATCATACATCTTTAACAACACAGTTTGCCTCCAAATGACGTTGAAGTCAGATATACAATAAAAACCTTACAATAGTATAGCTGCATTTCCCACTCTCCTGGCTTTTATACTACTCTTGTCACACACACATATGTGTTTTAAAGACCACAGTACATTCACACTATTTTTGTGTTAAAAGTCAATTATATTTGAAAGATAGTTAAATAATTAACAAAAACCCCATATATAGGTCTTAACCATTTTCACTGTGTATCAAAGCTATACTTCTCTTGCATGATCCTTTGTTACCACTTAACAAAGAAAACTCAGTAAACTTAGGGAGGAACTTCTCACATACCCATGAATTATCTTAGAAGTTCAAAGCCTGACCTATCCCCAACAAAGCTAGTTATTTAAAAATACTGCTGCTGCCAAATCACCTGAAAAGAAAAGGAGGAAACATTATTTTTTGCCCAAATAAAACTTCCCCAGTTTAACTCCGTAAGCCCTGTTTTTAATTTACAATTTGGGAAGCTCGGAAACAGACTAAAGAAAAAGTATTATCTACTTTGGGATCACATTCAAAGCTGGTTGATATCTGTTAGTCTCGTCTTTGTTTTTGGCAAAGGAATACACTGAAATAAAATGCCTATTTTAGAAAAGGTTAACTATAGTTATATATTTTTTCTGAAGGAAAAAAAAATCCTGTTACCACAAAATAACGAATCATCACTATTGTAATCTTTTTGTAAATGATTCCCAAGATTTCTTATGACCCAGGCAAAACTTTTTTTTAATATTAGATTCTTAACTTTTACCCTCACTGAGCTAGATAGCAAGATTAGTCTACCATCCGCATATCTTCTTTACACACATAAACTAATCAATCTGTTCAAACCATATGACTTTTTTGGCTTATTCTAAACAGCAATTTCTTATGGCTCACCCTAATAACAAAGAAGCAAATTCCACCTCCAAAGTGACCTTGTAAGGGGCAGGTTCATATGAGTCAATTTATATACCAAAATTGTTCAATTTTGAATCATTCCATTCAATTAGTATGGGTAGTAAACGTGACTAGAGTTAAGAATACAAAATTTGGAGTTTTCACTTACTTCACTATATTTAGGGAAGAAGTCTTTAATGTTCAGGCACGTTTCCCTTTCCCTGCCCATCAGTGACCCTTAGGCCACATATGCAGAACTTTTGTTTATCAACTAGTGGTGTACTTGTTATGATTACAGGGCTGGAAGGGGAGGTGGGGACTCCTTGCTAAACATCCTGCTCTCCTAGTCTCTTCTCCCTGCGACAAAGTGTCTTTCGCATTTCCATTTACATCATTCTTTGTCCAGTATTATTACAACTTCCGGAGTTTGTACAAGTCTACTTCACTTGATCCACAGATTCAGACACAACCAAAGAAAATGCTGGTGACGCTAGTGAAGTTTGCATTAGTTTTACTCCAAATGATTATATTTGGAGATACTTTCAGTACTATATTATCAATAGTCTGCAGATTTTCAACATGGTCAAGTAAACCAAAAACTTCCTGCCGCCAGGTACAATATCATCTTTTCAAATGGTTTCAGTAAGGGAAATGGAGAGAAGGCAAGAAGGTAATACAAAGTCTTCTTCAGGAGGTTCTAACCTGCATAAAGATGGTCTCAACAGATGGGCAGGTAAAGGTACTCTCTCTAAACCGGCTCCAGCATTGCTTTAACCAGTTATATTTCAGCTTTTACTCCTCTGATGCAGATGTCCAAGTTTCGAATGTTTAATTTCTTCAATAGAGAAAGATACTAGTTTGTCCAGGACTCTAAATCAAATAGCCTTTTTCTTAAAAAAAAAAAAAAATTATTTGGCTGCACTGTGGCAGGTGGGACCTTCATTGTGTCATTCTAGATCTTTCATTGCAGCACACAGACTATGGTTGTGAAGTGTAGGCTCAGCAGTTGTGGTATTTTGGGCTTAGTTGCTCCATGGCATGTGGGATCTTACTTCCCCAACCAGGGATCAAACCTATGTTCCCCGAATTGCAAGGCAGATTCTTAACCCTGGACCACCAGGGATGTCCCCCAATAGCCTTTCTTTATGTAAGAAAATGTGACTTCAAAATTCAAGCTAAATCTGTGTCTCTGCTGTCAACGTAAAGAAGTGATATAATACTTATTACAGAATTACCTATCTCTGTGATTCATAGGGTTGCAAAGAAGCGGACACGACTGAGCGACTGAACTGAACTGAGGTGTTTTTTAAATTAAGTTATATCTATAGTAACACTTCACTAGATAAGAGGAAACATAATAATTATGTAACCTAGATATAGGACACACATATTAAGTCTGTCACTTAGACAACAGATCTGGCAACAAGGTCAAGATCACAGATTCAGAATAGGTATTCCATTGTTAAATCCTTGAAGTCTATTAATTGAAAATATTTCTTACTTATTTCTGAAATAAGAAAGAAAGGTTCAGAATGATGCTTAGCATCACTGCATTGACCACAGTAACATGTTTATAAGAGCAAGTATTATTACTGATACTTTATACTTATCAAGTTAATGAGAGGTGGTCTGGAACTAGAAACTTGGCCTTTTCATCCTTATTCCTATGCTAGTCCATCTGGAATTCAAAACATCTAACACGACATGCATTATATTACGTATTTTATTTAGGAATCAAACAATCATCAGTGACTATTTCAAATTGCCTAATTTTGTTCTAGTCCAACTGTGCAACATCTCACAGGTTTATTCTGTCTTCTCTGTAAAAGCCTTAATAAACATGCTCCCATCTTGCTCCAGTATCACGAAGCCACTACACCTCCTCCCTACTACTGAACCTCTTCTTACAACACTGCCAGTATGTTCTTTCTAAGGTGAAATTCTGATGGTGTTGTTGCAATGTTTGGAAATGACTGACAGCTTGGGCTACAGTGGCGTTTCTTCAGTCATGCACCTGGGGGGTTTTGTAGTTCTAAGAATTGGACAAAGTTGTTTAGAGCTGTTAAAATAAAGTTAGCTTAACTCACTGGAACAAATAAGTCAAGGAATAGAGATAGCTGCATTATTTTTTTTTTGAAATTTTGCCTGTATCTTTTTCTACATGTTTGGAACTTGCTACTGTTTGTCTACTGTAACAGACCTGTCAAAATAACTAAAGAGGACTTTCCTGGTGGTCCAATGGTAAAGAATCTGCCTGCCAATTCAGGGAACATGAGTTCAATCCCTGGTCTGGGAAGAGCCCATATGCCACAGAGCAACTAAGCCCATGTGAAACAACTACGAGGGCACTAGAGTGCCCGAGAGCCCATTCTCTGCAACAAGAGAAGCCAGTGCAATGAGAAACCTGCATACGGCTATGAGAGAGTAGCCCCTGCTCATCTCAGCTAGGGAAAGCCCACCTGCAGCAATGCAGACCCAGTGCAGCCAAAAATAAATAAATGAAAAGTATATTTAAAAATAACTAAACAAAGAAAACCAGTATTAACGCTGAAATAGTCAACTATACTTAATTCAACAATTAACAACTTTTACCTCTGTAGAGAGGTATGGGAAAATGTTCCTATAAACATTGACATTATATATCAATATATGTTTTTTCCAAGTCATATGATAGAGTTAAATATATGCTGAGATAACCTAGAACCTAAGAACTTTTATATACTCTGCTTCTTAAACCAGAAAACCACTTACTATCCCTCTGTAAACAATTTAGCAACTTAAGTCATTGCCTTCACAATTCCATGTATAACTCTTCATTGATGACCTGTCTTACTTTCTTCTACGTTTTGATAAAACATCTGTCTCCTGAATTAGATACTGAATTCACTGAGGACAGAAGCAACATACTACTCTCATTTAAACCACGAGTTCCTGACACAGAGACGTCATTCAATAAATACATGCTGGAAGAATCAGTGAATTCAATCGTATAAGAGAAATGAAACCACCAATTATTTGTTACAATTATGGAGCTTCGTAACTTTAGTGCAAAGTCAGTACACTTCCTCTGTTTCCAGTATAATGTATGACACATTATAAACATAAAATTGTTTTACAAATTTTTTCTTCATACTATATAATGCAACCAGGCAAGAAAATAAGTCTGATAGAATAAAACTCCATTAAAAACATGTCAGTGTTGATTTACAGAAAATTTCCTAAAAGCATACAGTACTCAGAGCCATCTATTTAAATTAAGGATTCAGTGAATTCTACAGAATTGCATTATAATTATAAAGAATTTTTAATTCTATGACCGTAAGCTAGATAATAAATATTAAATTATCTTTTCCGGTCTCATCTACAAAGAAGGCTGTTTCTAGTTCAATGTATACTTTTTTCTCCTTAAGTAAAAAAAGAACCCAGATCAAAAGTAAACAAAATCCTTATGGAGCTGCAATCACTACTTCAATGTTGCAAAAAAAATCCTACAAAGCAAAAAGCCTCCTAATAACAATTTCCACAGCAAAAAGTATGTAACTTCTTTTTATGTCAGAAATTAGATTCCAATTTTTATTATATCCTAGAATCTTTATTTTTTTTAAAAAATTTGGGGCATATGCACCAGATATTCTCTATCAATTTATATAAAAGTAAGGGTATATGTCATGACCAGGGAACATGAACATCCAGAGCCACAATTAATGTGTGCTAAAGCTTATGATGTGTCGTATTAAAATATCTTCCTTGCCTCCATCAGACTGTTTATGGCCTCTGGCCTATGTACCACTGGTAATATGCATGGTTACATTAAAAGTCAGAATTTAAGATGAAAGCTCAAAATAGTGTATGAAAGGAAAAAATCAAGAACTACTCACAGCCAGCAAGCAGGAACTGATAATATTGTACTGCGTCTGCAGCGAGGAGCAGAGGGTGGTTTGCATTAAATGGTGGCTGCAATTCATTCCATTGAGGAGTTCTAAGGAAATAACAGAAGATTATTAATATTCAGGCTTAATAGATGGAATATAAATCATTATCACTGTCACCACTTATAGACACTGATATAAACTCACACTATCATTAAAATGAACTTGTTGGAGTGCTGAAACCTGAAACACAAAGCCATCTGCTTAGGAAGAATAAAAAGGTGGCAGTGAGTCATACAAATTACATAGAGTCAATATTAGTTTAATAGCAGACGACCCTCCAACATAATAGACAAGACATTCAAAATACTGAATAGAGAGGAAGAGTGAAACTCAAATGTCACAACTAATTTTTACCTAATTTCTGACAATTGTTAGCGACCTCTATTCTTAGAATATATTTACATTTTAAAATAAAATAAAGCAGAAAATAATGGTTAAAAAAACACAGTTAATGGTTGACTTATTAAAGACCTGATTATCTTGAGTTCCAAAATAAGCCACTTATTTCAATGATGGTGCACTAATTTTAATTATATCTGCCCACTCCTAAATAGCTTGACACATAAGATATTGATCAGATCAATCCAGTGCAGTCAAGTAGTAGGAAAGAGTGCTGGAGCCGCCAAAAATCAATACAAGAATATTTTTTAATGCCAAAGAGAGAGAGATCATTTTCATACCCTTTTTTGTCTGTTTCCTTCCATACACAGCTTCCCTGATGGCTCAGACAGTAAAGAATCTGCCTATATCACAGGAAACACAGGTTCGATCCCCAGGTCGGGAAGATCCCCTGGGGCAGGCGATGGCAACCCACTCCAGTATTCTTGCTGGGTAATCCCATAGACAGAGAGGCTACAGTTCATGGGGTCTCTGAGCCAGACACAACTGAGCAATTAGTACTTCCACCACACATCAGGACCAATTTTCTCTGTCTCTCCTGTACTAGTATACACTATATTGAATGGGTTTTGTCCTATATCTTATTTCTCCCTCTTTACACTAGATTATAAAAGTTCTAATGACTATGTACTTTCAAGGAGGACTCTGATTTTAATAAGCATTTTTACAGTGATGAGCCATTTTATCTTGGGGAATCACTTTATTTATTATTATTATTTTAATATTTATTTACTTGGCTAATATTCTTAGGAGCATAATTCTTGACAGCTAAACAGTGGCAATGTCCGTCACCTGATGAATGGATAAATAAAACGTGGTATATCCATATAAATCACTTGGCCATAAAAAAAGGAATGAAGTTCTGCTACATGCTTAACATTGCTGGGCGTTAAAAACACTGCACTAAGTGAAGGAAGTCAGACGCAATAGGTCACATTTTGTATGATTCCATTTACATAAATGTCCAGAGTAGGCAAATCCAAAGACACGAGGTAAACTGGTATTGCCTAGGGCTGAAGAAAAATGGTTGGAGGGGAGCGACTGCTAACAGATACGGGGTTTCTTTGGAGGATGATGAAAACTGATTATGGTGGTCCAGTGATTAAGAATCCATCTTCCAATGCAGGGGATGTGGGTTCGATCCCTGGTTCGGGAACTACACTCTAACATGCTGCGGGGCAACCAAGCCCATGCACCACAACAAGAGAAGCCCTCATGCTGCAACGAAGACCCCACCACCCTCAAAAAACTGACGGTGGTGATGGGTGCACAACCTAGTGAAAATTCACGTTAAGTGACTGATTGTATTATATGCATTAAATATAAATTATATCTCAATTTAAAAAGGAATGAATTATCAAAAAATGCAACAAGAGGCATTTGTTGTTCAGTCACTCAGTTGCATCCAGCTCTTTGTGATCCCATGGACTGCAGCATGCCAGGCTACCCTGTCCTTCACTATCTCCCAGAGTTTGCTCAAACTCATGTCCACTGAGTCCGTGATGCCATCCAACCATCTCATCCTCAGTCATCCCCTTCTTCTCTTGCCATCCATCTTTCCCACCAATCAGGGTCTTTTCCAATGAGTCAATTCTTCCCATCAGATAGCCAAAGTAATGAATCTTCAGCTTCAGCATTAGTCTTCCCAGTGAATATTCAGGGTTGATTTTCTTTATGATTGACTAGCTTGATCTCCTTGCAATCCAAGGGACTCTCAAGAGTCTTTTCCAACACCACAGTTCAAAAGCATCAATTCTTTGGTGCTCAGCCTTCCTTATGATCCAACTCTCACATCCATACGTGACTACTGGAAAAATCATAGCTTTGACTAGACAATAAGAGGGATAAATCAAAATAATTTTGCTGCGAGAAAGACAAAAAGAGTATCCGTTCTGATTCTATTTATATAAAATTCTAGAAATTAATAAACTGACCTACAGTGACAGAGAGCAGACCAGTGGTTGCCTAGGGCTCAGTGGGTGAAGTAGGAATGAAGAGGGGCAAGAGGAAAGATTACAAAGAGGCATAAGAAAATATCTGAGGTGAGGATATATTCATAATGTGGGGCTACACAGATGGCATAGAGGTAAAAGAATCTGCTTGCAATGCAGAAGATACGGGAGTCACAGGTTTGATCCCTGAGTCGGGAAGATCCCCTAGAGAAGGAAATGGCAACCCACTCCAGTATTCTTGCCTGGGAAATCCCATGGACAGAGAAGCCTGGAGGGGCTACTGTCCATGGGATCACAAAGAGTCAGACACAACTTAGCAACTAAACAAGAACGTATTTATAATGTTAATCATGGTGATGTTTCACAGCTGTATACATATGTCAAACCTTATCAAATTATACACTTTTAATATTTTATACCTCAACAAAGTTGAGTTTTTTAAATAAAAAACAAAAAGAGATACTACCTAACCAGAGTCCAGCTGGCTCGAGGAGATGTCATCATTTCCAGTGGGGTGTCGTCACTGATCTTGGGGGCGGTGCTCAGTGGTCGTGGCTCCATCATGTGCTCCACTAAGGTCCCATAGCAGCTAATAATGTAGAGGGATTCAACTACAACTTGTTTGGACTGATCTACAAACAGGAAAACAGATGCTGGATATGTGATAATGGCATAAAAGGAGAAGAGCTTCATTTTCACAAGTTACTGACCCTTCAATCTGTTCCTGAGGCTGGCTGCGAAAAGAAGGCAGAAACTTTTTCACACGGTGCCCGCTCCTTGTCTAAAGGTTATTCTTATAAGTAGATGCTAATAAATATGAAGGGCTTCTTCAATGACTCAGTAGGTAAAGAATACGTCTGCAATGCAAGAGACGCAGGAGATGCAGGTTCGATACCTGGGACGGGAAGATCCCCTGGAGATGGAAATGGCAACCCACTCCAGTATTCTTGCCTGGCAAATCCCATGGACAGAGAAGCCTGGTGGGCTACAGTCCATGGATTCTCAAAGAGTCGGATATGACTTAGCGACTGAGCACAACAATAATCAACATGAAAAGGTCTTTGCTATGAAAATATTTTTAAATCTTTAAGCAATTTATTTCAAGAATGACACAAATATATTCAAAATTCTAGTATGCTGAAACAATATTATACAATCTTTTGCATTTGCCTACAGTGTAGTAATTTGTCCCACAACACGCAAAATGAATACCAGGTGAGAGAGGGAAGGACGGACAGAAAAGGAACCCCGTAAGGACTATGATTTAGTTATATCAGAGGTACCAACTCAACTGCATGAGAGACTGTGTCTGCCTAAATCAGCCTAACTTCTCACACACTCCCTTCTCAGAAAAGTTTCTCCTTTAAATTTCTGGATTAAAACAAACAAACAAATGAAAAACAGGAGCAAATCCTCCTCCCCCAAAGATTCTTCCTTCATTCCTTTCAGTGGGCTCACTGGCCCCCACAGTAAATGAAGAGCAGTCAGGCTTTGAGGTCAGGTGCTGAATATGGATCTAATCAAATGACTTTATAACAAGTACACATGTCCTCATTACCAAGACAGGTTTAGTCCTCTATGTTGGGTTTTACAGTAAACCTAGGAGCACATAAAATCCCTCATGAGTGCTGGGCGGGTCACCTTATCTCTTTGCCAAAGGACTCAATTACAGCTGATTGGAGAACATGGCTAATGACCAGTCAGTGGGACACAAAGAGCAGCAAGCTAAAAGGGTAATTAGAACAGAAGGGAGAAGCATTTGAAATGGAGCTTCACAGAGGGTTTTAACTAGTAACAAAAAGTCATTTTGATAGCATCATTAAAGCAAAGGAGGTAACAAAAAAAAATAAAGATGGGATAAGAAAATGGAAAGCTTGCCTACTCCACAGTATCCTCTCCCACTTAGGTAAAGAGCCTGCTGTGCCTGGGATCCTATTTCCAAGGAAAGGGCCACTGAAAGGCGATAACGAGGGAAAGAGCTGATGTCTGACTGCCGGTATTAAGCATCAAGGAGAGCCGTTTTGCCAAGAACAATACAGCCTGTGGAACTCATCAGAAGAGGGCTTCGCTAACAGTTCAGTTTCTGACCTACTTCAATAGAATCACAATAATAAGAGGAAATTTTTAACGTTCAAAATAAAACACTTGGTCCAGGAAAGTAGGCACTCTTTTCTACACAAGAACAATAAGGGATCATATACAGTATTTCTGTAAGCTGATTCTGGTGGTCAAAGAAGGGATTTAAACAAACAACACTATGTAAGTTCAAAGGGACACTGGTTACCATAAAAGATGATTCTTATTTCTGAGTGGGAGCCTGTTTTTATACCTTAATTTATAACATGGCAGAACTGTTGATTATTCTTAGAGATGTATCAGAAAATCTGGATTCAAACTGATATCACTGCCAACTAACTAGCATTTTCAGCTAAATTACTTAAACTCACTAAACTCTAAATTCTTCATCTCTAAAACAGGGATAACAGCATTTTTCCTCTCCACAGTTCATAGACAATGGCATGAAAATATTGTTTGAGAAGAATGTAAAAGATACATATAATGATATGGGACTGACAACTTTGAGAGCACCTGTATATTGTCACCAGCAAAACAAAATAAAAACACTCAGTGGGCAACTTATTTCACATTTATAGTGAGAGGACAGCCTTTTCTGTTGACGAGACTTGAGTAGTTGAGGAAAGATAATGCTAACTGAGTGGGGGGGAAATTCTGTTATTGGGCTGAAGCTTATTCAAAGAGAACTGCTATGAGTTTTCTTCAAGAAACACAAATTACATATGGTAAGTTTAATTTCAGTAAAAACACATACCTTTTTCTCTTTTCAGACCTGCATTATTTGCAAACCACGATCGGGATGTTCCAAACGTTGCTGCCACACAAAATTCTCCGCCCATTGATTTGCTTGGTGAAATTTGTGGAGGTGGTTTAACTTTGCTTAAAAGATAAAATGATAGAGAAAAAATTACCAAGATGAAATCACAGTCCTCAAGATAATGACATATTTCCCTTAAAATTCTGCCACATGTAGACATGCATTTTGCCTTAAGTAGAACTGTGATCGGCAGCAAAACTAGTTCAAAGTTTCAAAGTATTATCAGAATAGCAACTTCTAAGACCAAGAAGAACTGACTTCTTTCTGAAGAATGTGCTGCCAAAATCCAAGTCAACTTATTTGAAGTGGATAATATTTCCCTGGATATTTCAAAGTGGAACAATAAAACCAGCATAAACCTCTCATAATAATAGGACAGCTTATCATTTCATATTAAATATAAAACATGAGACTGACAATACAGTTGAATGAAGATAGCATGTATGAAAACACAAGATGATACAGAATGGAACCCTGACAATGCTCGCAGCCACATACGATGTATGGTTAGACAACGTCTGGAGAGGAGATCTAACCATCTAATGCAATTATAATCACTGATCTTCCTATTTCTTACTTTTTCTTTGTGGATTTGTGAAAATAATAGGTCTATTTTTGTTCTGTTTCTTCTAATGTTTAAGAATACAGTAAGTAACTTCTGCTACTTCATGTAACTACCATAAAAAAGTACAAGCTTTCCTCTTTGCTTTCCCCAAATCAGCTTCCAGCTTTTATTACAATCAACTTCTGATAACAACCTATTGTCTTCTTTCAATCCTGTATCTCTTCTCTATGTCAAAGTCTGCCCCCAAAGTTCCTTAGCAATTTCGCCAGGGACCTTATAAACTCTGCTAGACAGTCTCCAATGTCAAATGACATTATTTCTACTTTCCTTTGCTCATTAGCCTTTATCTCTTTGTCTTTTAATGAAGTAAGGTTAGATGGAGAAAGATTGGGTTTTAGGGGTCAGGTAAAAACATGAATCTGAATCCCAGGTGCAAAAGCACCTATGTGAATTTCGCTTAAGTCACTTAACCTCTCAGAGCTCACACAACTAATAGATAAAACAGAAAGATCATAATGCCTACCTCGTAGGGTTATTTTAAGGATTACCATATCACATGTGACCCTGGCACTGAGAAGTTCTTAGACATGCAAATAATCTTCAAGCCATGCCCCACCCTGACAATCTGTCTTAACAAACCTTCCAGGAGATTCTGGCAACCTCTCAGGTTTAAGAACCACTGGTTTTGTAATGTGCAGAAACCGCTCAGGGCAGTGCCTTCCCATACCTTAGTTCTTAAAGCTAACTATCTCCTATTTAGCACACAGTCTTAAGTTTTTAAAAGATCAGACTTCAGTTCGGTAATCTCAGTTTCCAGGTGTTATGACACCTGAAATAGTCTCACGTATATGATTTCCTGAGCCCTCTGTTTTGATGTCTTCCTGGTAGGGAAAGCAAAATGTCTGATCAGAAGCCACTCTGCTTGGTCCTTTTGGTGTCTGCCTTTGACAAAATCCATACGATGCACCTTGTCATATATGACAAGGCCTCTTCTTTCCAACATTAACATTTTCTAAACACTCCAAGTTATTACCCATAAAAGTTACATCCATGCCTAAAACACTGAAGACTTCCACTGACAGGGCATAAAATAATAGCTTCGTGTGTGTGTCAAGATTCTGTGATAAAACGAATGTTTCTACAAACAATTTCATATCTCTGCTGCATTTGCCACAGCTGCAATGTTGTTGCTGTTGTTCAGTTGCTCAGTCATGTCCAACTCTTTGTGATCCCATGGACTGCAGCACACCAGGCTTCTCTGTCCTTCACTGTCTCCTGGAGTTTGCTCAAATTCATGTCCACTGAGTTGGTGATACTATATAACCACCTCGTGGTCTGCCATCCTCTTCTCCTTTAGCCTTCAATCTTTCCCAGCATAGGATCTTTTCCAATGAGTTGGCTCTTCACATCAGGTAGCCAAAATACTAGAGCTTCAGCTTCAGCATCAGTCCTTCAAATGAGTACTCAGAGTTGATTTCCTTTAGAACTGACCAGTCTGATCTCCCTGCAATCCAAGGGACAATCAAGAGTCTTTTCCAGCACCACAATTTGAAAGCATCAATTCTTCAGTGCTCAGCCTTCTTTATGGTCTAACTCTCATATCCGTACATGATTACTGGAAAAACCATAACTTTAACTACATGGACCTTTGTCAGCTAAGTGATGCCTCTGCTTTTTAATACGCTGCCTAGGTTTGTCATAGCTTTTCCTCCAAGGAGCAAGTATCTTTTAATTTCATGGCTGCAGTCACCACCTGCATTGATTTTGGAGCCCCCAAAATAAAATCTGTCACTGCTTCCACTTTTTTCCCATCTATTTGCCATGAATTGATGGGAATGAATGCTCTTAGTTTTTTGGAAGCTGGGTTTTAAGCCAAATTTTTCACTCTCCTCTTTCACCCTCATCAAGAAGCACTTGAGCTCCTCGGTGCTTTAGTTCCTCTTCACTTTCTGCCATCAGGTAGTATCATCTGCATATCAAAGGTTGTTGATATTTCTCCCGGCAATCTTGATTCCAGTTTGTGATTTACCCAGCCTGGCATTTTGCATGATGTACTTAATGTGCATATAAGTTAAATAAGCAAGGTGACAGTATACAGCCTGGATGTACTTTTTCAATTTTGAACCAGCCCGTTGTTCCATGTCCAGTTCTATCTGTTGCTTCTTGACCTGCATACAGGCCTTTCAGGAGGCAGGTAAGGTGGTTTGGTATTCCCAACTCTTTAAGAATTTTCCACAGTTTGTTGTGATACACACACTCAAAGGCTTTCATATAGTCAGTGAAGAAGTAGATGTTTCTCTGGAACTCTCTTGCTTTTTCTATAATCCAGTGGATGTTCGCAATTTGATCTCTGGTTCCTCTGCTTTTCCTAAATCCAGTTTACATATCTGGAAGTTCTTGGTTCACATACTATAGAAGCCTGGCTTGAAGGATTTTGAGCATTACCTTGCTAGCGTGTGAAATGAGCGCAATTGTATAGTAGTTTGAACATTTCTGGCACTGGCCTTCTTTGGGACTGGAATGAAAACTGACCTTCTTCCAGACTTGTGACCGTTGCTGAGTTTTCAAAATTTGCTGGTTATGTTGAGTGCAGCACTTTAACAGCAACATCTTTTAGGATTTTAAATAGCTCAGTGGGAATTCCATCATCTCCACCAGCTTTGTTCATAGTAATGTTTCTTAAGACCCACTTGACATTACACTCCAGAATGTGAGTGACCATACCATCATGGTTATCCAGGTGGTTAAGATCTTTTTTGTATAGTTCTTCTGTGTATCCCTCCCTGCCATCTCTTCTGCTTCTGTTAGGTCTTACTGTTTCTGTTTTTTATTGTGCTCATCTTTGCCTGAAATGTTCCTTTGGTATCTTCAATTTTCTTGAAGCAATCTCTAGTCTTTCCCATTCTATTATTTTCCTCTATTTCTTTGCATTGTTCACTTAAGAAGGCTTTCTTGTCTCTCCTTGCTATTCTCTGGAATTCTACATTCAGTTCAGTATTTCTTTCCCTTTCACTTCTGCCTTTTGCTTCTCTTCTTTTCTCAGCTATTTGTAAGGTTCCTTCGTAGTCTTTATTTCCATTGTGTGTGTGCTCAGTCACGTCCAATTCTTTGCAACCCCATGGACTTGGATTTTCCCAGCAAGAATACTGGGGTGGGTTGCCATTTCCTCCTCCAGGGGATCTTCCTGACCCAAGGATCAAACCCACGTCTCCTCTGTCTCCTGCACTGGCAGGTGGATTCTTTACCACTGAGCCCTTGTTTCTGTTACTGAACTGCTATCAGGGAGCTGTAAGTTCCTGTAACTATTAATAGCATCTTTTAACTTCCATTGGTTAGTTTCTGGAGGCTGGAAGGCTGAGGAGAGAGGGGGGAAAAAAATCCCAGAATTTTTTTGAAAGGTGCTTCAACTGTATGACTTATTTTTTACTAGAATCACCATCAAGCAGCAATGACAGTACAAAATATACAAATTCAAAGTTCTTTGCAAATTCCTGAGTTATTTTTGTTTTTGTTGTTTAAACCATGTGGTAAGCAATAAGACTGAAGCTGACACTCCTATACTTTGGCCACCTGATATGAAGAACTGACTCATTTGAAAAGACCCTGATGCTGGGAAAGATTGAAGGCGGGAGGAGAAGGGGACGACAGAGGATGAGATGGTTGGATGGCATCACCGACTCAATGGACACCTGAATTTGAGTAAATTCCGGGAGTTGGCGATGGACAAGGAGGCCTGGCATGCTACAGTCCATGGGGTCACAAAGAATTGGACACGACTGAGCGACTGAACTGAACTGAACTGAGGCAACAAGACAGAAAACAAGTAGCATGCCACTTCTTAAGAGAGTCTATGGTGCATCTAAGCTATGTATCCTAAATAGATTTTTAAAGTTGCTACTGGGCCAGTTGGCTACCTTTGTAATATAATAATCAATTTAGTCTTTAGTCAAGCAAATATATATTTTGTATGTTTACTGGCTTACAGTCTAATTATTCAATGTCAAAAGCTGAAGTCTCAGACTTCTTTAATGTTATACATAACTCAATTTCTGAACACATGACTAAAATGCATCAATATAGTATCATTTTACATAAACTCATTATTTCCTGCAGAGAATAAGTACCTTATGTTAAAAAATATTCTTAAAATTATGAAAAAATTATCATTTTTATTCTTGTATTTCATCATTTCTTCTTATTCTTCTGATAAGGCCTTCATAAATCACATTAGTAAAAGTTTATGTTTAATATTAAAAGTTTTTATCCCTGAAAATAACTTGCCACCTCCTGCATGACACAAGGCAATGTATTGGGTACTTAGCATATTTGGTGAACATAGTCATAACAAGTTAGTTCTATCATCAATCTACCTTTGGAATGATTATGGTATTTAAGCAAAATAGAAATTTTAAATATGTGCAGTATATGTGTACAAGATTTTCAGAAAAATAGAAAAGACACATAATCTAAAGAAAATATTATTATTAATAAAGTATTTTCTATATGAAATATCCAAAGGAAGAAAATTTAATATTGATCAATTTCCCCTTTATCCTAAAATTTTAAAAGACCAAGATCAGGTGGAATATTGGGTGGAAGCAGAATTGAACTTTTCCCAATGACCCAGAATATTTCTATTGCAAAATTACCTTTTGTTGGCAGAAAGATAAAATATTGAAAAATGATACATATGTGAAAAGAATAAAAGAGAAAAGTGCTAGCCTTGTAACTCATGCTTATTTATAGATTGGTGTTCCAACCATTTTAGAAAAGCACTCCAATATTAGCCTTCTTTTCTTTCTTCTCAATATCTATCTCCCTTTATCTTCTGAAAGAGACTTTAAAAATTCTATTATAAGACATTTGCAAGTTTAAAACAAATGCCTCTCACTGTTTAACTAATTTACTCAATTAGTAGTTGATAGAAAAAAAAATTATGTGTATACGGGGGTCCAGAAATTCAATTGTGTCATCGTTACAAATGAATACAAAACATCCTGATAGAGCTGGTGGACTCCTATCCATTAATGACTCCTGCACTATACTCTTCTGTGCCATAAATAATTCCAAGGTCAAAAACTAAAAGAAAAATTTGCCTTCACTTGTGAGCAAAACATAACGGACTACAGAATGAATTCAACTTTCACCATATCAGAAAACATCACATTTACAAAACTTAATACAAGAGACAACATAATCAAAACTAATATAAATATATGATAAAAAACAACAACAACAAATAAGGTGCTAAATTGAAACTCAGGATTTTAATATTTCATCATTTCTTCTGGGAGACCTAACCATCTAACCATAGAATGAGAATCATTTTTAATGCCATCAGATGTTCTAGGGACATTAACCGATGACATCTTTAAAAATATTTACAAAGACTATGGAAGTTACCCATTGGCTCCTTCTGCATTATGTAATTCAGTCAGATAAACATATTAAATTTCTCTGCTTGTTTTTTTCTCCACACTCTAACCACAGACAGACCAAAAAAAAAAAAGCAAGACTCTAATGATATAGGCTTTAAAATTATAGCAAAATTATGTGCATCTGGATAATTTTCTATGTTCTATAAAACAGGGTATAAGTGGTGAATCTGTGGATGGCATGAAAAGCGACTGAGGTCTGGGGCCTTGTTTAGGACACAAGCATGGAAAAGAGCTAAGCTGAGATAGAAGCACCGTTTCTTTCATTCCCTGAATCACAAGGGTACAGTCAATACTTCAGTTCAAATCTTAGACAATATTTATATAAGAATTACAAGTGGTGTTATACCTTGTGTTAAAGAGAAAAAGCTTTTCTTTATATTCCTCACTGTGATTAGGCGTTCAAAAGGAGTTTAGAAGTTTCCCTCATCCTCAGCTTTATGTTCGAAAATAAACACTAAGAAGGAAAATGAAAGTACTGCATTTTTTAAAAAGATACTAACCAGGTATCTAAAAGTATTCTATCACAAATTCTTTTTAAAGATCTAAGAGATTTTCTTTGAACTCAGCATATAAGATTCTCCTCTCCATATAAATCTTTTCTTCTGAAAATGAATTTATATTTTTCTCAATAGTGTCAGAATAACTAGATTAGTTGAAATTAACTATTTATAAACAGATTGAAAACTTGGCACTAATTAAAACTTTAAATATAATTTGATACGTAAGTTTTAACTCCTCTTTAAAATTAACCTTATATACTATAAAGATATATTCAAATGAACTACCTTTTGTCTACACTGTTGTGCATATATTTTTTCTTTCACTAAGAAATTAAAAAACTAGGAAAGTTTACTAGATGCAGATTAGGAACTCCATAACAACTTGTCACTTATCTGTAATACTGAAAACAACATTCATTTTTTAAATTTCACTGTATTTCTCTTAAATTTTCTGCATTTAAAAAGTGTATCATGTGTGTGATTCTTTTACATCATTTATACCATCATTTAAATTCCAAAATCCTAGAAAATACATAATCTTCAGAATGTATAAAATGGCTAAAGTGTTGAAGTTGGTCTGCATAGTTAACTTTCCAACAAGTTTATTTGGTTGTCAAAGGAAAAGAAATTATTATAAACTGACTCATCTGAAGCCGCATGCATTTAAACAATTAAAACAGTTTATCAAAGAATGGAGAAATTAGCAGAAATTGTGATCAATCAAAAGCAAAATCTCAGCTAAATATAAATGTTTCAACTGAAAAATAATAAAAAATTTGTAAGAAATCTATATAACATTTTAAGAGGAACTATAAAAGTTTCATGTTCTTCCAAAATACAAATCCTACCCTATACTGAAAGTCCTAAAAACTTGATGAAATAAAGAAATAATTTTATTTAACATAATATTTATTCCAAAACAGTAAATAAAAACATTCTCAGGTTGAACGCTAAACAACATGGAAAAATAGTAAAAACTCTTAAAACAAAGAAGCTTTTCATAAACAACATGGAAGAAGTTGTCAAATTTATATTCATTTTGCTGCCTTAATTTGAGGTTTCATTAAGATCTTAATGGGAAAAACATGCACCACCAGTAAAGAGACGTATTTTAAAGGAGGATCTTTTAGGCTAGTACAAGTGACTAAAAACGAGTTTCTTGCTAGCTAACGATGGCATCAAACAAACCACAAAGCAGTCTTCTAAAAGACAGGCAATGATTTAAAAGTCTACTATATTTCATATATCCCTTTCTTTAATCTGGCTCTTTTAATCTTGTTTCAACCTCAAATCATTTCTGGTTGACAAGTGCTTTTGCTTAAATTTGAGGAGCACATAAGCTGTTGAAGGCATGGGCTTTTCTTATTTCACATACAACATTTGTCATTCCATCTTTACGTCTATGCTAAAACTTCAAACTTTATTAACATACTAAAACTCTTTTCTTTGTACTTAAAATGAGAAATTTATCCTGAGATGGAATTTAATTCTAAATTGAGTCTACAAAGAAATCTTGTCATATGTTGAATCTAGCATTTAAAACTCCACTGTTTGCTACAAGCTCCTCAGTAAGATCCATGTATCTTATTTGTTTTTGGAAGAAAATCTAGTTAACACAAAGAATGAAGATTGACTTTCAGGGAGTTTTTACTCATGTATACCCTGAATTTGCTTATCACAGTTTCACAATCTGTGTACTAATTTTGATACTGCATTTTAAGGAGGAAATCTTTACGATGATTTATCACCCTACTCTAATGCAATAATGAAATTTTCAGAGATTCCTATTAGCGTATGAACACTGAAATTAGTTTGTGTCAAATTATTTCTTTTTGTCCAAGAGGAAAAAAGACTGTAAGACTTTTCCCTAGGACCATAAGACAGTATAAACAAGTCTCAGAAGCAGTTATGAGAATTTCACATACATGTATTCTGACTAAATTTATAAAATTGATATAAATTAACCAAAATGTCTCGTCGGCTCACTCACTCCTAGAACCAAAACAAAACAACAAAACCATGATCTAACTTAAAGAAGCTTCTTCTCAAAAATGGAATTTCCCCCTTAAACCAGAAAAGAAACCATAGCATGGCAGGTAACATTTACTGAGCTCTTATTATGTGCCAGGCACTGTTCTAAGTAATTTATACGTTGGTTCATTTAATCCTCATAATGAACCTATAAGGTAGGTACTACTGATAACTCTAATAGAGATAAGAAAACCAAGATATAGACAGGCTTTATAAAACTGCCCAAGATCATATAGGTAGTAAGTGTGTGACCTGGAATTTAAGACCTAGACAGTCTGATTCTGGAGCTCTGACTCTTAACTATTTTGTTAAACATATTACACCAAGCTCTAAATACATTCTATTGCACATCTTTACATAAAAGTATGAAATATACTGTTTCTTTTCTATGATCATCATGCTAAGACTGACAAAGTTATATTTTATGCACTCTTATATAAGAATGTAAACAAGTTATAGTGGGTAGGTGCTAACAACTTAAAATAATAAGTTATTTAGGAATTTAGGAGTTTGTACGTAAAACCCAAGTTTCCCCATGTAGCTCCTTAACTACCTAAACTATTCAAAACAGAACTGACTTTTTTTCCTTTGGTACCAAATAAAATGCAGTAAAAATTTATAGGGTATTTTTAGTATAATTTAAATATATTTATATTTCAAAATAAATCATGTCTTCAAAAGTTCAGCATGTCAATATAGGGAGTTTCTATCTTCTATAATACTAAAAGCTTTAAATGTGGGTGTTGGCCATGTCTTATATACCAGCATTATTATGAGAGAATTCTTCTCCTTTCTTTTTTTCAAAATATTATTCTATGATTTTTTAATCTGAATTTTCAAGAAATGAAATGAAACCAAGAAAACTAATCTTTTCAAGCTTAAATACCAACATCTACCAATGACTCAGTAATTCGGTGCATCTATCTGTGATCAGGCCATGCAACTGAAAACAAAGTACAAAACAGAGTTACTTTCGGAGAGTACAGCAAATGAATTAGGCATGCGGGACTGAACTGAGACTCACCATGGAGCTTTTATGGAAAAACACCCCGCTCCAAACAGATAAGGCCTTCATGGAAAAGGGGGGAAAATGCACAAAAATATTAGAGGAAAATTCATTTAATATTAACAAATACATGTTGATCATACTGTTGAAGAGTATGGATGGAATAGCTAAAAAAATTAGTAATCATTTGCAATTCTGCTGTCAATACTAACAAGCCTGATATAACCATTGAACAGAAGGATATGTAGTAACAAGTCCCTTCATTTTCATAAGGTTACAGATTTCAAAACGCTCTGTTTCTCCCCCTTTTCTGGTGCACCCCTGCAGGGTTCCTAAGGTAAAATAAAATTTACTTCAGAGGCCCTTTAAAACCAAGTACCAGTTAAATGGAATAACTGGATAGAGAAAAGAGTGGAACCAGTAGCAACACATGTGTGGTTGTGCGACACGAAATGTTTAACGCCAGTGAAAGAGGACTCGATAAAAATTTGATAAGCACTGTTGCTGTTCACCAGTTGTCTCAGAGCCACAGAAAGTACGTATTTTCTAAGCTGCTTCATTACAGTAAGTTGTACTGCATACTGCTGGTCAAAGGAACTAACACTAAATACAAGTCTGTGGCATGATTTACTTCCGTTTTAGGGTCACATTCCAGGAAATCAGCATTTCTCTTAATAATGACAGAAGAGGTTAGCTTCCTCTATCTGGCCTATACCGGGCTAGGTTGGAATACAAGAAACTAAAGCCACAATTGCTTGTTTTAAATATAGCCGGGGATACAAAGGCAGACTTCCATGTTACACATATTTCTTCTTAATATTCTGTTCATAGCATTTAAGACATGCTATGCATACTTGCACAGAAAGAAGACTGACTTAATTATATCCAGAACAAAATACTGTTGTTGCATCTAACATTTGGAAGGAAGACATAACAAACTGAGAAAGAAAGAGCACTGCATAACTTGGTAATTCTCTTCTTCAACTTTGGTGCCAAGAACATTAAAAAAGAAAACTCATGCTAATTAGCATCAATCTCCCAGTGAAGTGAACGCACAACACCGAGTACAGTTCTGAGGACTGAAGGACAGAAGATATGAAGAAGAGAACAAAAAAGCAAGAGACTATTAATATTAGAAGAAACTGTGAGTTGGAAGACAGAGATAATGAAAACTTTAGAGATGATTCAAATGCAAAGCAAGGAAATCTCTTGATATAAGAGAAGACCACAACCAGAGATATAATTTCATCACTCACATCTAAAACAATGCACTCCAAAACTGTTTTGACTGTGACCCACGGAAACACGCAGTTGGCCCTCCATATCCAGAGGGCCCATACCCACAACCAACCATAGATCAAAAATATTCAGAAAAAAAAATTCCAGAAAGTTCCAAAAGGTAAAACTTGCTATGCACCAGCAACTATTTACAATTTAGAAAAGACTTAAAGTATATGCATAGATGTGTGTAGGTTATGCAAATACTAGGCCATTTCATATAAGGAACTTGACCATCCACAGATTTCAGTACGGGGTGGGAACTGATCCCCCTCAGATACTGAGGAATAAATGTACTAAAGTATAAGCTCATATGTACTTGAACACAACAAACTGAAATAATTTAATGAATGTGGGGGGTTTTGTTTGTAATCAATTTTACTATTTCCATTTCAATATTTTGTAGACATTAATGCTGGGATTTAGTTTCAGTGACAATTAATGCATATTATGACAGGGTAGGTAGGTAGGTCTGGGTGGGACCTTCAATTCTCTATTTCTAATAAGCTCCTAGATAATATAAGGCTGTTAAGTTTGAAGAACAAGGAGCAAGATTACATTTTATTATATTCTATTTCATTAATAAAAAAAAAGTTAGCCATGATTCCCCCATCCATTGATTTCATGATTCACTGATTACATCAGAAACAAAATGTTACTGGAACTCATCCTGCACTCTGACCAACACCAATTTAAATAACTGTGACCATGTGAAGACACCAATCTTTCAATGGCACTGTGATGCCATGAAATAATGACCAGAAAACGGAAGGTTCAAAACATTTCCACATGCCCACAAGTGAAAGTGAAAGTTGCTCAGTCCTGTCCAACTCTGACACCCCACGGACTTGGTCCATGGAACTCTCCAGGCCAGAATACTGGAGTGGGTAGCCTTTCCCTTCTCCAGGGGATCTTCCCAACTCAGAGATCGAACCCAGGTCTCCCACATTGCAGGCAGATTCTTAACCAGCTGAGCCACAAGGGAAGCCCAAGAATACTGGAGTGGGTAGCCTATCCCTTCTCCAGTGAACTTCCCGATCCAGGAATCGAACTGGGGTCTCCTGCATTGCAGGTGGATTCTTTACCAACTGAGCTATGAGGGAAGCCCCTAAGATACTGCCTAAATGAAGAAGTTATTGTTGACACATACTACCCAACTTCTTTACATTTTCTTCCTTAGGCAGACACCTGAATTAATCAAACAGTCCAAACAACTCTGACAGAAGCCTCTGTGATCTGGAATGTCTGGGCATGAGTTGCTCTTTCCCATAGATTGTACAGAAGCTGGATAAGTCTCCCACCTCATTCCAAATATCAGAATACAGGGTTCCCATTGGAACCGGGTTATCCATTTAAAATACAGCAGTGTATACATGTCCATCCCAAACTCCCTAACTATGCCTGCTCAATGTTAAGAGGCTGCCTGGACAGGAGGGGAGTTTGGGGAAAAACGGATACATGTATATGTACGGCTAAGTACTTTTGCTGTCTACCTGAAACTATCGCAACATTGTTAATCAGCTATACTCCAATATAAAATAAAAAGTTAAAAAAAAACCCCAAACATCAGAATAAAGATGATTCACTGCAAATAATCTGCAAGTTTTATCTTAGTCCTTTATGCCTTAAATGGCTTCTGAGTGACCCCCAAAACCAAACAAACAAAAATGAAACAAAACTTTAGGTTTCTACAGTTCAAAAGACCAGCTGATTGTCCCACCTACAGAACCAGTAAATACCTTTTTCCAAGTTTAATCTTCCTTATGTATAAAAAGTAACATATTAGCCGAACAAATTAAACACTTTTTTTTTTTAATCTGCTAGATTCTCCTTCCCAGGCAATGGCAGATTGTTACCAACAAGATTTCCACCACTTCACAATCCCCAAATGCACTGCAAACTCTCACTCTCTAGACACTGCAGTGAACAGGCACGCACTGAACAGCAGCATGGTCAAGCTTGAAGACAACATGGCTCTCACTGTTCACAGTCTAATTCAGTTGTATGCATTAAAAGTCATCCTTCTTTGGCCAAAGAAGAATCTAGAGACTGGCCCAGCTCAAGGAGAAGACAGGGGATGGGGCAACAGGTGAGGACTCCTTCCTGGCATGGTCCCAGTCTATACTCACCCACTTCTTAGCCGCTCCTACAAACTGGATCTCCGCCACATACATCGAAAAGAAGACCCGTAAACACCAAAGAATTAGAGTGACTGATGTAGTCACTGACTTGGTATGGGGAGTGTCAGCTGTTCTTTTGAAATGTGCCCGCCTCATCTTTTCTCAGTAGTGAAAGAATGAAAATAAAAAGTCACAAAGGCCAAGTCCATGATCCAGCTGTCTTCACCTATGGCTTTCCACTCCAAAATCCTGCAGCTGTAGTTTTACAAGGGGTGGTTTGAAGGAGGAAAACAGCACGTGACTCAGAGTGTACGCTGAATTAAAATGGTCTGTATTAACAAATGCAACTCCAATTATCATATTCAGGTGTTAAGAACGTGTATATTTCCAAACACTATTAAGTTTCAGCAAGTTGAGCAATCCTGCCATATAAAACTATCCACTTAGTCATGATTATGTCCTTCTGAAGCTGAATTCTGATTGGAAAACATCAGGGTTGGCCAAGAAACTAAAAATCAGAAATACTAGTCCTGCATTAAGTGACATTGCCACTGGTTCCCAAAGTGTTTCTTCTGGAGATTCTCAGAAGACAAGAAATAATTGTGCTACATATCAAATCACTGTGGGCCTGCATGCTAAGTCACCTCAATTGTGTCCGACTCTTTTCGACCCTATGGACTGTAGTCCACCAGGCTCCTCTGTCCATGGGAGTCTATAGGCAAGAATACTGGAATGGGTTGCTGTGCCCTCCTTCAAGGGATCTTCCCAACCCAGGGATCAAACCCATGTCTTTTATGTCTCCTGAATTGGCAGGTGGGTTTCTTTACCACTAGTGCTCCCCGGGAGGTCCCATATCAAATCATTAATACTATGCTACTCTTTAAACTCTGATTCATTTTTTTAAAGGCCACACAGTACCACATAAGCTTTGGTCTTCCTAGCTGAAAATAAGACTAATAAAAAGACTGTTCAAATGTTAAGAGGAAAATAAAATCAGATTTTATTTGAACATGGTAAAACCCTTTATAACCTGACTCTGCTGCTAAAAGGCAGTAGTAATAATTAGATTTCACCATCTTCAGAGTTAAATATAGTTGGCACCTAAAAAACAGCAAAGAAAGGAGAGGGTGGGATGAACTGAGAGAGAAGCAGTGACATATACACTACCATGTGTAAAAGGGACAGCTGGTGGGAATTTGCTATACAACACAGGGAGCTTAGCTTGGTGCTCTGTGCTCTGTGATGACCTAGACGGGTAGGATGGGGGGAGTGGAAGGGAGACTCGAGAGAGAGGGGAGATAGATAGATAGATAGATCCCCATATATATGTACACTTATAGCTGACTGACACTGTTGTACAACAGAAACACACTGTAAAGCAATTATTCTCCAATTAAAAACAAACAAAAAATTCTGAAAGTTCCACTTTCCAACTAATCATGTCCTATGAGAATGCAAGCATTGTCACTTAACTGACATAAGAATGAGCCCATATAAATATTAACCATACTGAACAGAGAAAGGGCTGTACAACACTATCTGTAAAATAGTCAAGAAAAGCCATACAGTCTAACACTACATTCCAGGAACCCCAATGACTGTGCTACACTCTATACCCCCTCATGTTAAATAGTAACTTTGAGAGACTCACATTCCCCATGTGCATACAAACAAGTTAGTCCTCATATCACTTTCAAGTATTACTCTAAATTTTTCATTAATTTAACCACTAAAGAGGCCTATGGCACTACTGGCTCTCAAATTATTGTTCTGAAGGCAAATTCAAGCTGAAATATCCAGGTGAATTTTCTAATCTGAGATATATTCAACATGCAAATTTAAATTACAAGCTCAAGATTTTCATCAGAAAGAACTCTCTTGTTCAATTTCCGCCAGATGTGGCAGAAGAGAGACTAGAATAGCACACACAGATTTCCAAATTTCCATAGAAAATAATGCTTGCTGACTTGTAATACATTATACAGGAGACTTAATCTCCTCCCCACTCTCACTCCCCAAAATTCACAGGTTTATGGGAAAAGGGAACAAAGTATGGAAAGGCTTAAGTACTCTACTGACTTAGTACAAAAACTGGAAACTCAAACTGTGCATGTATATTGCACATGTAGACATATCCATGCTAATGAAAATATACATTGCTAGTTATTTTATATCTGGAATGAAACATTTATAGCTTAGTTATCAAGAAGTAATACATAGATAAGACAGGACTAGGAAGTGGAGAATTACCATTTGGACTACAAGGAGATCAAACCAGTCAATCCTAAAGGAAATCAACCCTGAATGTTCACTGGAAGGACTGATACTGATGCTGAAGTTCCATTACTTTGGCCACCTGATGCAAAGAGCCAAATCATTGGAACAGACCCTGCTGCTGGGAAAAACTGAACGCAACAGGAGAAGAGGGCGGCAGAGAATCAGACGGTTAGAGAGCATCACCAACTCAAAGGATACAAGTTTGAGCAAACTCTGGGAGACAGTGAAGGACAGGGGAGCCTGGCGTGTTGCAGTCCATTGGGTTACAGAGTTGACTATCACTCTTTTTGTGTGGGACACAACTTAGTGACTGAAAAACAACAACCACTGTAACTGGGCTGGGGGTGGAGGGGTGTCTTTTTCCAAATCTTTCCCATTTAATTCTTCAGACTTCACCTATAAGATCTGAGGCTTAGGTCAAAGTGTCTAAATAAGCCAAGGCAGACCAAAGTGAATTAGAAAGAGGAACAAATCTTCCTCAAGGACTATATGCCAATGTCAGTTATTCACTTAGCAAATTCTGATGGCAGATTTGGTCTACAAATTTCAACTAGAGATAATCAAATAAATGCTATTAAATGCTTCCATTTCTAAAGAAGAACAATCATCTATGTTTCCTAAATGGAGCTCCTGTGAAGCACTGGCCTAGGCAACAGCAATGAATGAGGCTTAGAAAGTACATAATAGAACACCTGTTGGAAACTCATACACTGTAAGGCTGACAGGTTATAATCCATACATACAAATATACCTCGGATGACGAAATTCATGTAGGCACACTGGAAATGGCAGAACCAAGATAAGAAGATGGAGCTTCAGACTCCTAAGATGATATTCTTTCACTATATTCCCTAGCCTACTTCTCCAGAGTCAAGCCTAAGGTTCCTAATACCTAGCTCAAACTGTTCACAAAAAAATGAATACATACAAACATGGTGGAGAGAGAAAGTAGCAGGAAGCTGCTCAACTTAAGAAAACCAGTGAAACACAACAAATAGTATCAGGTTACTTCACTAAACATGTCAGCTAGTGAAGGGCAAGGAAGTAACTTCATTCCCAATTTTTATATTTTTTATTCCCATGAAATTAGTAAGACCACTTAAAAAAAAATTTATTTGTTTATTTATTTGGCTGTGCCGGGTCTTAGGTGAGGCATCTGAGATCTTCAATCTCGGCTGCAGAACTCAGGATGTTTAGTTGTGGCTTGTGAACTCTTGGTTGCAGCATGTGGAATCTAGTTCCCTGACCAGAGATTCAACCTGGGCCCCTGACTGGGAACGTGCAGTCTTGGCCACTGGACTACCAGAGAAATCTCTCTGACCACTTTTTGAAATATCCTGTTCCCCGCTTGTGCCCACAAAATGATGTATGTGTCAATAATTTTAGATTTAATGTATCTAAAATTAAGCATATTGATAAAAAATTGTCTACTTGGTAAATTTTTACATAGGAAGCCTTTAAAAAAAACCCTTCATCACTTATTTGACCCATTAATTCAGTCAAACATCTATGAGCTATTGCTTTGAAAGTCCCTACTGCAAAAAATTCACACTTGAAAACAAGGAGCAATCCCTTGGCACCCACTTTCACTCTTAATAGATGAGAACTATGCTGATTTACACATGATAAAAACAATACGGAGGCCTTTCCAGTCCTCTAGTCTTAGACTGGAAGAAATGGGTTTTGTTTGAATGAGCAGCTATTAAACCAAATGATTCCTAGCACATCTTTTGCCTTCATCAGTGTATACCACAGTTGGGCTGAGCAACAGCTGTTGCCAAAATAGGCCTTATTTCCTCCCAGTCCTGCTTCAAGGTATAGAACATGAAGGTGTAAATACATCTGTCTTCTGCCATTTGCAGTTCTACTGGCCTTGCGAATGTCTTTGAGTAAGACAGATGGTCCCTGACACTGCACAGGCTTTCAGGGATGTATCTTTCCATAAATAAGGGGGCAGATGTGAAGCGTGGTAAGCACACGTCTATCCCCTGAAGGTTTGGGTTGAGGTTTCCATCTAAATTTGGTTATTTAAATATAGGATCCTAAGCAATCCTTGGAAATCTCTATGCTAGAATGCATTTTTTAATGTTTATTTTATGCCATTATGGCAAATATCTAGGACATGGAACATATATTTGTAACTAGATATAATATCAGGTGTATTGGAACTTAATGCCTATAAATGAGCCAGCTCCGTGTTCTCTTTCTACATAATTAATGTCAAATACATCTGTAAGTTTTATTTTTTAAATGCCAGAAAACACATTTCACTGAAGCAAAGTTAGAGTAAATTAGGATTTCCACAATGACCTGGAAAATTAAAAGACTGTTTGCTTATCACTCTGGTGACCTTAATGTGGTAATCAAAATCCTCAGGACACAATAAAACTTGATGGAAATAATGCAAGTGAGCTAACTGCAGCTTAAGAACTGCTGCTGCTGCTGCTAAGTCACTTCAGTTGTGTCCGACTCTGTGCGACCCCAGAGTCGGCAGCCCACCAGGCTCCCCCGACCCTGGGATTCTCCAGGCAAGAGTACTGGAGTGGGGTGTCACTGCCTTCTCCAGCTTAAGAACTGGTCACAGTAAAAAAAAAAATTAAATAAAAATGAAATTAATGTAAATCTTAAAATCTAATGGGAGAAATCTAATGATTCAAACCATTAGATGTGCTTTGGGATGTGCTTCAAATCTCAGCATATGTCAAAAATGGAAATTCAAGGAATACCTTACTCTCCCAAAACAAGTACTACTTTTGGTTAGTCAAAATACATGTATGTCAATGAAACTGCTAAGTATTGAGATAGTAAAACCACAGACTACACTCTGATAATTCTATGACCTAACAGTACTATAAGAATTATACAGACAAGGGCAGGGAAGCCTGGCATGCTGCAGTCCATGGGGTCGCAAAGAGTCAGACACGACTTAAAGACTGAACAACAACACAGAATTATAAGTAATGTCACAATAGCAATTTCTGAATACAGTCAACAAACTCTTCAGAAAATGGTTTAAGAGTATTAGGTCTTATAATCTAGCAGTAACCTGCATAAGTTATGAATACTATCATCAAAGTGTTTTTTGTCACTG
The DNA here is from genome assembly GCF_014754425.2 of Oryx dammah. NCBI lineage: Eukaryota > Metazoa > Chordata > Mammalia > Artiodactyla > Bovidae > Oryx > Oryx dammah. The sequence continues at coordinate 50,068,909 of NW_024070192.1, read as the reverse complement.
TAATCTGTGTTAATAGGAAGAGAAAAAAGAATAGTAGGAGGGGAGGGGGAAAAAAGAGTGGATGGGGTAATTTACGGAGCACTAAAGCTCTGCCACAAGTAAAGAATTCATTATAGACAACAGACATACAGAAGAAAAAAACTAATGAGTTTTTGGTGGATGTGTATGTATGTGAGTGCGTGTATATGGAGTGAGAAAAGATAAATAAGGCAAATTCATTAAACTGTTAACATTTGGAAAATCTGGGCATGCAGCAATTCCCTTTTTTATTAAAATAATTAATTTATTTTAATTGGAGGATAATTTCTTTACAATATTGTGGTGGGTTTTGCCATACATCGACATGAATCACCCTCAGGTGCATATGTGTTCCTCCAACCTGAATCCCCCTTCCACATCCCTCCCCAGGAATTCCTTCTACTGGTCTAATAACATTTTTTTTCCCCAGTAAGTCTAAATGAATCTCTATCAAAATTTGGGAAATTAAAAGCCAAGCACTCATTATGGGACAAATATTAATTTTTCTCTCTAAACACTTTAAGAAAGGACATGCTAGAAAGAATTTTAAAATTTGGCAAAAATAAAAGGGTTTAAGAACTGAGATAAAAGCCCAGCAAAAAATAGGATACATGGATCTTAAACTAATATTAATTTCAAAGCACACAATTAAAATTCCTATCACTTAATTCATTCATAAATAATTATTAAATTATCTAGGATACAAGAAACATAATACACATGCTCTTAAAAATCTAGGAACTGTAATCAAGTTGTTAAAAAGAAAAGGAAACATAAAAGTTATGTAAGTTCATACAGTATGGTAGCTTAGGAAGAGACTAGATGATAGTTTCCACCCATCTAAGGACAGACAGAAAGAATAGCAAGAGGGAGAGTAAAAGAGGTGTGATGGAGTTTATCTTTTTATCATGGGAAGTTTCAAATATATGCAGAAGTAAGCTCACTTTCTAAGTGTGTATTAGTCACTCAGTCATAACCAACTCTATGAGACCCAACAGACTAGAGCCACCAGGCTTCTCTGTCCATGGAGTTCTCCAGGCCAGAATACTGGAGTGGGTAGCCATTCCCTTCTCCAGGGGATCTTCCTGACCCAGGGATTGAACCCGGGTCTCCTGTACTGCAGGTGGATTCTTTCCCATCTGAGCCACCAGGGAAGCCCGCAGAAAACTCACTTTCTAATCCTCCCCACAAATAGTTTGAATTAAATTCTAACATCACACAATTTCAGGCATAGAACTTCAGTCACTATCTTAGAAATAAAATTAAAATCACGAGGAACAATTCTGAATGTTCTTTCACTTATATTCAGGAAAGAGAGACCAAAAAAGGTAGAAGTATGTACTGACGTCTGTGAATGAAAAAATACTACGATTATGATTCAAGATTTAGTCCCATTTTTATTTGATTCTATATCCCAGAAATATATCATTATCCAAAGAAAAAAGCCAGCTACCTGTAAATTTAAGTTCGTAACCCGTTTACTATTCATAGTGACTCTTATTTATTTTAAAATAAAGAAACTAGAAGAGGAAAGGGAAGTAAAAATTCTACTTAAGCTACTACTGAAGGGTTAAAAAGCTGAAATCAATTTTTAAAAATATAGCCAAATGATTTGTATCACAAGATGTCAGATTTTGGAGCTAGGTTCACTGTTTCCCAGCTTCTTTTTTTTCCCCCCCTTAATACACCACAAACTCAATTTCTACATTCAAAATAGGATCACTTTATAGGAAACACCACTCCACTAGACAAAGGGTCAATTTCAGTGTCACAGTGAAATCCCTAGCTCAAAGGCCTGGTCCCTGAGAATGAGTAGTTCTTCTTACAAAAGTATCTCATGTCAGCACTTTACCACCTAGCACAACAATAATGACAGATTATTATATGTAAATGGTACCTCAATATAGATGTTTTTTCAAAGTATCAGAGGCATGGTTGCCATATTAAGTTCTCTCTCCTTAGTCAAAATTTGGGGGCCATTATAAATCCAAATCATGTCCACAAAATCAAGAAAATGAAACTGTACTACTTTCGGACAAAGCCACAAGGCAGGATCTACAAGACTGAATAGATGGATCTGGTTTTCATTAGCCAATACTAGTTCTCACAACTTGTCACTGCTTTGTTTTTTCCTATGAATGTGTGTGTACATGCTTGTGCATGAACGTGTTTACACATGTTCTATACTTTGTACTTAATCAGCTGACATTAAGTCTCATGTGGGCTGGGAATGAAGAAAATAATCAAAACCACCCAAAGAGAAAGTATGCTTTATTTTTATGTATTTAATCCTCTAAAATAGCTATTTTAAAAGTATCAAGCCTGAGGCCTTACCCTGTTCGTTTGGTGATGGTACCAAGTGTCATTGGCTGCTTGATTTGGGCGAGAGGCATCAACACCATCAGGCTGGGGAGAGGAGAGAGTCGAGGGTTGCCAGGGTTGTTGTTGGCAAAATTATTGTAGGAGTCTTGGCTGTTAAGCTTCCCTATAAAGACAAAAAAGAAAAGAAAACCATCACCAAGAGAAGTTTCCTTCTCTGACAGGATTTGCACTGGCTCCACTAATCTTTTAAGAAAATTATCAAAGGCAGACATGATTCTAAAAGAATCATGACTACATGGAAGGGGGGAAAAAAAACAAAGGACTCTGGTAATACCAAACATGACTTGACTATGAACACAGACTGTAGTCTTTGAGGATGGAGGCTTGGAGGATACAGAATTGGGTAGATGTTAAATGGTTATACAAATAATTGGTATAAAACTGAATTTTATGGTGTTACAAAGAAATATAGGATAGTAAGTGAAAAAAAAAAGAAAAGGTTTAAATTAGTCTAAAGTAAGCAGGGAACATTTCCTTAAACAAGCTTAGGAGTCAGAGGGGAAGAATATTCCAGCCATGGCAACATATAAAGCCTCCAGAGGGCAGAAGGATGTATATCCACAGAGAATAGCATGAGGGGCACAGGATGAAACTGACCAAAATCAACAGGCAAAAACACTGTCTTCCTCCTAAAATGTACCACTACCCACCGTAAAATTAAAAATCATGAATCAATCTTTTATTTTATGACCACATTAATACAAAAAATAAAAAGAATATTATGGCTCACTAACAACCAGGAAAAACAAACTGAAATAAAATCTGATCTGCATAGAGAGAAATTACTCCCATCTCACCAAGAAGCAAAATTCCTCTTATGTACTTACCTTTTCTCCCATTCCATGGCTCTGCATTTTCCAGAATGTTCTATAAATGAAGTATGTACCGTATTGAGTCTTACCTCTTTCACTTGCCAGTAAGCATCTGAGATTCAACCACTCTACATTTTCCTACAATTCCTTCCTTTTTATTCCCGAATATAATCTCATTGTATGGAAGTACTACAGTTTGTTTATCCAGTCATTGGCAAAAAGACATTTGTTTCCAGCTCTGGTTATTACAAATAAAGCTGCCATAAACATTCCTGCACAAGTTTTTGTATGAATGTAAGTTTTTTTACATTCAAAGGAGAAAAGGAAAGATATACCCATTTGAATGCAGACTTTCAAAGAATATCAAGGAGAGATAAGAAAGCCTTCCTCAGTGATCAATGCAAAGAAATAGAGGAAAACAATAGAATGGGTAAGACTAGAGATCTCTTCAAGAAAATTAAAGATACCAAGCAAACATTTCATGCAAAGATGGGCATAGTAAAGGACAGATATGGTATGGACCTAACAGAAGCAGAAGATATTAAGAAGAGGTGACAAGAAAACACAGAAGAACTGTACAAAGAAGATCTTCAAGACCCAGATAATCACCTAGAGCCTGGAATATGAAATCAAGTGGGCCTTAGGAGGCAGCACTAAGAACAAAGCTAGTGGAAGTGATGGAATTCCAGTTGAGCTATTTCAAATCCTGAAAGATGACGCTGTGAAAGTGCTGCACTCAATATGCCAGCAAATTTGGAAAACTCAGCAGTGGCCACAGGACTAGAAAAGGTCAGTTCTCATTCCAATCCCTAAGAAAGGCAAAGCCAAAGAATGTTCCAACTACCGCACAATTGCACTCATCTCACACGCTAGTAAAGTAATGCTCAAAATTCTCCAAGCCAGGCTTCAACAATACGTGAACTGTGAACTTCCAGGCGTTCAAGCTGGATTTAGAAAAGGCAGAGGAAACAGAGATCAAATTGCCAACATCTGCTAGACCATCGAAGAAGCAAAAGAGTTCCAGAAAAACATCTATTTCTGCTTTATTTCTGCCAAAGCCTTTGACTGTGTGGATCACAAGAAACTGGAAAATCCTGAAACAGATGGGAATACCAGAGCACCTGACCTGCCTCTTGAGAAATCTGTATGCAGATCAGGAAGCAACAGTTAGACCTGGACATGGAACAACAGACTGGTTCCAAATAGGAAAAGGAGTACGTAAAGGCTGTATATTGCCACCCTGCTTATTTAACTTACATGTAGAGCATATCATGAGAAACACTGGGCTGGATGAAGCACAAGCTGGAATCAAGACTGCTGGGAGAAATATCAATAACCTTAGATATGTGGATGACACCACCCTTATGGCAGAACATGAAGAAGAACTAAAGAGCCTCTTGATGAAAGTGAAAGAGGAGAATGAAAAAGTTGGCTTAAAGCTCAACATTCAGAAAACTAAGATCATGGCATCCGGTCTCATCACTTCATGGCAAATAGATGGAGAAACAGTGGAAACAGTGTCAGACTTTATTTCGGGGGGCTCCAAAATCACTGCAGATGGTGACTGCAGCCATGAAATAAAAAGACATTTGGTCCTTGGAAGAAAAGTTATGTCCAACCTAGACAGCATATTAAAAAGCAGAGACATTACTTTACCAACAAAGGTCCGTCTAATCAAGGCTATGGTTTTTCCAATAGTCATGTATGGATGTGAGAGTTGGACTATAAAGAAACCTGAGCACTGAAGAATTGATGCTTTTGAACTGTAGTGTTGGAGAAGGCTCTTGAGAGTCCCTTGGACTGCAAGATCAAACCAATCAATACTAAAGGAAATCAGTCCTGAATGTTCATTGGAAGGACTGATGTAGCTGAAACTCCAATCCTTTGGCCACCTGATACAAAGAGCAGACTCGTTTGAAAAGACCCTGATGCTGGGAAAGACTGAAGGTGAGAGGAGAAGGGGATGACAGAGGATGAGATGATTGGATGGCATCCCCGACTCAGTGGACATGAGTTTGAGTAAACTCTAGGAGTTGGTGATGGACAGGGAGGCCTGGTGTGCTGCAGTCCACGGCGTTGCAAAGAGTCGGACATGACTGAGCGACTGAACTGAAGTTTTTTAAAATATATATCCAGGAATGGAATTGCTGATCATAGTATATGAATGTTTGCATGGAGATAATTGTATGTTTAAGGTTATGAGAAAATGCGAAACACTGTGACAAAGGAAATGATCCATTCACATTCCCACCAGCAAAATATGACACTTCGAGTTCTTCTGTATCCACAATAGAATTTGGTGTTGTCACTCATTTTTATTTCAGCCATTCTGGGCAAATACGTGGCTGCTGCTAAGTTGCTTCAGTCAGGTCCGACTCTGTGCAACCCCATAGACGGCAGCCAACCAGGCTCCTCTGTCCCTGGGATTCTCCAGGCAAGAATACTGGAGTGGGTTGCCATTTCCTTCTCGAATGCACGAAAGTGAAAAGTGAAAGTGAAGGCACTCAGTCGTGTCTGACTCTTCGAGACTCTATGGACTGTAGCCTATCAGGCTCCTCCATCCATGGGATTTTCCAGGCAAGAGTACAGGCCAAATATGGGGCAAACATGGGCCAAACAGGTTGCTGTTGTTGTGTTTCATGAACTTATCTGTCATCCATTTATTTTCTTTGTTAAAATACCTATGTAAAGCTTTTGCCAATTTTAAAAACTGGGTTAATATTTTTGCTGAAGTGTAATTCACACACCATAAGATTGATCCTTTTGAAGTGTATGTACAGTTCTATGGTGTTTGGTATATTCTACAGAATGATACTAGGATCGCTATTTAATTTCAGAACATTTTCATTACCCAAAAAGAAAGTCCATACCCTTAGTAGTCACTCTTCTTTTCCCTACCCATCAGCTTTTGATACAGGAATCTGTCCAGTTTCTATAGATTTGTCTATTCTGGATAATTCATATAAATGGAACCATACAAGGTGACCTTTTGTGAGTGCTTTTTTCAATTATGTTTTCAATGTTTATTCATGTTGTACCATGTGTCAACAGTTCATTCCTTTTAATGGCTGAATAATATTATACTGTATGGATATACCATATTTATACCAGCTGATGGGTATTTGGGTTGTTCTAACAGGCTACTATGAATAACGATTCTATGAACATTAGTACATAGGTATTTATGTGGACTTGGGCTTTCAATTTTCTAGGGTACATATGACTAGGAGTGGAACAGTTAGGTCTATATTTAATCTTTTGAGGAACTGATAAACTATGGCTACAACAGTGTATGAGGGCCCCAAATTTTCCACATCCTCAATACCACTTGTTATGGTCTATCATTTTTATTTTATCCATCCTAGTGGGTGTGAAGAGGTATCTTATTGTAGTTTTGATTTGCGTTTTTTAAATATCTTTTTCATGTGCATTTTAGTTAATTTATATAGCTTCTTGGAGAAATGTCTATTCAAAACATTTGCCCCAAATTGAGTTGTCTTTTTATTGTTCAGTCGTAAATAAGAGTTAAGCATATGCTCAGAATGTAAATCCCTTAGCAAAAACATGGTTTATAAATATTTTCTCCCCTTCCTATGTCATCTTTTCACTTTCTTCATGGTATGCTTTGAAACATACAAGTTTTTAACTTTGATGAAATCTAATTTATCTATATTTTCTTTAGTTGCTTATGCTTTTGTTGTCATACCAAAAAAAACACTGCCCAGGCCAAATATTCAAAGATTTACAGCTATGTTTTCTGCAAAGAGTTTTATATTTTTAGTTCTAACATTTAGGTCTCTAATTTTGAATTAATTTTTATAAATCATGTGAGGTAGGGGTTCAACTTCAGTTCTTTTGAATGCTGAATATCCACTTGTTCCAGCATCACTCATTGAAAAGATATTCTTTCCCAACCCAGAGGATTATCCTGGCACCCCTGCTGAAAATCAAATGACTGTAAAAATGTAAGAAATTATTTATGGATCTTATTCTCAAATTTTAAAAGTTCTTTATATATTCTGGATATAAACCTTTTATTAGATATGATTTTCAAATATTTTCTTACCCTGTTCTGACTTGTCTTTTTGTTCTCTTACAGATCTTTTAACAAGCGGAATTTAAAAAAAAATAAATTCCACTTCATGAATTTGTTTTGTACATTCTTATTATAAAAATTCAATCTAAAAACATTTTAATTTTTATATTTTCCTCTTACAAAAATATAATGAGACTTCCCTGGAGGCTCAGGGGAAAGAATCTGTTTGCCAATGCAGGACACACAGGTTCGATCCCTGATCCGAGAAGATCACAGAGCAATTAAGCCCCATGTGTTGCGACTATTGATCATGTGCTCTGAAGCCCACGGCACAGCTACTGACGCCTGCGTGTGCTAGAGCCTGTGCTGCGCAAGAAGAGGAGCCACTGCAGTGAGAAGCCCACTTGCCACAACCAGAGAAAAGCCCATGCAGCAACAAAGACCACCACAGCCAAAAACTAGTGACGTAAAGAAATACTATATTTCTTCATGATTCACAGTATTTATATGATATAGCTAACCTTATTGTAAGGTACAAAATATGATTTTTTAAAACAGAATAATGAAATGAAACAACTGAAAGGAAATGAAACAAAATCTCTGAAGTTTAACTGACATTTACTACAACCTTACAAATATGCATTTCGATTTTGTTTGTTTCTTTAACCAGCGTCCTCAAAATAGTACCAGCAATGTCTATTACTTATATACTGAGATACTTTAAGTCTGAGGCAAAGCGGGATCCATGATCTCTCATTTTTCCATTCAACTGATATCCTGGCCTAAAGACAAACTGAGCTAAATTTTGTTGAGCTGATATGTTACACCAATTTGTTCTGCTCTCTGAAAATAAAAATAAAATATACATAGTCACTGATAAGAATGAGACGAGAATATCAGAAGGGAACATACTACAGTGCAGAGCAGAAGCACCCTTTGGGCATTTATTATTTCTATATTATTTGGTGTCACCACCTTGTAAGCCTACTGCTACAAAATCCAAATAAGCTACAACTGTCCCAGAGAGAACAGTATGAAACGTAAAGGCAGACGTTAGGGTAACATTAGCAACGTCCTCTTCAGATACAAGCCACATGGAATTAGAAAATTTAGATCAGTGTGTTTGTTTTTCTGATTTCTGTAATGCTTTGAAATTCTGCCATATCGGGATGGTTTCTAAAATAGCCATTACATAAATCCTTGCCTAAATACAGACACACAGAACTCCTTGAAGATAATACTTTAACTTTCAAAACTCCAAAAACCCTTGTTCCAAGAAAACTTTTCCCAAGAAAGAATAAGGATTGTGAAGTATCTCTGTCACAGCAAGTAACTGTTTTTCACAGGGACTTAAGATAGGAAAAAATAGTAAAATCAGGTTGAGTTGGTTTTGTTTCTAAGACAGTCAGTAGTCTGTTACAAATCTTTGATGGATCATCATATCCAATAAAACTTTCTGCTTCTACCTATATTTTGTCATTATCGGCAAAAATGCCAGCTCACAATTTGATAGAGATTGCACCGACTCTTGTTGATCAGTATAGGAAGTATTGCTATCTTAAGCATATTAAGTCTTTCAAGCCAAGAACAGGGGATATCTTCTCACTTATGTAAGTATCATTGAATTTCTTTGAATACTGTTTGGAGCTGAAATCAGGGCACAACATGAAATATGTCACAAGCTAATGAAATTCAAGGCCTATGTTTAACACACACATTTCACAACAACAGTCAAGTATTTGTTGAGTGCCTCAGCCGAAGATCATACTCTGAGGACTGCATTCTTTGCTGTTGCAAAGCTTACAGTCTAATATGCATGAAACAGGAATAATTAAGTGCTAATTGCCTGGTACTAAAGATAAGTACACATGGGATCAATTATTTGGAGAAGATATCAGGGAGCAGACGGGACACGACTTAGGCTTTAAACGATGGATAAAAGATGGATAAGAGCAGGAGAGAAGAAATATTCTGAGGATGAAGGATAACATGAAGAGCAGAGACTGTAAAGTGATGCCACAGATGTGAGCAAGAGTACGAAATCTCTTAGAGAATTATAATGGAAAGCAATGGGAAGAAAATATATTTCAGTTTTAGAAGAAATATTTCAATTGAAGTGGAAGTACCTAAATTTAGGTACCTAAATTTTTCAGCAAGGGAACAGCACAGATTTTGAGAACACTGAACTTAAGAGATACAATGAGAGGTCTAGAAAGTGAAGCTTTTCACCGAGAAGCTCCAAATCTTGTGGTTTAGTTAGGTTAGGTTGACTTAAAATCCTTCACTGCCCCACCAGCATAAAAACAACCTCAAGGTACATCACACCTATCCTTCTCAGTCTTCTGGGACACCCAAGTATTTATGAGCTTTTATTCTTGGTGTCTGTATTCATGATGGAACCTCTGAAACCCAGTGCATCTGAAAGAGTAAAGTAAGCTGGGTAGATTTTATGTTCATAAGAATAGGGGTAGTGTCTGACTTATGTTTTATTACGTGGCAAGTAATTTATTTAAAATGGCTTTAATGAAAAAAAAATGTGTTCAACAACACCAAGGTTCAGAAAGGCAAACTCAGAGAGAAAGCTGTTAACTCTGGTAATCTTCTATTGAAGATTACCTTTTCAAAGAGCTTCCCTCATGGCTCAGTTGGTAAACAATCTGCCTGCAATGCAGGAGACCTGGGTTTGATTCCTGGGTTGGGAAGATCCCCCAGAGGAGGGCATGGCAACCCACTCTGCTATTTTTGCCTGGAGAATCCCCACGGACAGAGGAGCCTGGCAGGCCACAGTTCATGAAGCCGCAAAGTTGGACATGACTGAGTGACTAAGCACAGCATTGCAATCTTCAATAGGGCAGCTTCACTAAAAAGGCAAAAAATCCGATTTGTTGTTGTTGTTGGAAAGGGATAAACAATGGGTACACTAACAGGAAATGATCACGGTAATGGAAACAGAACAGAGACTTAAGGACTTTGAGGCTAAAAAGACATTAACAAGATGAGATAATGTACCAGGCAAAGGACTCATTCAACATTCATTCTTTCAGTTCACACTTTTGGAGCCTTATTGATATGAGGCCCTGTTCTATACCAGGCTGAACAAATCCCAGGACTCCTAAAATTCATAACATAATAAGATAGAAAGACTTTAAAGAATTTAAAGGGAGCAAGCATGCTCTGAGAGACATCGTCAAAATGTCTCAGGAAAAAAAGGAAGGAGATATTTTTATTATTGTTGTTTCAAATTTTGAGTACAGAGGCAGGAACTTATATCTTCCCATCTTTAATTTCCAACTAGAAAATAATGGATGAAAGATGTGTGAATAATTCATTCAGGAATTAGTAAAATGAGGGAACTCACATAGACAAGAAATCTCATCATCTCACATATAATGATTTATACATAAAAATATACCAAATTTTAAAATGAAAGTTCATATTGAATCAAATACACAAAACTAGTATAATGATCCTTTCTTCCCCTTTCAATTGCTCAGAGTCTTTATTTAAAGATGATTCTATCACCTCCTTATGTCATGGATTTTCTTGGAAAATGCAGCTAGAATTTAACAAACCTCCAGATTTATCCTCCACAAAAACTAAAGACTCCTCCAGAATAGTATCAGCATCTTACTAATTGTTGACATCTCAACAGATGTTTGTTGAATGAATGAAGGAAATACATTTTTTCTCATATCCAGTAAGTACAGGAAAATACAACCCTATCATCTATAGAAAAAAAAATTAATTTTGAAGGGAACCCAAAGTACTTCAGAAGATAGCAAGGTGCTATAATCTATCGCTTTCACTACTCGCTTCAGTCTCAGGTTCACCAGGAGCACAGGTTTGGTAACTTTAAGAATAGATCTTCAGCCACTCCCTTATGGTTACATCAAGCCAGGATTTTTCATTAAGCCTGAGGCTTCTTACTATCATGAGATTTAGCAGAAGAAACTCATAGTATCCTAAACCTTGGACGTGGCTTAAGTATGTCTCTCCAGCTTATGCTTCAGCTTTCCTTTGGACGGAGAGGGAGAGCAGTGCCCCTTTCTTTATTTCACCTTCTAAGCACACATACGATAGTGACCTTAAAATTCAAAATGTCTGAGATCAGTGAAGAGTCACTATGTCAATTCTAAATGTCACCTTCACCAACCATTCTTTACTATACTTTACTATATAAGTATAATGAAAATAGTAGAGGTTGTTTAACTGCAGCTTTAGTAGTGGGCTTCATAAAACTTTAAAATACATATAATATTTCACACACCATTCTACTTACAAACCGCAGCTGGGATAAGACCTGTAAGTGACAAATGCCATGAGAATGGATATTCTCACAGTATTTCTGGCACATCCAAACAGAGGAAGTCCCAAAAATCTCATGAGAAAATAAGCTCTTCTAAAACTCTCATCCCAGTTTTTTGGGCTTACTCTATATAGATAAACTTCCATAAGCCTTCAGGCTTTCGGGTCTTTAACAAAATCCACCAGAGCTTTGATCCTTCAGAGGTTTACCAGTCCCCAAGATAGACGGCGTTCTCTTGGGGGAAAAAAAAAATCCCAAGTTCCAATAAAATGGTTTTCTTAAAGCAGGAATTCTACTTGCGAACAGAAAATCATTTAAAAATCAGAGTGTTCAAAACATCCTTTGATGTTTAAAGCAATGATATTCTGTTTTCAGTTGTTTATTTGTTAATGGTTATTATTGTTTTTAACATTACAAAGTCCTAAGCCAGAACAGTTCACATTGGGGTTTAACTACTGACTTTCTGTATTTCCTTGTACAGGTTGGCATTTTTGAAAAAGGAATTATGAAAACAACCTTGCGGGCTCTTTTCTTCCTCCCGTTCTGCCTTCTGGATGAAGAGTACCTGCAAGTACGTTGGGAAAGGACTCTCAGGCTCCTCATGAGTACACAGCACTGTCTGTGTGTGAGGTGGACAGGGTGTGATCTCTGTTTACTAAAAAATGCTGCCAACTTCAAAATGCCACCTTATCATGTGTGTTCACACACTCTACACTGTAAAATCACACGGGGAAAATGGATGAAGTTGAGGATAAAAGTAAAGACAGAAAATAACAATGGTCTTTGTTGCTGCGCTGGAGCGGCAGCCTGTCAGGTCAGCCTTGCAGAGGTATATTCCCAAACCAGTCATCATTAATGGACTCACTTCCACAGGAAAAAAAAAAAAAAGACAGAGTCTGAAAACTCCGGACAAAAGAAATCCCTGCAGACAAAGTAAAAACAAATTAAAAGACCCATTATAAAACACAGATGCTACAAGGAAAATAAACTTTCCAAGATTTACTGGGCTTTGACAAACTTGAACATTTGTGGAAAAGACATCAGCAACAACTCCCAGGTATGTGGCTGCGAAGCTAGACTCCTTTCTGTTTTATCTTTACCCTCCCTACACAAGCTGCCAGGTTGGTATTCTTAGCTTCTGAACGCAGTGATGTGAGAACATGTGAATGTGGCAAACTGCCAGCCACGAGAAATCTCTAAAGCCGGCAAGAGCTGAAATTATTGACCATCTCAGATTATGTTAAACATTAAAGTTAATACCAGTGTATCTGTGTGTACACATGTATTTCTTCTTAAATGCAAACCAGAAGAGGAAAAATAAGACATAGATGCAATTACAGGCTTCCTTCCCATCCTAAAAAAATTTCCCTACCCTACCATGCTGTGAACAAAGGCAAATAAGAGCAGTTAAAATAACATTATGCAATCAGGGGATCAGAGCTGTAGATGAGAAAGTACCTTCAAACAGTATCACATCAGTGAGAAAGAGAAAACTTTTTGTTCAGGTTTCTAGAGGCACAAGCTACAGATTATTGCTAATGAGGGTCCGAGGAAGATTCTAGGAACAGAAGGTATAAGAAACTAAGAACTACAATGGAAACAAGTGGACCAAATGGAGAGGGGGGAGGATAAAGAAGCATTGTCTTTTGTTGTCATTAGGGATGCAGGGATAAATACAAAAAGCAGAGATTCACCTGGAAAAAAGCAAAAGGACACTAGGCAGAGTTGATGATTGGACACACTCTTATCTCCTTTAGGCACTCCATTTTTCAGAAGCTTTACAACAGAAACATATACAAAATGAGACTCCCAACAAGAGTTTCAAATTCTCTTCTCATCACCCATTCACAGGACCCACTCTTGTTCTGGGATACAAGCCTCCCAATCAGCGTCCTTGGTCCCCTAATATTTTAAACCCTCATGCTGTGCAACTGGAGTAATGAGGCATACTGAGAACCAAAGAGTGTGTGACAGGCTGCCAATCCTGGAAGACAATTCTACAGCAAGAACTCTATTACCGAACATCCCATGACTGTCCTCCTTCCAACAATGTCCTTGCTCTAAGACCTCACGGAGATAGACAGTTCACACTCAACATCACGTCTTTCCAAAATAAAAACTGGCAGTAAGTTCATACGGGGCTTATTTTTTGGTGCCTTGGCTTTCCACAGAAGACCAAAACGTCCAGTCTGCTTTTAATATCCCGCTGTGGAATCGACATGGATAAAAATCCAAAATATACCAATGTTAACTCTGTAGTTGAAAAGCTCCGAACTTCTTGACTCTGTCAAAGGGAGTACAATGGTAGCTTGTTTTGAAACAATCACTAAAATCTAGGCTTTGAAAAGTTAAAAACGTACTGAGCTCTGGCTTGCCATCTAATTTAATATTAAAGTTTTCTCAGCTAAACACTCGATAATTATTTAATCAAAACCAAATAAAGTCCTTTCCGAATATATAAAAAGTATCCTGTGCAAATGGGAATTTCCTGACTGTGGGCTGCTTGGAGTTGACATGAGAGTGTCTATTTCTCTTTTTCTTTCTCTTTTTTTTTTCCCCTTTCCTAGATGAGAATGACAAGCTTCCCAGCTGCAGTTCCAGGACTTTCACCTCCTTTTTGACCTTTTCTCAGGCGTATTCCAGTATAATCTGTAATCTACTCAAGTAGGAAGAGGAAACAGCAGCGCCCTGGTGAGAAACAGCGCCTTCTGACCCACATACCAAACTGGGCGGAAGCAATGCTTGTTCACAGGAGCCAAGGCGAGCAGAACACACACAATTAGGAGAAAATGAATAATGCATCCATATTTTTTTAAAAGACTGTTAACAGAACAAGCAAACAGCTTTGGTGACAAAGTGCAAGATAGGAAGTGTTCAAGGCCAATTCTGATTCGGTACTGACTTGCTCTCCCTGTAACTTTTTTGGAGAGTAATAGGTGGGGAAGCAAAGATACTGTAAAAATGTTTATGCATTTCAAGCAAAAACACTTGTTGCTTTTTCAAGTAGACAGTTCACAGCACAAGAGACATAACTATAGGTACTTTGGGGAGGGATAGGAGGGTAGAAAAATAGGAGAATACCCCACAAAATTGACTTGAAAACAAGAATCCATTTTTTTTTTTTTTTGCAAGATGGTGATTGAGGCTTTTAATGATACTGTCATCACTCTTTCCATCACATACAAAGGAGCTGCATGGAACTTCACACTAGTGCTTATTAAATGTCAGGAGAATTAAAACTTCACATTCTGGAGAATTAAAACTGCACTAATTATTAAAGTTATCAAGGCATAAATTTACAAATAATCAAATATACAATTTGCTAGGTGGTTTCCTTTTCCATCTGAATACTTTTTCATCAGTTAGTTATTACCTTAATGTGTTCACCACTGTTACATGTAAATGTGTTTTTCTTTCCTTAAATCTAAAACTCAATAAATTTAGAAAATGTATATGTAAAAACTAAAAGTCAAAAGGAGCTGCTGCTAAAACTATATGTAGAACAAGATCAGTCCACACTACTCTTAAAAGATTCTAAAGCTGTCTGAGAACAAGGAGCCTTGGAATGCAAAAATAAGCCTAGAAAGGGAGATGAGATCAAGAGTTAGAAACAACATTCATAAAAATACAAATGTGGGGAAACAGAAATATTTCCAGAAATTTTCAGAGATAAAATGTGTATGGGGACAGGCAATTAAATATATTGTGTGAACATGTTTTGTCTACATTTCCTTTCCACTCTATTTCTGGCACAATCTGTTCACAGGGCCAACCCAAATTTACAAAATGAATTTTTAAAATCTTTCCCCATAATTGGGAAGTTCATTACCTTAGTTTATTATTCTTACAGCATTCTAAGATTTGACATGAAGAACATTTGTAAGAGCTGGTTCTCTTAATATTTTAGAAGTTTCAGCAATTATTAATTCATTTTAAACATTAGGATTGTAGTTTACCACTCTTTCAACAATGAAAAATCAAAACAGTAAATGGACTATACTTAACACTAAATGGACTATACTTAACACTAGAGGGACCAAAGCAAACGCTTTGTATAAATAAGAAGAATAAAAGAAAAAGATCTTGGGACTTTTGCTTTCAGATTCACATTATTCCTAAATCTAACAAATTTAAGCAACCTCAAAATTTCCCAGTCTTCTGAACTGAGCTTAAGCAGAGTTTTGGGAGTAAGTGCTTAGAAGTGAAAACTTTTAATAAACTTAGTGAAAAGAATCCCCAGAACTAAAAACCCCATAATCTGACATCACTTAAACCAAATTTGGGATTAAATGAGTTCTCCAAAGTATAAACAAATCCTCATTGAAATGCTTTTTAAAAATATACTACATCCATATCTCTCATACTTAAATATCTTGCAATGATATCATGTCAACAGAGCAAACAGAAGCACTTAACTGACAAAGGAAAAAGCTTATAGAAACTTATCGGCATCATTCAGTAAATATAATGCTATTATTTAAACTGAACATATAAGATGTGGAAGAAGGAATTGGCACTGAAATAAAAACAAACACTGTAACAAGATAAAATACTGAATAAATTGCCAGATTTAAGGTGTAATGTTCTTACACTCCGAGGACTTGAAATAATTACAACATTTGCAGAACTGGTCTTTTTCCAGTACATTAAACACCGTATACTGAAAGAACTAAATATTAAAAGTATCCAAGTATTTTCTGCTGAATAACAACTATCACAGCACACTGGAAGCAACTTTCCTAATAATAAAAAAGACATAATTCAAAATAGCAATAGCAAAGATGCTCTCCACAACCTCCTTCTCGCTCTCTTACCCCCACTCCATAGAAGCCTTCCTTCTTTTAACTCATGACCATTAAGGATATTTTCTGGCTCTACTTCAGCATCATGACTCAGGTCATGAGAAGTGTCAAAGATGCATTTCCTTCAGATGGGAAAGAGCAACAGATTTTAACAACCATACAAAGATGGGAGTACTGTGCAAAAGAGCCAAATCAGCATTTTTGACAGAAGGGAAGATAAAACCTTTTATACTCACATATATTTTATTTCCAGCTTAAAAACACTTAAATAGCATTCTATCTAAAATATGCTTACATGTTCTGCTCAAGAAGAAAACAGGAAACCCATACACAATTTAGCTGCCTAAATTATCAACAATGTATGAGAACTGTTCACCAATCAAAAAAGAAAAAGAAAGAAGTCAAAGTATACCCTACGAACATTAATAAATAGTTCAAGTCTTTGTCTTCTAAATGTATTTCTCCAAAAGCAAAAAAACCATGAATTTACCTGTTTACATTAAAAACTACTTTTGATAGATAGTCCTTGAGCGAGAGAATCACAAAGAAGAGTGATACCTGACCCTACCTGGGGACCTGAGAATGAAGACTCTACCACCTTCCTTGTGACTCTGCTGCCTTAGCAGAAACACTTTTTCTTAATCAGCTGGATTACTGCCAGGAAATCAGATTCAATTAACAGTACTGTCGCTTTATATTTTCTTTCATCCATGATTTTATCAAAGTGTACATGTTTTAATCCATTCCAAATTAGACAGGAGTGAAATATTATTGAACATTTGTTAATTCCTGACCAGGAAAGATTCTCAGCACTGAAAAGGGAATGGCCTGTCTCATCTGAAGCTGCCAACCACGGCAATGCCCACACTAACTCTACTCTATCCATTTTGAAACAGCTTCACTCCTGTGCTTCATTCTAGCTTCAATATTCTCACCTGCAAAAACACATCATCCGATGTTAATAACTCTTTCAATGAACCTTAAATCCCCTTCCTTTTCTCATCCTTCTCCAAATTCTAAATGTCATTTTATGCTAAGATCCATTATAGTTTCTATTTCTCAACAGAAACCATTATGGTTTCTATTTCTGTGTAACCCTGGCACAGCACAGACCCCACTCGCCGTACCCTTCTACAGTTTGCAAACTTCAAGCCAGCAGTCAGGTTTTTACTTCCTGCTCAGATTCTTACGTTCAAGACTGCTCATGGCTGCTACTCCCAAGTCTCATAATTTCTAAATCTGTTTACTTGGGTCACTCCTGCAGACACTGGTCATTGGGTATCAGAATTTTCCCACTTAATTATCTTCCTCATTGGAAAACTAAGGCTAAGCTTACCTGCAAATTGATAAGCCAAATCCTCTTATAAGGAGCAAAGAAATGGATCAAAAATTATAACTACCTTTTAAAGAGATAAACAATTTTACATCTATAGAATTAGAAAAGGGTGAGATAATAAAGAAACACTCACAAAAAAGGATATTAAAAGCATATTGCAGAAATTTAAAAATCTGTAGAAATATAAAAAACCATACTGTAGAAATTAAAATGCAATAAGCAGGTTAGGAGATAAAGTTGGGGATATTCTTTTAAAGTAAAACAAAAAGACAAAGAGATAGAAAATGGAAAAGGAAGTTAGGGGTTCAGTGTAGGAGATCCATTATCCAACTGACATGATTTCGAGAAAGGGGCAAAAAAAAGAGCAAGAAATAAATTATCAAGAATTGAAGCCTCCGAGTGGGAGCAGTGGGTGCAGGAGAGTGCAATTTTTCATTATAAAATTGTGATATCATTTTACTTTTCAATAAATGTATTACTGCTTTGGTACAAAAATTTTATTGAATAGGTAAACAAAAATAAAACTCCAAATGTCAGCAGAAAAGCATCAGGCCTAATGATGCCTCAGTAGTGGAGTGTAATCACTGCTCCCATAAAGTACAGAGACAGATCCTTGAGTAGCAATATATGGAGAAAAAAAAGAAAGGAACTGTTAGAACACACAGAAACCATTTCCTCCAATGATTAACTAAAACATTTGCCTTCATTCAACTCCCTAAATTCATTCATAGGAGCTAGGTACCTGGATGAGATACTAAAACTAGATAATAAATGACAGCAGTTTATTTCAAAAATTTAATTCTGTAATAAGACTTTGAGGAATAAATCATAGAAAACATAATAAAAAGGAAGCTAAGGTATTACAAAATCTTAGACGGCTTCAATATCCATAGAACACCACGTTCATGCCAGGGCGGCCATGATTACAATCATGGGAAAGTTTATAAAAGATCGCCCTCTAGAGGCGTGTCTCATTAACCATTTTAAAACAAAACTTGAAACCTGCAGTCTATGACCTGCCAAAGTTAAAATACAGAGAAAACACAAAATATTTCATAAAGAGTAAAAAGCAAAATAAAAAGTACCAATATAGCTTCAACTGATAACTACTTTAGCCAGAATTTATTTTAAAGAATAAAATAAAAGAGAGAAAAATATGCCATATTACAAATGATATAGACAAAAGATAAAATAGTCAAAGACTTGTTTTTATTGTATTAACTTTAATATAAAGTAAAATTTAGAGATAATCTAAGAGTTTTTAAAATATATTCCATAGGTGATTTTATTTTCCTCAAAACTATCTTATCTTAAACTTTCTCTCAATTTTGCTATGAACCTGTAACTGTGCTATAAAATAATTTATTAAAAAATCATACTATCTTTATTTAGTAGACAGTTTCTTCAATTAGGGCTTGTGAAATAGAAGCACTTTGTCTTCAGGACAGTATTTATTATAAGGCCTCTCTTTTCAATCTACTTTCCCTAAAGAACTCATCTGCCCTCTCCGAGAAATAAGAGGGAATGACATAAAAATAAATTAAGGATGCATAGTTTTTGTGCATAGAAATGTAAAGACAAAGATGATCAACTAATTTATAAGAAAAAAAAACTCACTAGGAAAACTAATAGACTTAAAAAAAGAAATTAGAAACTTCACCAGAACTACAAGAAAGTACATGCAACCAGCTAAAAAAAAAAAAAAAGGTACTAAACTATGACAGCCTAAAAGAAGATTTTTATCCATTTAACATGTATATACTATATATATACTCTGTGTCATATGAGGCATAAAATTTAAAGCAGAGCTACAGTGCACATGATTGATTTTTCTTGGCAAAAATTAAAACATACAAATGGAAACTTCAATCCAGAAGTAAACAGTGATGTGGAAAGAGAAGTCAAGAAACATCACATTATTACTGATTGTCTTAAGGACGTGAAACTATATAAGGTTGAAACGTGTGGTTGCTTTGTATTTACAACTGTGATGTGGTCTGTATCAAGAAAACTACCGATCAACAAAAGTAAGTAATTACAATAAACCATCAAATGAAGGCTATAAACAGAGTTTCTAACAAAAACAAAGAATGCCTCATATAGATGCCAAGAAGAAAAGTGATGCTACCAGTTACTTAGAAGCACTTTATTAAAATAGGGAGACTTCAAGTCCAAGAAATTGGAGGCCCCATCTACTCAGAGTCCGATCAACTACTTCCATTTGAAAGAAGCAGAATCTGGAATTCAGATGCCTGAAGCTATAATTCCCTTGAGGACTTGACTTAATGGAAAGGAGACACCTCTGAGAACCACAGAAGTGAATCCAAAATCTCTCTGTTGATGCAACAGAAAAAAAAAAAAAAACAAATTCTTTGAAAGCCCTATCACATAGTAACTGCCATATTCTTGAATCTAAACTGGAAAACTAATTTGCAAGATAAAGAAATGCAAAGGCCAGAAAATGGATGGATTAATTTATTCAACAATATTTCCTAATGTATGGTATCACATACATAAAGAAAGCTGAGCACCAAAGAATTGATGCTTTCGAACTGTGGTGCTAGAGAAGACTCTTGAGAGTCCTTTGGACAGCAAGAAGATCAAACCAGTCAATACTAAAGGAAATCAACCCTGAATATTCATTGGAAGGACTGATGCTGAAGCTGAAGCTCCAATACTTTGGCCACCTGATGTGAAGAGCACTGGAAAAGATCCTGATGCTGGGAAAGACTAAGGGCAGGAGGAGAAGGGGCGACAGGGGACGAGATGGTTGGATGGCATCACCGACTCAATGGACACGAGTTTAAGCAAACTCCAGGAGATAGTGAAGGACAGGGAAGCCTGGCATGCTACAGTCCATGGGGTCAAAAAGACTCAGACACATTAAGAAACAATGTCAGAAATCAACTTACTAATTTTGAGTTTAATAATGCTACAAGATCCTATACATAATAGGGTCACAATTATATTTCAGTCACTTATTATTGGATGAATTCTTCATTTACTCTCTTTTCTGCATATAAGGTACTATACAAAAATATGAATAGTGAATAGGTCCTATATACCTCATCAATAATAAACAAAATCAATAATGAAACTAATCACAGCAGCTAATCTTCTCCTAAGTTATTTCATATGTGCCAGACACCATTCAAAGTGCTTTGATCCTCACAGGAACTCTAAGGGAGGTAATTTTATTATCCGCATTTTACTGATGGAGAATTAAGGCACAGGTAGAGCAAGTACTGTGTTTGAATTAAAGGAGTCAGAATGTCACCCAGCTTCCACCACAGGAAGTCTGACTGCAGGTCCTCCAACTGACTCCAGAAGAAAGTCACAGTCAATAATGGAGATCATCAAAAATAATAGGTAGAAAGCAGTAAGCAATAAATCCAGATAAAGAACTTACAGAAGAAACAAATACTGGAGTTAGGCACTTTATGTTAAGAGGGAGAAAGCACACTGCGAGCTGAGCTGAGCTGCCAAGATGCATTCAACATTTACCTGAAGAAATAAGCAGAAAGCAACTCAGGTGCAGAAACAAGGTGTCAACTGAAGCTGAAAAGCAAGTTATTAAATTTGCTTGAAGCGTAAATAATAATGGCAGAAAGGGTTTCTTCATTCAGCAAAAAATTCCTAACTGGTACAGGGAATGCCTCATCTCCCAGAGGACTACTTGCCTGTCTCCTTGAAGCTCCCAATACCCGCAACCACACTCACTTCCTATTTCTATGAGAGAACAGAAGCAGTCGTCTCTTTGCCCTCTAGTGTGAGTGCACGCATGCTCAGTCAGGTCCGACTCTCTGCGGATCCCACAGACTGCGGCGCGCCAGACTCCCTCATCCACGGAATTTTCCAGGCAAGAATACTGCAGTGGATTGCCATTTCCTACTCCAGCTTTGCCCTCTAACTTTTCCCCATTTTCCATCAATGCTCATTGAAAGGCCTGTCAATACTGGCCTCCAATTTCTCTCTTCCCATCCTTAATAAAATCCACCCATATCAGGCCCCCACGGCTCCACCAAAATTGCCCTTATCAAAGCCACATGTCCTCTCTTGACTAAATGCAATGGTATTCTATCTTTTTCTCAGTCCTTATCTTTTCTGTCCTATTGGCAGAATTTAACACATTAATCACTCCCTTTCTTTTCTCAGAAAAAAAATGAAATGTCTTCCTTTGGCCTCTAGGATTTCTCATGTGTGGCTTTCTTTCTATGCCACTTACTACTTAAAGTTGGAGGGCCCTAGGGCTCAGACCTGGGACATCTCCATCTTTTCATACTCATTAATTTACTAGGTGATCTCCTCCTGCTTTGGCTTTCTTTATCTATGCCTTCTCAACATTTATTCTCAGCCTGTTCCTTTCCACTGAACTCCAGATTCATAAAACCAACCACCTACCTAGCATCACTAGGTCAAGATCCCTCTTAAACGAAACATATCCAAAACATGTCCATGTCCTAATTTCTAATCCTGTCTCTATTCCCAGACCTGCTTTACCCCCGTGATCCTCATTTCCTGTGATGGCAGTCCCACCCTTCCAGGTGCTCAGGCCAAAAGCCTTACTGGTCACCCTGACTTCTCTCTCCCTTGCCTGGATTTCTGCAATATCCTCTTCACTGGTCTCAAAAGGGTTCTAATCTTACCAGACGGCAGACAGTGCATTTTCAATACACATCTCCATTCCGCAGTCTTGCCATGTCACTCAAAACCCTCCACAACTTCCCCATTTCACTCTGAGTAAAATTCAAAGCCTGACATGACCTGGCTGCACTTCCTCTCTGACCACGTCTTCTACTCTGCAGCTTGCATGATGTTTCTCAGCCACATGGGTCTCCTTGCCACTCCAGGGACACTCCAGACACATTCCCAGCTCAGGGGTTTTCCACTGGCTGTTTCTTCTGCCTGGAACACGTTCTGCAGATATCTGCATGACTTCCTTCCACAGTTCCATCAGAACTCCTTTCAAATGTCATCTTCTCAGAAAGGCCTGCTGGAAGCATCCTAATTTCAAACTGCAGTCCTCTCCGGTACACCCTATTTCCCTTCCTTTACTTTGTTCCATAGCACATAAAACTATCTATTTATCCATCCATCCACCTACCATCTATCCTATGTATCATACATATCACTCCACTAGAAAGTCAGTTCCATGGAAACAGAGATGTTTTCCTCTTTTATTCACTGCTGTATCCTCAGAGCTCAGGAACATAGTAATATTAATGAAGAGTTCTTGAATAAAATGAAAGAATCTTACAGATGTTAAAATGAAAAGCAACATTACCATGAATGGAAAGTTCTTCATTCTGACAAGTAATGAATTATTTTTATTAGAAAAGTTTGATAGATGTTTGAAAACTTTCATTTGAAGACTTAGAATCTACATTTTACCAAATACTACGTGAGGTACCAAGGTACAAATATGAATAAGAAAAAGATCCTCTCTTCATAGAGGTCAATCCACTGGGAGACACAGGCATGGCAATGAACAAATAACATATTAAAATATAATAAAAATAAATAAATAAAATATAATATAATAAAATTATGTTCACAGTACCAATACCAAGCCTGATAAAGACGACACAACATCAAGAGATGTTTAAAAGAGGTTTAAGAGATGAAGTGACAGTGTTAGCTAGATCAGAATGAAGTAGGGTTTTAGTAAACATTCAGGGGATAAAAATTATTTCGAGAAGAGTATATCAAGAAATGAATATATGTGGCCTTTTCAGGGAAGGGTATGGAAATGTAGGTGTGGTGGGACAAGAAGCTGGGAAGAAGATAAAACCTTCCATAACATCCCCAAAGCATGGTGAAACACTGAAAAACTGAAAGTAGGAAAGTGGAAGAGTGTATTTACGGTTAACAAAGAAAATGCTTCCAATAGTTAAAAGGAAAAAAAAGGGCTAAAGGCTACTGACACAGATGAGGTAAGAAATGATGGTAAGAGGTTCTTAATCATCTCTGTCATGGACTACTTCAACAGTCCAGAAAAGTCTGTGGATTCTTTCTCAGAATAATACTTACAAATGGGTGGGATATAATACACAGAATTACAAAAGAAAACTGTATTATTATATTGAAGTAAAGCTAGCAATTTATTTTAAAAATTAAGTTCTGCTATAGTAATACATGTAAATAAATATTAAAAGCAGTAATATTACATAATAATATATAAAATTTTTCAAGCAATGATGAGCACAAACCATATTTCAAAATATATCAACAATCAAAACACTTCAAAATATATTATTTGTATATGATACAAAAGCATCTGTGTTTTTACTGGTGACAGTGTTACAAGAACTGCTATTACCGGCATGTGTTGTCCATATTCATAGTAAAAGAAAACATTTAACTTTGGATAGGGGATCATAAACCTAAAGTTGAGATATTTTCCTATCCATGTTCATGGATCTTAAGAATGCCCTACAAAGACTAAGGTCCAGGCAACAAGATTAGAAATGAAAGAGATATTTAGAGAGAGTTATGTTTCAAATAAATAAACATCCTCTGTTCAGTAAAAAATGGCAAATAGATAAAATAATCCTAACTTAAACTGGATTGCCTCCAGAAAGTAAAAAGGAAATATCCCTATATCAACTGTTATTTAACAGTTTCCTTTACTTTGCTAAAAAGAGCACAGACAAACAACGGTAATACCGCCAAAGCATGATTCATTTTCAAGATGAATCCCTCCCCGTTCAAAAGTTTACATTGTTTTTGACTAGCATCAGATTGTTTATACACACAAACTGTAAATACATCATTTTTAGAACTAACCAACAACAATGCCCATTTTGTTTTGACATGTACCGTACAAAAAGAACATAAAGAAAAATGACCAGCACTCGAAAGTCTGCACTTTAAAAATGAAAAAAAAATGACGGAGTAAGCAGGTAAAACTCCAACTTAATAAAACTTCAGCACACATTATGAAAAGGAAAATGTCCCCTAAAATTCCTTGCTTTCAAAGGGGAATTTAACAACAGCTGTGTTGCCCAATAACCCATAATCTTCTCTCTGAGATGTCTTCTCTTAACTTTATGCAAAAATATTAAGAAAGTTGTGAAAGCAATAATGCTGAGACAAAATAATATATTTTGACACAGAATTCAAGTATTACTCTTCAAAGGTCAGATCTTTTACAAATGACAAATCCTTAATTGGCTGGCACTTTGCACTCTTCAACAAAAGTACATGGAAAGGTATTTGTTCAGCACTCAGTATGTGCTTTTTCCCCTTAGACGAGAGCAGAAATGACCTCAATTTTCTGTGCATCTTATGTCCAAAGTCTAACACAGAACCCGGTATATGGTATCTTATTAGAGAAGGAAGAGTGGGAAGAAAAGAGGAGCTCAGAAGAACACTCTCTGAAAAGGCACACATGCAAAGACTATACATTATCCCTATTTTTCTACTAACACATCTGGTTCTCTGGTCAACCTAGCCACCCAGTGTGCACACTGAATCTCTCTCCATGAAGTTTATGGTGAAACTGAAGTTAAGAAAAATATGCAACACAAAAAGCAAAGCCCTTGAAGAACCTATGTTGTTCAATGTTCAGTCGCTAAGTTGTGTCTGACTCTTTGTGACCCCATGGACTGTAGCATACCTGGCTTCCTTGTCCTTCACTATCTCCTGGAGTTTGCTCAAACTCATGTCCATTGAGTTGAAAATGCGATCCAACCATTTCATCCTCTGCTGTCCTCTTCTCCTGCCCTCCATCTGTCCCAGCATCAGGGTCTTTTCCAATGAGTCAGCTCTTCACATCAGGTGGCCAAAGTACTGGAGCTTCAGCTTCACCATCAGTCCTTCCAATGAATATTCAGGGTTGATTTCCTTTAGGATTGACTGGTCTGATTTCCTTGCTGTCCAAGGGACTCTCAAAAGTCTTCTCCAGCACCACAATTTGAAAGCATTAGTTTTTGGGGGCTCAGTCTATACCACCACCTAATTATAGAACAAAGTTGTACTGTTGTTTAGTAGCTAAAGTTATGTCCAGCTCTTTTGTGACTCCATGGACTGTAGCCCACCAGACTCCTCCGTCCATGGGATTTCCCAGGCAAGAATACTGGAGTGGGTTGCTATTTCCTTCTCCAGGGGATCTTCCTGACTCAGGGATCGAACCCGCATCTCCTGCATTGGCAGACTTTACTGCTGAGCCAACAGAGAACCCAATGTGACAAAAGTTACACCAAAAACTGTAAGGAATCATTTCTGAAGTAAAATGTCCTGCAAATAGCTGAAAATATGAATAAATATCTCAAAGCTTGCTAAACCTTTTAAACATGCTAAATACTTTTTTTAATTACTGTTTTCACCCAAGACTTATTGTAAAAGATTTTCATGGACCACTAGTTAAATATAAATGAATCACAACTGTTCTTATAAAAAATAATAGAACCAAAGCACAAAACATCATCTAGGTAGAAAACAAAGATCTCAAACTTGGGACTTCCCTGGTGGTCCGCCAGGTAGGACTTCACTTCCTAATGCAAGGGTTGTGGGTTGCAACCTTGGTCGGGGAGAGAAGATCTCCACATGCCTGTCTTGTGGCCATAAAACCAAAGCAACATAAAACAGAAGCAATGTTGCACCAAATTCAATAAAGACTTTAAAAATGGTCCACGTCAAAAAAATCTTAAAACAAAAACAACAAAGGGCCCAAACTTTTTTGAGTTGCAGAATTTTTTCCCAGGATTCTAGTTACAAATATATTTTTTCAGTCTATCTTAAAATTTCCTCCAAGGAAAAAATATATCTAAATTTATCTATTACATGTATCTTTAATTGACTAGGTATTACAAAAGCACATGTATTCAAGCAGGAGCTAAAACAAATAAGGATAAGGATATATCCAGAACCACAAAGATATACTCAAACAAGTACTTGTACACACATGTTCACAGTACCACCATTCACAAAAGCTAGAAGGTGGAAACAACCCAAATATCCATCAATGGATGAATGGATAAAATACTGTGGAACATACACATAACAGAATACAATTCAACCATAAAAAGGAATGAAGTGCTGATACATACTACAAAGTGGCTGTACCTCAAAGAAGCCAGACAAAACGTGACATATTTTATGACTGCAGTTATATGAAATATCCGTATCAGGTACATCTGTAGAAATGGAAGCAGATTGGTGGTTGCTAGGGACTTGGGCACAGAAGAGTGGGGAGGAATTTCTTAAAGAATATGCAGTTTTTGTTTGGCGTGAAGAAAATATATTTGGAACTAGATGGAAGTTGTTGTTGTAAAATTGCTAAATCACGTCCAACTCATTGGAACCCTATGGACTACAACACACCACGCTCCCCTGTCCTTCATTATCTCCCAGAGTTTCCTCAAACTCATGTCCATTGAGTCAGTGATGCCATCCAACCTCTCATCCTCTGTTACTCCCTTCTCCTCCTGTCCTCAATCTTTCCCAACATCAGGGTCTTTTCCAATAAGTTGGCTTCTTCCCATCAGGTGGCCAAAGTATTGGAGCTTCAGCCTCAGCATCAGTCCTTCCAATGAATATTCAGGGTTGATTTCTTTTACGATTGACTGGTTTGATATTCTTGCAGTCGAAGGGACTCTCAAGAGTCTTCTCCAGCACCACAATTCGAAAGCATCAATTCTTCAGCACTCAGTCTTCTTCATGGTCCAACTCTCTCATCTGTACATGACTACTGGAAAAACCATAGCTTTGACTACAAAGACATTTGTCAGCAAAGTGATGTCTCTGCTAGATTTCCAAGGAGCAAGCATCTTTTAATTTCTTGTCTGCAGTCACCATCCACAGTGATTTTGGAGTCCAAGAAAATAACTACAACCACTCTGGTAGTATCTACCAAAGTCAAGATTTGCAAACGTTGTAATCTAGTATTTCCACTCAAAAATGAGCACACATTTGCACTATGAAACAAGTACCAACATTTTCATATCTTCATTATACATAAGAACTCCACAAGAAACCACCAAAATATAAATCAACAGTTGGAGAAAAGAATAAATAAGTAGAAATATATTTATACAAATGGAATATGTAAGAGAAATGGAAATAAATGAATTAAACCTACACAGAAATATATGAATTAATTTCACAAACAATAGTGAGCAATAGTTCACTTTTTTAAAAGTAAGGAAGTGATTACCCTAAAGTCAGAATCATGGTTTGCTTTTATGGAAAGGGGGCACAAAAATGGAGTTCTGATGTTTTATTTATTGGTTAGGATGATGGTTATACAAGTATTTTCTCTAAAATAAAGTAACGACTTATATGTGTCTTTGGGATTTGGGGGGCTTTTTGTGCAACACATTAATAGAAATCCCACAGAGGTGAATTTTAAGATAAAATGCAAATGCTGCTCTAAAATATGTATGACTCAAGACTATCCCTCTCCCACAATAGATATTTCTTAATGAACTATACAGTACTGACTCTGGTTAAAGCCAGAGTTTTCTGGAAAAGATCTACAGAAAAAAAATTCTATCTCTAACTTTATGAAAATGGTCTTGAACACCATATTCCATATACATGGCATCAAGTAATCCTTATACAGTTAAAAAGTTAGGGAGTTAAAATATTACAGTAATGATCATCATCAGCATTATTTAAATTTATTAAATGATTTAATATATTAAGAATGTCCTCAAATGAACCCAAGATCTTCTTTGTATGAACAGAGTAGAAAAACGGGTTTACTTTATCCAGATCTCAAAAATTAAAGGTATAAGAGAGAAGGACTGTTGGAAACAGTGAAGAGAGAGAAAACTGAGTTTACCATGCAGAGGGGATCCAGAGGGGCTGCTGGATAAACCTGGAACAGGGCTACAGCGACCTCCTTGCTTAGACGTCAGTTCCTGTTCAATCTCTTCCAGCCCAGCACTCTTCTGGAAACGGCTCATACGATTCACGACTCGTGGTGACATATGTGTTCGAACACAAGGCTGGCCACCATAAGGGTTGATTGGGAAAACATGGGAAGTGCCCCGGAGTGTACTGACCACAACCCAGCGACAGTCATGGCTGAAGCATATGTCTTGCACCTAGAAATGAAACACCGAAAAACACAGAAATGACTGAAACTATTCAGATTTAATGAAGAATATCACACACATATTTCCAAATATAAACAGAAATGCTTGCCTGGTTACCAAATTTATCTCAGATCAGGTTATATTTTCAAAATGCTTATTTTAAAGATTAGACTCATTCTGAATAGTGATCAAAACTTCACATCAGGGATTTGATAAGATTTAGATATTCTAAAGGGAATTCTGTCCCTTGCTGTATAGAATGCCAAATCAGAAAACAAGACCCAGGTGGTTTCATCTATAAACCTATATTTTAAAATATATATATATATATATATATATACACATGGATAATATTCATTTCTTTAAAGGCATCTGCCTTCCAAAAAGTATAGAAGAGAAAAATTAAAACATACATTATACAATGCATACAAGGTGAAGTTATTAATCTAATCATTTGTTCAACAAATACCTGCTAGGTAACATGTTAATAAACACTAAAAACAAGAGGCAGATAAAATCATCCTTGAGCTCACAGCCTACAAGGAAGGAAAGACATAAGAAATTAACAAAAATATAACATATAAAAGTGAAATAACTATTACATATGAGGCACAGTGGTAACAAAAGAGAAGGAATATACAAAATCTGCTTGTGACAGGCAAAGAGGAGATGTTCGAGAGGGTAGATACAGGATCAGGAGTGACATCAAAAAACATGATCTGAATAGTTCTGGGTTCTGGAAATGAGTTTTGAAGTAGGATATATTTATAAAGAAAGGAGAGAAAAGCATTCTAATTCAGACGTATTAAGATATTCTACTTTGGATATAAATGCATAGACAAGATGGAAGGGGCTTCCCACATGGCTCAGATGGTAAACCTAAGTTCAATCCCTTGTTCAGGAAGATCCCCTGGAGAAGGGACTGGCAATCCACTCCAGTATTCTTGTCTGGAGAATTCCATGGACAGAGGAGTCTGGCAGTCTACAGTTCATGGGGTCACAAAGAGTCAGATACACCTGAGAGACTGACACTTTCACTTTCAAGATGGAAATGAGTGGCAAGTAATTCTGTATGCCAGAAACAACATGAAAGTCAGAGCAAGTGGTGTCTGGATTTTACTTAGAAAAGAGTGCAGTAAAGATTTCAATTCCGAGCAACTCCCTAGCAGTCCAGTGGTTAAGACTCAGCACTTTCACTGCCGTGGGTCCGAGTTCCATCCCTGGCAGAGAACTAAGATCCCACAAGCAGCATGGCACAGCCAAAGAAAAACAGAGCGTTCAGTTCTTGAAGGACGACTGTGGGAGTGAAATGCAGGTGAGTGGATTTGTAGTGGAGATAAGGCTAGCTGAAGGAAAGTTAGGTAGGAGTTCCTTCAATAAACACAGCAGCTAAAGGACCCTGAAGAGAAGCAGGAAGAGAAAATGTCTCAAAACACTCTGCTGCTGCTGCTACTGCTAAGCCACTTCAGTCGCGTCCGACTCTGTGCGACCCCAAAGAC
The DNA here is from genome assembly GCF_014754425.2 of Oryx dammah. Lineage (NCBI taxonomy): Eukaryota > Metazoa > Chordata > Mammalia > Artiodactyla > Bovidae > Oryx > Oryx dammah. The sequence continues at coordinate 50,038,676 of NW_024070192.1, read as the reverse complement.
GGCAGCCCACCTATGACGACCCAAATGCCCATCAACAGGTGACTGGAGAAAAGAGATGTGATACATTCATACACACAGTGGAATATTTCGGCCATGAGAACAATTTAAAAACAAAAACTTATGTATTGCAGTGGTTGGCAAACACTGCAGGCCATATGCTCTCTTTCAGCTGTTTCAACTACTCAGCTCTGCCCTTCCAGTGTCAGTGACCATAGAAAATATATACAGATCAATGCATGCAGTTACGTTCATTAAAAAAAGAACTTTTTTACAGAAACAACTGGCTGGCCACAGACCTGATCCAGGTAAAGTTAGTCACTAAATTGTATGACAGTGATCAGACAAGACACTAATATGGAATTTCCAGTATTTTCAAATTAACAAACTGAATTTATTCCTTTTATCTTGAAACCAGTCTAATGGTGACAATTTAAACAAAAATCTCTATTTATTTTTATACTTTAAAAAGATAGCCAAGTAAAATTCAATACTGTTTTAACCACAGTCTCTTGAAAAACAGGCAAGTCACAGGTACATAAGAAAGATTTCTACACTGACTAAATGATAAACTAATTTTCCAGAACATAAAGCAACTGTCAAACAGTATTTAAAAAAATAAACCAGACAACAAAAGTATGGTAATTTAAAGATGCTGATGAGTAGGATTTAACATGAAAAATGCACGTGTGTCTCTATTATATGAATATGAAAAATAGTAGCTAGTATTATAACATGAACTAAGTAAAACTCTTCAAGCAATCCAAGAAGCTAATTTTCAATATATTAAATCTTTGATAAGCCTAAATTCAGCTCAAAATCTTGACTAACATTCCAGAAATATCCTACAAATAAAAGCTATAAGTATTCATCAAAGTACAAGAATCTAGAACCTTTGAAATAAGAAGAAATTTTAGTTTTACACATCAAACAAGTATTTCATTGCAAGACGACTGATATACAAAAATGATCAATACACAGATAAACCCTAAACTGAACCACATGCCCACCCATTTCAATTATTGTGACACATCCCAAATGCCACGTTAATGTTATAATTAAAGAATCTCCTGATTCTTTATGTGAGAAATTTTAACTCCCAGCAAGTCTAGAATTACAAATAGAAAGTCGTTCCTCAAGTTCTTCGCCTACAGTAACTTTCAGCTAAACAACAGAAAAGCAAAAGAAAAGGAAGCAGCAGGCCAAAGAAAAGGGTAAATAGCAGAAGCAAGAGAGAAGAAACACAGCACCAGACGAATTTAATATTGTTCTATCATACACATTAACACAAGCCAGAATCAAATAAATAAAAAAATCTTTAGGCTTATTGAGTAACTTACATTCCATCATCAGTGGGACTAAACCATGTTATCTAAAACCTTTTTCCAAAACACTTATAATCAAGACAACTTCTTGGTCTTGTCAAGGAAAAGAAGTTTCCTTCTTTTAAGAATACTTCTGAAATGAGGTGGTGGTAACAAACAATATCAAGGCAAGAAGACAGAATCTCGCTAAAAGCTTATTTAGAAAACTGCTGTTAGAGAAGTAATTCTGCTCTATGACCTTAAAGACACATCAGGATACATAAATGAGCAGAGACGAGTTGCTGAAGACATCAGCAGTCAAGAAACTAGGGAAAGTTTAATCTTTTAAATAACGTTACAGAGGATAACAAGTCGCCTATCCACAAAATGCAAAATGATGTAACTCTCCATATTATCAAACAAGTTGGGTGGTTTTTCACATTTGTTAAAAATAAGAGATGGGGAACCCTCATTAGGACACTCATTATCATCAGTTTTGAGCTTTTAAATAAGCAAATGTCAGCATGTTTAACAAGATATAAATGAGAAATACACAGTGCTTAATTGTTCTGCAAATTTCTATTAGTTAATAATTTATTGCTCTTTAAATGCATTATTTGGCATATTTAAACATCTCACACTTGCTTCTTATTGTAATGATGCAAAATTTAGCTATGAGAAACCAATTAGGCCTGTAGAACACTACATTTTTCTTAAAACTTAGTACAGCTATATTTCAGTAATTCTAATTTATACAAACATTTTTTCAGCAATCTAAATCAATTTCATTGATTTATTCACCCAAACAATATTTGGGGCAACAAAAATCTAATATAGCAGACATATACGGAATAATTATGTCCAACATTTTATTAAAACAAAACCACAAGAATATATTCATTCACAGAACAGGCTGAATTCAAATTACATAAAAAACAACAGTATTTGAGCACTGGAATTAAGTGTTATTACATTTAGGAATCTAAGACACAGTAATCAGCATCACACAAGGCTCTAAATTTATGCCACCAATTTACTCCATGGTTTCAATTAACCAGTAACAGCAGTTTAAAATTTTAGGGTTATTTTAACATCCTAAAATCTAAAGTAGATATTCCCTAACTTTAGTGTGCTAAGAAGCACCTAGATTATCTAGAAGAAATACAGATCTTTGATGCCACATTCAGAATTACAATTCAGGAGGTGTTAGGAAGTCTTGGGGGAGACACGATCAAGAAATCTGCAGTTTTTGAACACTCAGATAAGGACTCTGCAACTGACCTTAAGTCTCTAATATGGAGCTAGAAAAATTAATTAACTGACCAGGAATCGCAGCCCTGTAGCCCCATACCAAACCTTAGAAATCATGTAAAAGATACTTTTTTAAAAAATTAAGTAAAAGCAATGATTTCCTAAGGTGTGAGTGGGGCAGTAGATTGACTGAAAAGGGCCAGGGGAAACTTTCTGAGATGATGAAAGTGCACGATACTTTTGATTTATGGTTATACAGATGTAACTAGTGGATGGCACATGGAACACCCAACCTCCTGCCTTCACAACCTCACCTGCCACCACTACAGATGCCTCCTATGCACTGCCCACAGCCTCTCTTACAGCAGGCGCTGACACAGTTATGATCAGCCAGACAAAAGCAGGATGCTGCTGCAGTATTCTGGGAAAGTATCCACTTTCCTCATAAAAGGAATTAACATCACTGAAGCTGTCCTTACTGTGTGAATTCATCTTACTGCTTTGAATTCAGAAACGATGCCTAGCGGAGTGACAATTACAAAGTGATCACAAGAAAAAGAAAGTCACTGAGACATTGTACTAAAACCAGCGGCAGCCTTCTTGTAAGGTGAGAAATAAACCCTGTGTTTTTATTTCTGTAGCCAAATATATGCCTAAGGATTCAATTACCAATTCCCTTTCCAACTCCCTTTTAAAAAGAAAGAAAACCTGAAAGCAGAGAGTACTCAGATAAAATATCTCAAATCCCAGGGTACTTACTATCCTTCAGAAGCCTGTTAAGAATGGCAATCAAACCATAAAGACAAGTCCCATATCACAAACACTAACTGGTCAAGGTCCAAGCCATCAGATGAGGTTATGTTTAACGAAAACAAAGGAAAACATTTAAAATAAGCTATGTGCCCAAGAATGACTATATAACATTAATTAATATACAATATATTAATATGGGCTTCCCTGGTGGCTCAGTGATAAAGAATCTGCCTGCCAATGCAGGAGACCCAGGTTCAATCCCTGGGTTGGGAAGATCCCCTGGAGAAGGAAATGGCAGCCCACTCCAGTATTCTTGCCTGGAGAATCCCATGGACAGAGGAGCTTGGTGAGCTACAGTCCATGGGGGTCCCAAAAAAGTTGGACACAACTTAGCTACTACTAAAAACAACATAGATATTCCCAACCCAACAGTTCAATGATTTCTCTTTCAAAATTGATAAACACACTTTCATTTAAAATGGTCTAACTGACAAAGCAACAAGGTTAAAAGCAATAAGCTGGTGTGAGAATAAGTTGCTTAAATGGAGATGTGGTTAAGACAGATAATCCATACATAGCGTCTAACTCATCTGCCTACTCCCTCCCCATATCGATTCTTCAGATTCATTTATGTAGTCAATAACATATTCAGGGGAAGCCTTTTAAAGCTAGGTGCTAAAAATTTGAAAATGAGCTAAAATAAGTAGCACACTGAAGTCTTGGGCATCTATGTCAGAGAAATGAAAACTCTGTTCACATAACATATTCATAACAATGAAAACTGTAAATAGTTCAGGTGAATGTTTAAACAAACTGTGGAAGTTAGGTTACTTACAAAAGGGTAACATGAGGGGACTGTTCAGTATCTTGACAGCAGTGGAGGACACACAAACCAGCACATGTGATTAAAATATATACACTTCCACACACACACACACATGAGCACAAGCACATCAGGTGAAACCTGGAGGCCAGTACATTGCACCAGTGTCGGTATACTGGTTGTCACATACTCTAGTTTTGCAAAATGGCAGCACTGGGATTAACTGCGTAAAACGTACATGGGATCTCTTAGTACAATTTCTTGTAAGTGCACATGAATCTACGATTATTTCAATAAAAATCGAAACAAACAAAACGCGGGTGTGACACCTTGGGAACACCACGGTGCCAGCAGCGCCACTGGAGCCGACTCCCGCTGAAGGTTGAACTTGAGTGGAGACGAGGATGAGGGGTGGCCCCAGCACGCCGAGGACTACAGTGTGAACCATGGCAGTGCTAGGAGTGGGGACAGAAAGGAAGGGGCTGCTGTGCCTGGATCCTCCCTGGACGCTGCTGAGCAGCACCGCTGCTCATCCAGAAATAACTGGCATGAACGCTTTTGGCCAAATGAGGAAAAAAGGCTAACACTCGTGGCTGCTCCCATCGTATCTGCAGGCTGGCCTCCCCCGCCACCAAGACAGGGGATAATGAGATCACCTGGCAGCTGTCACTGGAAAAACGGGCATGAGCACTTTAAACACATTAGTCCATGTCCTCGTGTAAGGGGAGACAGCCCATACCCTCGTGGAAGCAGAAAACACCCCAGAACAAAGCGTAAGCACAGTTCAGAGAACTAACGTGACCTTGTGCATGCATGTGTGCGTGCTCAATCGTGTCCAACTCTGTGCGACCCCATGGACTGTAGCCCACCAGACTCCACTGTCCATGGGATTCTCCAGGCAAGAACACTGGAGTGGGTCACAATTTCCTTCTTGAGAATATCTTCCAAAAGTAAGGCTGAACCCGCGTCTCCTGCATTGGCAGGCAGATTCTTCACCGCTGAGCCACAGCGGGGTGTACTATTGTAGTTTATGTTCATGAATACAACTAGTGGCAGTTTCTGCCTTGTGGCAGAAAGCGAAGAAGAACTAAAGATGAAAGTGAAGAGGAGAGTGAAAAGGTTAGCTTAAAACTCAACATTCAGAAAACTAAGATCATAGCATCTGCTCTCATCACTTTGAGGCAAATAGATGGGAACACAGTGACAGACTTTATTTGGGGGGGCTCAAAAATCACTGTAGATGGTGACTGCAGTCATGAAATTAAAACATGCTTGCTCCTTGGAAGAAAAGTTATGACCAACCTAGACAGCATATTAAAAAGCAGAGACATTACTTTGCCAACAAAGGTCTGTCTAGTCAAAGCTATGGTTTTTCGAGTAGTCATGGATGGATGTGAGAGTTGGACTATAAAGAAAGCTGAGCAGCAAAGAATTGATGCTTCTGAACTGTGGTGTTGGAGAAGACTCTTGAGAATCTCTTGGACTGCAAGGAGATCCAACCTGTCTACCCTAAAGAAGATCAGTCCTGAGTGTTCATTGGAAGGACTGATGCTGAAGCTGAAACTCCAATACTTTGGCCACCTGATACGAAGAACTGACCCATTTGAAAAGACCCTGATGCTGGGAAAGATTGAAGGAGGGAGGAGAAAGGGACGACAGAGGATGAGATGGTTGGATGGCAACACCGACTCAATGGACATGAATCTGAGGGAACTCCAGGACTTGGTGATGAACAGGGAGGCCACGGGGTGCTGCAGTCCACGGGGTCAGAAAGAGTCAGACATGACTGAGTGACTGAACTGAACAACTAGTATTAATGGCTTAATTGATTGTACTTACATGCTTCTATGTGTCGGGGAGTATCCTCTGCCATGAAGACTGAAGCCCATAGCAGCTCACCTACTAGGCTTTCCGTTTCTTCCCATGTTATGTAACAGACACATCAGAATCCAAGGAAAAAGTGAAGGTGGAGACTTAATGGCTGCTAAAGCATGCAGAGGTGTTATCCCAGTACAACATCGCCACCTGCCTGAGCCAGCATCCAAGCACACTCCCTCTTTTAGATGGCAGCTACTAACCTGCTTCTGGGTTCTCGACACTGAACAACTGACTCACGGAGCGTTGTGATTTTTTCCAGACCCGTACTGGGACAAGTCAATTCCAATCCAATGATGAGCATGGTGGAAGGTTCCAAGAGGGATTGCTAGTCAAGTGGGAAGGGTATACTCCAGAATGTGTTCCAGAACACCCCCAGGAGCACCTTGTTTTTACAACTACTTTATCACCTACTCTACTGCCTGAAGCAATGCCAGTGGTTCAATAAGCCCTTGAATCACAGAGTTTCCTTTGAATGCCTGACTCACTGATGTTTGGCTAAGATGAATAGTGATGGTATCCACAAGCCCAGAGCAGCTGCACAGCACCAACAAAAACTGGGATAGACAAACGTAAGGATCAATCAGCACAGCAGGATAATGGAAAGCTGTCGCCTCTGCTTTAATTGAGGAGTCACTATAACCGTGGGCCAGTGATGCCCATTCATTTTTGTATGGACGTTTTTGTGCTACAATGACAGGTATGACAAAGAACATATAGAATGCACAGCTATTTTACTTTCTGGCTTTTTAAAGATGTTTGTGGATCCCTGCTTTAGATAATCCCCCTAAGGACTATTAATAGAAATGTTATATTTATAATGAAATGTGGGCATCTGTCAATGGCCTTGCCAATGGTCTGGTGTGCCATGAACGAGATTATATACTGGCAGATTGCAGATGTCCCTCTTTTAGGGCCAGGAGCTGTACAAACACATCATGGTTGGTAACAGAAGAATCCGGGTCACTAAGGCCCAAGGTGCGAGTCAGCCACTGGTGAAGAAGGGTAGAGTCAAGCCGCTCATCATAGCCGCTTTGCCCTGCCCTGCATAGTGATTTCCATCCAAATTCATCAGTAATGCACCTTTGCCCATCTACTGTCCATTGCTTCCTATCATACGAAGTATACAAGATGTCACAATTTAAAAGCATAAATATACTACAGGTGCTGGGGGTTAGCTGTTCTGGACAATATAGTTAACAGGACTGCTCAGAAATTTGCCCTTTTTTCCTTATGTATTTAGTTGTTCAGTCGTGTATGACTCTTTGCGACCCCATGGACTGTAGCCCACCAGGCTCCTCTGTCCATGGGGCTTCTCCAGGCAAGAGTACTGGAGTGGGTTGCCGTGACCTCCTCCAGGGGATATTCCCAATTCAGAGAGCGAACCCAGGTCTCCTGCATTGCAGGCGGATTCTTTACCGTCTGAGCCACATCAAATAGAAAGTGTTATTAAACTTAGCTTTAGGTGCACAGACATTTAAATCTTCCTGATAATTTGACTCTTGAACATTGTGAAATATCTCTGGTAATAGTCTTTTGTCTTAACCTCTTTCTTACTTGATATTAATATAGTCAAATTTTTAATATTCATATGTTTATTATTTGCATGACATACCTTTTGACATGTTTTAACTATCATTATATTAAAGACTCAAAGACAATCTTTAGTAGGTAATTTGTCCCTTTAGTTTAGAGTTCTTTGGGCTGAAATATGTCAGTATTTAGTATATGATTTACATGGTTGAATTTTGATGTACTATTTAATTTTGTTTTCTCTTTATCCTCTCTGTCCTGTGTCTCTGTTCTTCCCTTTCGGCAAAATTACTTTTGAATTAATTAAACATTTTAAAGGAAGTTTTGTATTTTTAGGTACAGTATAAATGAACCTTGGAACAGTATAATTCCATATACCCATTCCCACCCAACCACCAATGGTATTATGCTATAGTTATCATATGTATTACATGTATACAATATAAGCCCCAGAAAATGTATAAATTTCTTACATATAAGAAAGTAAACATTAAATCAACATTAAATTTAAAATGTTAACATTTATATTTTAAATGAATTAAGAAAGGGGGGAAATTCCTCTTTAATGTGAAGCTGATCATTTCTCAGATATTTCATTACTTCCAAAATATCCAAGTTTGCTCTGGTTATCCTTTCTCCCTGCACAACAGTGTGGATTTGCAAAGTTTACTGTTCACTTCATCATTCTTGGACTTCCCTGGTGGCTCAGACTGTAAAGCCTCTGTCTACAATGCAGGACACCCGGGTTCGAGCCCTGGATTGGGAAGATCCCCTGGAGAAGGAAATGGCAATCCACTCCAGTACTATTGCCTACATAATCCCATGGACAGAGGAGCCTGGCAGGCTGCAGTCTATGGGGTCGCAAAGAGTCGGACACGACTGAGCGACTTCACTTCACTTCACTTCATCATTCTTAAATGATACTCTTGCTAGATGGAGAATTTTTTATTACCAGTACTTTTTTCTTTCAGTCCTTTAAACAAGATATTCCACTGCCTTCTGACTTCCATGGTTTCTGATAAGAAGTCAACAGTTTGAAAATGTTTTTTCTCTGTATGTGTTATTTTCCTCTGGCTACTTTCAAGATTTGTTTTGGTTTCCAGAAAATTTACTATGTCATTCTTAAACTTCAGCTTTGTCATATTCAAAATGTGTCTTTCAATAAATCTGCAACGTTTCCCATCTTTATTTCTCCATGTATTTTTTTCTGCCTCATTCTCTCTATACCTTCTCCTACACAGATCAAAAGGAATTTTGCTCCAGGATGGATCATACACAGGGTGACAACTATACCTAATTTGGAAAATTTTGATGAGGAGATGTGAACTTAGTCTGATGACATTTTAAAGAGATTTTACTGTTAAGAACTGATGTTGTAACGTGCTGAGATTTCCAGGGGTATTTGTATGGGGTAAACGTATTTTCTACATGAAATTTTCCTGAATTGGAGGGTTCAGAGAGGGTGGACTGTAATGAAGTAAACAGTGGCTCAAAACAAGACATATCCAGATCCTAATCTGTGGAACCTACGTGCACTACATTATAGTACAAAGAGTGACTATTACCTAATATGACAAAATACGTGATTAATATCTAGATCAGAAGTTATCCTGGATTATCAGTGCTAATATTAAATGGAATCATTTAATTATATTAAATACTTATTTAATGTACCCTTAAAAGATACAAAGATGAGGAGAAGACACAGAGAAGAGAAGGAAGAAATGAGACCACAAAGGTAAATACTGGAGTGGTATCTAGCCACAAGGAAAGAAATGCTGAGTCATCCGAAGTTGGCAAAGGCAAAGAACAGATTCTCTGTTAGAACTCTAGAGGGAATGCAGCCTCGCCAACACCTTGATTTTGGACTTTGGGCTTCCAGAAATGAGAGAAAATAGACTTCTGTTATTTTAAGGCCATTTGGTTTTGTTCTGTTATTTTAAGGTAATTTGCTATGACAACCACAGGAAAGAAATGTGCAGTAAATTTGTATACAATGTGAATTTTATGTTATGGACTCCCCATAACTGAAGTTGCTGGGTGGTATGGCAAGCTCATGTGAAGATTTTCAGAAACTGCCAAACTATCTTCCAGAGTAGCCGTACCACTGTACATTCCCAACAGAACTGTGTGCAAGAGCCAGCTCCTCCACTCATTCACTTGTTGAGAGTTCCCTTAAAATGTGGTGTAGATACCAGACAACTTGAGTCTAACTCAAAGGGTTTCTCCTGTGTTTTCTTCTAAAAGCTTTACAATCATAGATTTTATATATTTAAATCTATGGTCTAGTATGAGTTCATTTTTGTATATGGAATGAGACATGGGCTAACACTCATTTTTCACACATAAATACCCAGTCAGTCCATTACCACTGTTGAAAAGACTAACTTGTCTTCATTTTGCACCTTTGTCAAAAATCAATTGTACACATGTATGGAAATGTGCCTGTTACTATACCTTTATTAAGTCTAATTACTAGGTAATGCTCCAACTTTTTCTGTTTCAATATTATTTTGCCCAGTATAAGTACTATGCAGTTGTATATAAAATTGAGAAATAGCTTATTAATTTTTATCAAAAATGTTTAATACTGCTGGGATTTTAATGGAGATGGCACTGAATATACAAATCAGTTTGGAGAGAAATTATATTCTAACAATATTATGTACTGCAGCCCAAGAATATGGTTTAACTCTTTATTTAATCAGATCTTTACTCTCAGTGATGTTTTACAGTTTTAGAATACAGTCCTACATGTGATGTGCTCATTGTTTTTAAATTTAACAATTTTGTTTTAAATTGACAATTGTTTGTTTCTAGTATATGGTACCCAGAAGTCTTGTTAAAATCACCCATTAGTTCTAACTTTTTTGTGGTATTCATTAGATTTTCTGTATGTCATCTTTAATGTAATTTTACTTCTTCCAACTGGTATGATGGTGGTTCTTCCCATGGTTGCAGATTTCTCAGCAGATCTCAAGGGTTTTTTCTTTGTAGCTTTCATCTCTCTGATACTCAGACCTGAGAACTCCATGATCTTGGTCTTCCTAGACTCACCAATATCTCATCACCAAAGGAGTCTAGACTCCATTTGGGTCCCCCTTTCCTGTACCATAGGCTTTTTCCTGAACTGACCATCACAAAGAATCCACCTGCCAACCCAGGAGACACAAGAGATGTGGGTTCAATTCCTAGGTAGGGAAGATCCCCTGAAGAAGAAAATGGCAACCCACTCCAGTACTCTTGCCTGGGAAATGCCATGGACAGAGGAGCTTGGCAGGCTACATACAGTCCATGGCATTGCAAAGAGTCGGACACAAATGAGCATGCACACACAGGTACTTTCCTCCTTGAGAATTAAACATATTAATCATACCATTTTGCAGGATTGCTCTGATAAAATAGAAGTAACATGTTTCTAATATGCAGAGGTTTCTAAAGCAAGTGTACCATATATAAAAATTAGCATGTTAAATACAAAAACTACTAGTGTCAGCTTCAGTAAGACTTTACAGAAGTATATTTTTAAATACCGTAACGTTTTACTACATATGACTTTACTGATGAAAACTAAGAATATTTTGCTAACTACACATGTACTTTATGAGGAAAATTACTGTCAGATGCAGAGGATATCCCAAGTCATAGATCATAAAACAACTTAAGTCAACATAATTAGATCCACATATTTGATCCTTTTTTCCTTGCATGATTAAAGTTTCCTCAGAGTTCTTGGAAGATTCCAGAGTGACATGATTTTAAAATACTCAAAGACAGACAGATTACTTGCCATACAGATTTCATCATCAGTGTTAAATTTTATATATCATGTCAAAATCATTTCAGTATACATTTATAAAAATTAATTTTATGGTTATCAATTGTGTTTCCTTAGATCTTGATGTTTAAGGTTTAAAATTTTCCAATCTCCTAAATTATAGGGTGTGACATAGAACAACACAATTTTAATAATGCCTATCTGGTTTTCCTACCTGTTAAACAGGAATACCATTGGCATTAGCAAATATTACACCTACAAACATTTGTCCATGTGCAGCACACTGTTTTACGGATGAGAGACCCCAAAAAGTTTAAGCAAGATCTCTGTTCTCGTGTTAGAAATCGAATGACAAATAATGTTAATGCAAAAGAGGTATCAAAAATGGATGTAAATGTTTCACAAGGTGTCGGTGCTTAAAATGTTCAAATTACTGGAGGAGGAGCATATCAGTAAGTAGGGAGGACAGGACAGGGATTAAAAAACAATAAAGAAATAAAATGTGGGGCTTTCCTGGTGGCTCAGTGGTAAAGAAGCAGCCGGCTAATGCAGGAGACACAGTTTGGATCTCTGATTGGGAAAATCTCACAAGCCATGGAACAACTAAGCCCATGCACCACAACTACTGAGCCTGGGAGCTGCAATTTCTGAGGCCACGCGCTGCAACTCCTGAAGCCTGCATGCCATGGAGCCCGTGCTCTGCAACAAGAAAAGCCTCCGCAAAGAGAAGCACACACACCACAACTAGAGCAGCCCCCGCGTGCCACAACTGGAGAGAAGCCCACACAGCAGTGAAGACCCCGCCAAAGATAAACAGATAACATTACTTGTTAAAAAATTAAAAGAAATGAAATGTGCCCTGTATGGTACAACACAGGGAATATAGCCAGTATTGTTTGGTAACTATAAATGGAATATAACCGTCAAAAACTGTGAATCACTATGCTGTACACCTGCAACTTATATTGTACATCAACTATACATCAATGAAAAAAGTCTTCTCAAAGAAGTAACATGTGCCTAGCAGCACATTTTATACTGAAATAGGAAATCTTTACTAAAATGCTCATCTAATTGAAAACTTCCATACGAAAGCAGTAACAGCAAATGGTTATTAAACAGGAGAAAGCAACTTCATTGTGCCAGAAAGTAAGGACAGTGTCAAAGAATAATGTACACATTATAAGCTAATAGATATCAAAGATGTCAAGCTAATAGATGTCAAACTAACAGGCTCTAACTGGCCAAATCCGGGCTGTTCTGAGTACTAAAATAAATTTTGAATGAATATAACTCATTTAACGAAGAATCTATTCAACCAAATGATATATGTAAATAAAAGTAATAAAAAGTTTGATGAGGAATGGGATATTTATATAGTTTTAAGTGACTTTTCCTAGCCCACTATCCACTCAGGCCACAGCACAAAGACAGCAGACTAAAAATGTCCTTCTCCCAGTCTTCCCCTGAAAGCAGTATATTTGCATACTTTAAAAGCTGCTGTCTGAGGGCTCAGCTTCCAATCAGTCTGCATCTAGGTGCTGAGATCCACACCACATCAACAAAATGAAAAATAAAAATCATACGACCATCCCAATAGAAACAGAAAAAGCATCTGACAAAAATTCAACAACCATTTATGATAAAAACTCATTAAAGTGGGTACAGAGGGAATATATTTCAACATACATTTCAATATATTTCAACATAATAAAGGTCATATATGACAAGTCCACACCTAACATTATACTCAATGGTGAGGAGCTGAAAGCACTTTCATAAAAGCCAAAAGCATTTACAATTGCATCAAAAAGAATAAAATACATAGGAAAATTTAACCAAGGAAGTGAAAGACCTGTGCACTCAAAACCATAAGATATTGATGAAAGAAACTGAAGAAGACACAAATAAATGAAAAAACATTCCATACTCATGAATTAAAAGAACCAATACTGTTAAAATGTCCACACTATTGAAAGCAATCTACAGATTCAATGCAATCTCCATCAAAATTCAAATGGCATTTTCACAGAATTAGAAAACAATCCTAAAATTTGTAGGAACCACAAAACACCCCAATAACAAAAGCAATCATAATCAAGAAGTACAAAGTTGGAAGCATCATGCTTCCCGATGTCAAACTGTACCACAAAGCTAAAGTAAGTCAAAACAGCATGGTAGAAAGTTTAAAAATAAGAGGTACTATTAACAAAGAAAAGACCACAATTATTACTTTTAATTACACATTGTTTTCGAGTTCCAAACTAATGCAATAACAAAAATGAAACTGAAAACAGTCAAAAATTAGCATAATACTTGTCAGAAAGTATGTTCTATATAAGGGCTTCCCTGATAGCTCAGTTGGTAAAGAATCCACCTGCAATGCAGGAGACCCCAGTTTTATTCCCTGGGTCGGGAAGATTCCCTGGAGAAGGGATAGGCTACCCACTCCAGTGTCCTTGGGCTTCCCTTGTGGCTCAGCTAGTAAAGAATCTGCCCACAATGCAGTTGAGAAGATTCCCTGGAGAAGGGAAAGGCTACCCACTCCAGTATTCTGGCCTGGAGAATTCCATGGACAGTCCATGGCGTCGCAAAGAGTCAGACACAACTAAGCGACTTTCACTTTCACATTCTACATATAAAATACAAGAAAAATTTTTCTGAAAAAGTATTGGATCTCAAAATAGAGTACGGCAAAGCAGGAAAACATAAATCTAATACAAAACAATATATAACCTACTATACCTCAGCAATAATAATTTTAAAATGTAATAATTCCTAGATGTAAAAATTCTATAATTAATGATGCAAATTCTAACTGTATTAAAATGTAATTTCAATGTAATTCAAATTAAAAACTTCAAAATATTCTTTATATAACCTCAAAATAGTTTTATATAACTCAATATTCTTTATATTACCCCATAACTAAAATGCATTTCAATGAGAAAATGCTCAATAGCTGAAAATGTTTTCAAAAATGAACAATAAGTCTGTTATAAAACAGTAAAGTGAGTAAAACAGCATAATGTTGGTGAAAGGTACTGCTTTATTTTCACTTTCTATTAGAGGAATTTCTTAAAACATACTAAGTCTAAAGACTGCTATAATGAACCACCAACATCAACATCACCTAGCTTTAACGATCATTAACACTTTGCATATTGTTTTCAACTTATGTCTTAGTTTATTTCGTTCTGCCAGAACATTCAAAAGCAAACCAGACATATCATATCATTTCACCAATAACTACTTCAGCATGATTGCAGAATATATGCCTAATAGACTGGACTTGAAGAAAACAAACAAAAAAATGGTTTGGGGACAAGAAGAGAAGGATAAATTGAACTTCTGTTTTATCAACGTTCATTGTTCACCTACTGCTTATATTATTAACTGGGTCAAAATAAGATAAAGTTCTTAATTATCTGACCCAGTCTAAAAAACAGTATGAACTCACCAACATTAACGTTAAGCTCCAGTATGATATAAATAACCTCTGGATTAGATGTTATATTACACAAAGAAAACACCTTCTGAAAAAATATACAACTTACTTTGGCTTCAGTTTCTCCCCTGTGAAGAGTATATAAATGATGGACAGCACTTTGTGATGAGGACCAAGGATGAGTCAAAATTTGGAAGACGTGGAAGTCATGGCCAAGAGTATCTGTTGTGACTAGAAGCATTCCTGAAGGACACACCAAAAAAAGGTAAAAATAAACACCATTAGGTATGTGGATAAAATATTTTCACAAGGCATTCATCATACTTTAATATACTATTGAAGGGGAAAAGTGACCAAATATATAAGAACTTCCTACAATTAAAAATTAAAACACAGGATTTTTTTTTTCCCATGGGAATATAAAACCTTAAGGTCACATCAGTATTCAAGTATAGTGACATACTTACATGTCAAGGTTTTATGATGTTCTCATACAACTAGTAGAGAAAAGTTTACAATGCTGGAATCACAGAGTTCACAAACATTTTAAAATAGCAAATCTGATCACAAAGAATGTGAAAGACTTTCCTCCACGGAATTAAAACCCACTTTCACTTTTTCCATTTCTCAAAACCTGAATTCTAAGTTCCAATTTGAGTACTATTACAACTAATAATACCCTACTCAATTCACTAGTTTAAAACTTTTCTCCACTCTGCCTATTTATTTAAATTCCCTACTGACTTTCACAAAGCAAATTTTGATGAGATGTCATAGCTAAGAATTATGCACCTAACACAAGGTCACAAAAATTTTGGTTTCCTGTTCATTTTCACAGTTTTATATTTTACATTTAGGTCTTTCATCAATTTTGTGTTAATTTTTGTAGAAAGTGTGAGGTATTAGAAATTATCTTTTTTGGAAATGATGTTCAATTGTCTCAGCAGGATTTCTTGAAGAGACTAATCTTTATTCATTAAATTGTTTATCTTTTATTCTACATTCAATGTCAACATGCCAAAGACTGACTGGCCATATTAGGGTGAGTGTTTTTCTGGAAGTCCTATTCCATTCCATTGATATCTGTGTCTATCATTCACTAATATCACACTTTCTTAACTTACTATAGCTTGGAAATCACATACAGCAAGTCTTTGTTTTCTGACCTTTTCCAAGATTGATTTAGCTATCCCAATTCCTTTGCCTTTCCAAACACAGATTCAGCTTTTCGATATCTATATAATGGGGATAATGAACATCTTAACAATAATGAGTCATCTGATCTATGAACATCGCATATTTCTTGATATGTCTTGCTTTTTCTCTTTTAAGCATATCGCTTATTTTTCCTTAGTGCTACTATCAATGGTACTCTATTTCAATTACCAAATTTTCCTCGGCAGTATAGAGAGATGTAACTGCTATTTATATAAATATTTGTATGCAAGGAGATCCAACCAGTCTATTCTAAAGGAAATCAGTCCTAAATATTCATCGGAAGGAATGATGCTGAAGCTGAAACTCCAGCACTTTGGCCACCTGATGTGAACTAACTCACTAGAAAAGACCCTGATGCTGGGAAAGATTGAAGGCAGGATGAGAAGGGGATGACAGAGGATGAAATGGTTAGATGGCATCACTGACTCAATGGACATGAGCATGAGTAAGCTCTGCGAGTTGGTGATGGACAGGGAGGCCTGGCGTGCTGCAGTCCATGGGGTCGCAAAGAGTCAGACACAACTGAGCAACTGAACTGAACTGTATGCATACCTACATACTCTACAAATTCTAGGAGCTTTTATGTAGATTACATGGAATTTTCTTTCTAAACATATAGTATATGAATAGACATAGTTTGATTTTTCTCCTTTCCACACTACAAGAACTACATGCCTTTTTTTTCTCTTGACCTGCTATTTTTGCTGAGGTAAACAAAAATGACGAGAGGCAATATTCATGCCTTGTTCCATGTTTCAGAAGAAAATATTCAATCTTTACGCATGATGCTAGTTGTAGATTTTCTGTAAATGCTATGTATCAACTTAAGGATATTATTTTCTCCTTCTAATTTGTTGAGAGTTTTAATAATAAACAGATGTCAAATTTTGTCTAATGCTTTTCTGCACCTATGAGACGATTATGTGGTTTTTCTTCTTTGGTCAATTAGTATGGTGCATTTTAATAATGAAAGGTTATCAAATGTGGAACAATCTTGCATTTCTGGGATAAACTCCACTTTGTCAAAATCCTTTATTACATGCTGCTGCACCGATTTAGCTACTATTTTGTTGTTGTGAATGTGTTCCTGGGGGATACTGGTTTGTAATTTCCTTTTCTAATACTGTGTTTGTCTGTTTCTGGTACTAGGGTAAAGCGGGTTTGGTTGCATAATGTTCCTTTTATCTTATTTCTAGAGGAAATACTTTAATAAATGTCCAGTAGAATTTTCCAGTGAAACTATGTGGGCCTTTTCTGTGTTTGTGTGAAGACTTTCAGATATAGTAATTTAATTTCTCTTTAAATTTTGTTAATATAAAATGTAACAATTTTTATAATGTAAAATATATTGTAATGTTTTTTCTTGGAAGAATTACTCTCTGTAACTCAAGGAAACAGTCTGTAGCGTCTTTAGTAATGTCCAATTTTTCATTCAGGATACTGAAATTTTGTATCCTTTCTCTTTTTTTCTTGGTCAGTCTAGCTAGAACTTCTCAAAGAAACCATTATGGTGTCACTGGTTTTCTCTTTTCCATTTCACTGATTTATCTTCCTTCTTTTGCTATCATGACCATCTATTACTATTCCCTTCATTGCCCTTGCTTTAGTTTTATTTTCTATTTCTTCAAGTTTCTTAAAAGCTGAAGCTTAGATTACTGTGTCAGGAAGATATGTTGTTTAGTTTCCAAATTATTTTCCAGTTATTCATATACTAATTTCAAGTTTAATTCCATTATGATAAGAAATTAAAGTTTGTTTTATATCTCAGAACAACATATCTTGCTAAGTGTTCCATGTACACCTGAACACTTGGTGTATTCTATCAGTGTCAATTAAGTTAACTGATACTGTTATTGGATCTTTAACATCCTTACTTGTTTGCCTACTTTTGTGTTCTATTATTGATTAGAAGTTAACATCTCCAACCATAATTATGGATATTTTTTTCAGTTATATAAGCTCCCTAAATTTGAGCCCTATTTGTTTAGGTTCATACACATTTAGGATTGTTACGACTTCTTGGTGAATCACCTCTGTTATCATAATGTCCCATTTTGACCTTAGTATTTCCCTTATTGTGAAGCCAATTTTCTCTGGTATTAATATCACTACTTCAGCTTTGCTTTGATTGATGTATGCCTGATATATTTTAGATGATGAACCGTGTCATTTATTGAGATCTATAACAATTTATTTAACATTGCCAACCATTCTGTGCATAGGTATCAGCATGAGGTCAATAAATACTGTTGTTATTCATACAATAAATGTCAAAGATTGGACATGTTCTTTTTGTGGACAGTATTTCTTGACTCCTATTTTTTACTTAGTTATAGTAAGTCTGAATTATCACAATTCTACTACTATGTTTTGATTCCACATTCCCACAGCAAAATTATTTCTGCACATGAAAAACAATTCAGTGGAAACATCATTATGACAGGAAATGTGATGCACTTGTATTTATAGCACAAATATATTACTCATTCCCAAACATAAACTTCACTTTCTTTTATTAGCGTATCAATGATTTACTCATAATTAGCATTCACATAGTAGTCCCTATTAGCCAAATCAAGACTCTTATTGTTTTGCATATAAAAGATAATCACAAATAAAAACTTTTCAACATGCTCCTAGTTTTTCAAACTGGTATGCAAAACAACTTCAAATTTTAAGAGAATTAGCCATTGAAAATCTACCAATTATCTTCTTGTATCCTGTCTCAAAACGTTTTCTTCCACTTATTCATGCAAATACAGCTTATATAACTCAGAAATAAGTCCAACTTTTTGACAAAACTTTAAAATAATTTAAAAAAATTTATAGAGAGGAAAGGAGGAAATAGCTAGTGTAGTACTATACCAATAATATGCTTCCTTTGAATTTATAATTTCCTCTTTTGCACACATTCTGCAGGAAGAAATGACAAGCTTTTTTTTTTTTTCTAGAAAACAAGTTAAAAAGCAGATATACATAAAAGGAAAAACATGTACAGAGTAGACTGTGGCTTGAGAACTATTTATGCAGCATCAGAAGACTAAACCAGACTCCAGCCTGGCCATAAACTAAACCCACGCCCCAAATGAGGTGCCAAGCCACAAAAAGCATTTGCGTCATCTGGGAATACAAGGAAAAGAAGGACTTCTAATTATAGGGCCTGGAAGCGGAAGCCTAGAGTGATTAGCTGTTTAGGCGCTGCTGTATGTTTATCTGGAAGCTTCCTTTCCTTCACTCTCAGCCTTAAGTTTGATAGATGAGCGCTAGCATTAGAGGGTAGGGACTAAAGCTGCTGATGGTACATGGCGTTCCCCAAAATCTGAGGTAGCTGAAGACTGAACATTAAGGTTTTTGTGGCCTCATAAGAACATAAGTCTTTTCAACTGGGCGTCAGCTGGTTAGCCCAAAAGGCAAAATTAAAGAGTAGCAAACCTCGACTGGGCATATGCTATAAAATCTTGGAAACTTGAGTAGGGATGTCTTTTCTGCCATATCCTATTTATAACACCTACCTAATTGTATGGTTCTTTATCACATGCACACATATGAACTGGAAGGCAAATTACCAGCTTATTCACACTCTCCTCCAAAAACAGACATAACCACTGATATGTCGGCTCAAATGGAAATCTTTACAGGAATTCAGATTATCATCACTCATAAATAACTGTACATTTTAGTATTAATTATTACAAATTTAATACTTTCTCATCAACAGCTGTAGAGATGAAAATCTAAAAATTATTAAAGTTTGTAATTTACAAACATTCTAACATCTTTATTTAAATAATTACTTTCTTCCTTTCACTTTACATAACATGAAACTGTTACCATTCTGAAGATATCTGGCCATATCCAACGGCCACATCCAAAGGCCATAATCAAGATAGAGAACATGTGAAAAAATTCTCTTCTATTTGCAGTCCATCCCCTCCCCATCATCTGGCCCCGGCAACCACTGATTGACTTTCTGTCATTACAAATTAACGGTGGCATTAATGGTAGAGAATCTGCCTGCCAACACAGGAGACGCAGGTTTGATTCCTGGGTCAGGAAGATCCCCTGGAGGAGGAACTGTGGTGTTGGAGAAGACTCTTCAGAGTCCCTTGGACTGCAAGGAGATCAAACCAGTCCATTCTAAAGAAAATCAACCCTGAATATTCACTGGAAGGACTGACACTGAAGCTCCAATACTTTGACCACCTGATGCGAAGAAATGACTCACTAGAAAAGACCCTGATGCTGGGAAAGACTGAAGGCAGCAGGAGAAGGGGACGACAGAGGATGAGATGGCTGGATGACATCACCAACTCAATGGACATGAGTTTGAGCAAGCTCTGGAGATAGTAAAGGACAGGGAAACCTGCTGTGTCCAGGGGGTCACAAAGAGTCAGACGCAACTGAACTGAGCTGAGGCACATTTAATTTGATAAGAAACTGAGAAAATGTTTTTTCAAGGCGGCGGTATCATTTTACCTTCCCATGAATCCCATAATTTTGCAACATTTGGTGTTGCTGACATTCTTAAATTTAATCACCTCAGTGAGTATTTGGTGGGTTTCTTATGGTTTAAAAATGCTATGCTCCTTGGCGATCAGTGATGCTGGGTGCTAAATAGTTACTTCCATTTTTCCATGACTTTACTGTTCAAATCCTTTTCTTATTTTAAATTGTTTTGTCTTCATTTTATATACATTAAAATTATATTTTATTACATTATAAAAATATAAAAATATGTATATGTGTATATATATATATCAGATATATACTCATAGCTTATATATACCAGTTCACTTGCTTAACCATAAGTTTCCCAAGTAATGACCAATCTGATGGTTTGTTTTTTTGGTGTCCTATCTAAGAAATCGTCCTCTATGCCTCCTGGGTTACAATGATACAATCTTTACATTTTCTTTTTGAAGATTTATAGTATTAGGTTTTAAATTAAGTGTATGACTGATTTTAAGTTAAATTTTTGTGTATGGTGTTAAGGAAAAGTTTTGCTGTTGTTCAGTAGCTAAGTTGTATCCAATTCTTCGTGACCCCATGGAGCATACCAGGCTCCTGGGTCCTTCAACATCTCCAAGAGTTTGCTCAAATTCATGTCCATTGAGTCAGTGATGCTATCCAACCATCTCATCCTCTGCCACCCTCTTCTCCACCTGCCCTCAATCATTCCCAGTATTAAGCTCGTTTCCAGTGAGTCAGCTCTTCATATCAGGTGGCCAAAGTACTGGAGTTTCAGCTTCAGCATAAGTCCTTCCAATGATATTCAGGGTTGATTTCCTTTAGAGTTGACTCATTTGATCTCCTTTTGTCCAAGGGTCTTCTCCAGCACCACAATTAAAAACCATCAATTCTTCGGCACTCAAACTTCTTCATGGGCCAGTTCTCAAATCCATACATGATTACTGGAGAAACCAGTTTACTTTTCGCCAAATGGATATTCCAGTTGTTCTAGGACCATCTCTTGAGAAAATCATGCTATCCCTATAGTGAATTACTTAACACTTTGGTCAAAAATCAAATCATCATAAGAGTTTGATCAATTCCTGGATTTTATTCCATCCATCTACGACCATACTTACCCAAAACCATCCTTTCTATATTACTAAATACTTATTTTAAAAAGTATATATTTAAGTAAGTCAGAAACTTAGGTAGTGTCAGTTTTTTTAAATTTATTCATCTTTTTCAAGATTGATTTGACTATTTTATTTTAGATCCTATGAATCTCCATATCATTTTACAATAAGCTTCTGTTGATTACTTCTGGTTTAAACATTCACTTAATAAAGTTAACTAATACTGAACAATGTTAACACAAAACACTAATAGGATTTAAAGCACAAAAGTGATAAAATATCTTTATGAAAATGTGGTTTTCTCTCATAACTAAATATATGATTTTTCTTATCATATAATATTATAATCATCACAACATAGAGGTCACTAGGATGGCAAAAATGTACAATTTTTAGATGAAGTAGTTATCTTGGGGACACTATTATGTACCAACACAATGCTATTGCCCTATACAGATACAAATACACAAACACAAAAGCAGTACTCACTTAATGTCACAATCACTGCCACAAGTTCATAATAAAATACAAAATGAATGAAGGTTAACAGAAATTTGGTAGACAGATCAGTCTGCTTAGAAGACATATTTTATATATTAACATTTTAAGATTTAATTTGAAAGGTAAATTTGGAAATTTAGGAATTTCCAAAGGAATGGCATTTGATGTACTTCAGAGATGCGTGAAAACAGAAACTTTAAATTTTCTGGATGGAATGTATACAGAGGTGGATATGTGTGTGTGTGTATGTGTGTATAGAAATTCACCAAGCTATACACACATTTGTACACACAATCTGTATCATGTAATTACAGCTCAAGAAAAATGAAGATGAACCAAAACAATAACAAGGATGAGGGAACAAGATAATTTTTATGGCTTTAGCTAGAGTGAAAGAAGAGAGAGATGATAAGATGGTAAATAGAGCAGTTAGAAAGTCAAAACTCTACCCCTACAAGTGGAAAAAAAGACACATCAAAAAAACAGCAGTCACAGAGAGATGTATATGAAATGACAATACATAGAAAGGAGTCAAGAAAGAGGTCTACAAGTCTCAGATGTGCAAACTGGCCAAATGATGGTCAAAGCAGCATTATTCATGAATTCCACTTTGTATACACAAAAATACAACAGATTTAGTTCAGAGTTCTGGCAGGGGAGATCAGAAACTATGTAACACATAACAATTAAATGGAAGATAAAACTGGGTCATCTAACTTAGCACTTTCACTTTAGGAATATTTGCAAATGTAGCAAATATTTTTCTTAGCCCATCAGAAAGATATGATTTGAAAAGAAAGACTAACAACAATAACAAGAATAATCAAAATCTTCCCATGAAATAATCAAAAGTATGACATCAGAGTGGGGGGAACCTAGTTTATTTTTTATTAAATAATAATATTATTTCTTCTATGCTGTTGGTAAGACTTTGTTTAGATTATATATATTAAGTTTGAGTAGACTGCTGTTTTTATGTTTTCTTTTTCATCTTCCATTCCTAAATCCATTCCCCATTGCCATCCTTTCCCCACCATAAGTAAACATCATATTGAATTTAATTATATGTTCTTTGAAATACATATATCCTTGAAAATTTTTCAGAGTACTGGTCAAACTATTTAAAGATATATATATATATATATATTTATATATATGTGTGTGTGTATATATATATATATATATAAATAAATAATATGTACAGACAGAGTGTTAGTCACTCAGTCATGTCCAACTGTGTGTGACTCCATGGACTGTAGCCCACCAAGCTCTTCTGTCCATGGGATTCTCCAGGCAATAATACTGGAGTAGGTTGCCATTCCCTTCTCCAGAGGATTTTCCCAACCCAGGAATCAAACCCCGGTATCCTGAATTGCAGGCAGATTCTTTACTGTCTGAGCCACCAGGGAAACCTCCAACATGTATATACATATATTTAGTATATGGCAAGAATACAGACCAGTCTGAACGAGGAAACTGAAAGAAGCCTGAAGCTGGAGAAGGGCCAGAGTATACGAGAAGAGTGGAAAGGAAAAGGGACAATGATAGTCAAGGCTTAACCGTTTTAAAGTTGTCCTGATAAGCAAAAGTTCAGTTCAACCTTGGCTACTTCGCCTGTATCTACTTGGTTATAGACATCCTTTTTTACCTTTTTCAAAATTTAACACTGGATCTAGTACAATATTTGCAGCTGCAGCGTTATGGGCATTTATATTTACCTCACATTTTTACATGGTAGGTATGCCACTGTATGTATTCACATCTTTCATTGATCCATTCAGTATTAACTGAGCACGTTTGCTGTGGCCACTGCAAGCATTCACATCTTTCATTAGTTCATTCAGTATTAACTGAGCCACTGTATGTATTCACATCTTTCATTAGTATGAAAGAACCACTGTATGTACTCAGTGACTTCATCTTTCACGAGCTCATTCAGTATCACCTGAGCACCTCTGCTGCAGCAGTGGTGATAGCGAAGGAGCAGGGTTCCTTCTTATGGATGGACATTCAGAATCCAGGGCTGCATTAGGACTTTCATATACCCTGGACATTTTTGCCTTCATTGGCCTCCTCTTCCATGAAAAAACTATTTTATGACTACAGTTGCTGGTTTAAATGTATATTATGGATATTAAGGCATTCCATTAAAACTTTATATATACTTTTGCATTTTAAAGGAATTAAACATTTTGACGGGACCCTAAAATGACTGTGGGCATGCTGCCTACTGTACTTTATGGCAAATCACACCTGAAAAATTCCCTCTGACTCTCATATAAGCCCAGTGCCACAATGAATGTAGAGCGAACACAACAAATTCTTCAAGGAGTAACTCATTACGCGTGAGTAAAAGATACCACTTTACAAGATGAAAAAACAGGAGAGTAACTACAGACTTCTAATGGAAACATCCCCACGACAGGGTCGGGGAGGAGGCAATAAACTCTTCAAGCTGCTTTTGCACTGCTAGTGACACAGCATACGTGACTAACGCTAAGACACCTGAAACTGTCAGGTGAGAGGAAAAACCTAAAGCCACCTAATTCTATAAATTGAGAAGACACTGTAAATGTTAACAAAAATCAAGACAAGGTATTTTTCTGACCATGTGCTATGAGCAATGGGGAAAACTACAAGAAACAAACAAAAAAAAATCCAACTGTTTAAATGATTAACCCAAGACCACCAGCACCTTTCAATATATAGCATTTAAATAACCAGAAAAATGCCAAGTCTGTTAAAGATGCAGCCAAGCATTCAGAGGGGTTCATGTTTAATCTACTTTACTAGAGACCAAACATTCATTTTCCTCTTATTAATGGATGGAAAAGCAATTTCCCTGCCAAGGAAGGGTAATTATTTAAGACGTGGATGTGTTGCCCTTCACAGCTCTAGGCTACTCAGCTGGCAGAAGTAACGCCTCTGGAAAGCAGAACAATTATTTACTGAATTAAAGACAACAGGTCTGTGAGAAACATCAGGCCACACTGCAGAGAGCTGAGAATTTCTTCCTTATGTTTCTAATTTCTAAACTAATTAATTAAAAAATATATATCTTCTTTGATGTCAAATGTCATGAAACTAATAACATTCCCATCTAGTGTACCAAGTCACAAAAATGTAATGTAGTTTCCTTCCACAAGATACTTTTAATTTCAATATTAATTACATGTGATATGCACCTGCATTTAATATAATCTGCATCATGGAACAATCCCACAATTGAGGGAGGGAGACAATTTTTGTTCAAATCAGAAATTGGAAATAAGTTGGTTTTATTCACAAACGACTAAGTACATTAAATTAATCCCTTATCATGGCCCTGATTATGTTGTTGTTCAGTTGCTCAGTCATGTCCGACTCTGAGACCCATGGATTGCAGCATGTCAGACTTCCCTGTCCTTTACTATCTCACTCAGTTTATTCAAATTCAAACCATTGAGTCTGTGATGCCATCCAGCCATCTCATCCTCTTTTGCCCCCTTCTCCTCCTGCCCTCAATCTTTCCCAGCATCAAGGTCTTTTCTAATGAGTCAGCTCTTCACATCAGGTGACCAAAGTATTGGAGCTTCAGCAACAGTCCTTATAATGAATATTTAGGACTGATTTCCTTTAGGATTGACTGGCTTGATCTTGTTGTCCAAGGGACTCTCAAGAGTCTTCTCCAACACCACACTTCAAAAGCATCAATTTTTTGATGCTCAGCTTTCCTTATCGAACTCTCACATCCATCCATGACCACTGGAAAAACCGTATCTTGACTAGATGGGCCTTTGTTGGCAAAGTAATGTCTCTTTTTAATACACTGTCTAGATTTGTCATAGCTTTTCACCTAAGGAGTAAGCGTCTTTTAATTTCATGGCTGCAGTTACCATCTGCAGTGATTTTGGAGCCCTAGAAAATAAAGTCTGCTACTGTTTCCACTTTTTCCCCATCTATTTGCCATGAAATGATGGGACTGGATGCCATGGTCTTAGTTTTCTGAAAGGTGAGTTTTAAGCCAGCCTTATCATTCTCCTTTTTCACCTCATTTAAGAGGTTCTTTAGTTCCTCTTCAGTTTCTGTCACTAGAGTGGTATCATCTGCTTATCTGAGGTTGTTGATATTTCTCCCAGCAATCTTGATTCCAGTGTGTGCTTCATCCGGCCCAGCATTTCTCATGATTCTCTGCATAGATGTTAAATAAGCAGGGTGACAATATACAACCTTGGTGAACTCCTTTCTCAATTTTTAACCAGTCGGTTGTTTCACATCCGGTTCTGACTGTTACTTCTTGACCTGCACACATGTTTCTCAGCAGGCAGGTAAGGTGGTCTGGTATTCTCATCTCTTTAAGAATTTTCCAGTTTGTTGTGATCCACACAGTCAAAGGCTTTAGCGTAGTCAGTGAGGCAGTTGGATGTTGGTGAGCCAATGGATGCTCCTCTCCTTTTATAAGTCCAGCTTGCACATATGAAAGTTGTCAGTTCACATATTGCTGAAGCCTAGCTTGAAGGAGTTTGAGCATTATCTTGTTAGCATGTGAAATGAGTGCTATTATACAGCAGTTTGACCATTCTTCAGCATCACCCTTCTTTGAGATTGCAATAAAAACTGACCTTTTCCAGTCCTGTAGTCACTGTTCATTGGAGAAGGCAATGGCAACCCACTCCAGTTTTCTTGCCTGGAGAATCCCAGGGACAGGGGAGCCTGGTGGGCTGCCGTCTCTAGGGTCGCACAAAGTCGCACACAACTGAAGCAACTTAGCAGTAGCAGCAGCAGCCACTGTTGAGTTTTCCAAATTTGCTGGCATATTGAGTGGAGCACTTTAATAGCCTCATTTTTTAGGATTTTAAATAGCTCAGCTGGAATTCCATCACCCTCATTAGCTTTGTTCATAGTAATGCCTCCTAATGCCCAACTGACTTCACACCCCAGGATATCTGGTTCTAGCTGAGTGACCACACCACTGTGGTTATCCAGGTGATTAA
This sequence comes from Oryx dammah, assembly GCF_014754425.2. Classification (NCBI taxonomy): domain Eukaryota; kingdom Metazoa; phylum Chordata; class Mammalia; order Artiodactyla; family Bovidae; genus Oryx; species Oryx dammah. Next base: position 50,011,637 of record NW_024070192.1, on the reverse strand, counting down.
GACCCTTGTTGTACAGTTCTTCTGTGTCTTCTGGCCACCTCTTCTCAATCTCTTTAGCTTCTTTTAGGTCCTTGCCATTTCTGTCCTTTATTGTGCCCATTTTTGCATGAAATGCTCCCCTGGTATCTCCAATTTTCTTGGGGAGATCTCTAGTCTTTCCCATTCTATTGTCTTCCTCTATTTCTTTTTTTTTTTTTTCCTCCGCCTCCCTGAAACCCAGCTTGTACATATTGTCTTCCTCTATTTCTTTGCACTATTCACATAAGAAGGCTTTCTTAACTCTCCTTGCTATTCTCTTGAACTTTACATTCAGTTAGTTGGGTATATTTTTCCTTTTCCTTTCAATTCTCTTCTTTTCTCAGCTATCTGCAAGGCCTCCTCAGACAATGACTTTGCCTTCTTTCATTTCTTTTCCTTTGAGATGATTTTGGTCACTGCCTCCTGTACCTGGTGGCTCAAACTACGATAAGAATCTGCCTGTAAGAGGGGACTCAGGTTTGATCCCTGGGTCAGGAAAATCCCCTGGAGAAGGAAATGGTTACCTACTCCAGTATCCTTGCCTAGAGAATTCCATGTACAGTGAAGCTGGTGGGCTACAATCCATGGGGTCCCAAGGAGTCAAACACCACTGAGCAATTAACACTTCCAAGATTATAAACACAGATAAGACAATTAATTAATGTAACTACTCAATGTACACTTACTATCAACTATGTGAAAATTACCAGGCTAATAATATCTGGGAACAAAATAAAAGCATAATAGCAAGGAGAGATAAGAAAGCCTTCCTCAGGGATCAATGCAAAGAAATAGAGGAAAACAATAGAATGGGAAAGACTAGAGATCTCTTCAGGAAAATTAGAGATACCAAGGGAAAATGCCAAGCAAAGATGGGCTCAATAAAGGACAGAAATGGTAAGGACCTAACAGAAGCAGAAGATATTAAGAAGAGGTGGCAAGAATATACAGAAGAACTGTACAAAAAAGAGCTTCACGACCCAGATAATCACGATGGTGTGATCACTTACCTAGAGCCAGACATCCTGGAATGCGAAGTCAAGTGGGCCTTAGGAAGAATCACTACGAACAAAGCTAGTGGAAGTGATGGAATTCCAGCTGAGCTCTTTCAAATCCTGAAAGATGATGCTGTGAAAGTGCTGCACTCAATATGCCAGCAAATTTGGGAAACTCAGGAGTGGCCACAGGACTGGAAAAGGTCAGTTTTCATTCCAATCCCAAAGAAAGGCAATGCCAAAGAATGCTCAAGCTACTGCACAAATGCACTCATCTCACACGCTAGCAAAGTAATGCTCAAAATTCTCCAAGCCAGGATTCAGCAATACGTGAATCGTGAACTTCCTGATGTTCAAGCTGGTTTTAGAAAAGGCAGAGGAACAAGAGACCAAATTGCCAACATCGAAAAAGGAAGAGAGTTCCAGAAAAACATCTATTTCTGCTTTATTGACTATGCCAAACCCTTTGACTCTGTGGATCACAACAAACTGGAACATTCTGAAAGAGATGAGAATACCAGACCATCTGACCTGCCTCTTGAGAAACCTGTATGCAGGTCAGGAAGCAACAGTTAGAACTGGACATGGAACAACAGACTGGTTCAAAATAGGAAAAGGAGTACGTCAAGGCTGTATATTGTCACCCTGCTTATTTAACTTCTATGCAGAGTACATCATGATAAACGCTGGGCTGGAGGAAGCACAAGCTGGGATCAAGATTGCCAGGAGAAATATTAATAACCTCAGATATGCAGATGACACCACCCTTACGGCAGAAAGTGAAGAACTAAAGAGCCTCTTGATGAAAGTGAAAGAGGAGAGTGAAAAAGTTGGCTTAAAGCTCAAACATTCAGAAAACGAAGATCATGGCATCCGGTACCATCACTTCATGGCAAATAGATGGGGAAACAGTGACAGACTTTATTTTGGGGGGCTCCAAAATCACTGTAGATGGTGACTGCAGCCATGAAATTAAAAGACGCTTACTCCCTGGAAGGAAAATTATGACTAACTTAGACAGCATATTAAAAAGCAGAGACATCACTTTGCCAACAAAGGTCCATCTAGACAAGGCTATGGTTTTTCCAGTGGTCATGTATGGATGTGAGAGTTGGACTATAACGTAAGCTGAGCACCGAAGAATTGATGCTTTTGAACTGTGTTGTTGGAGAATACTGTTGGACTGCACAGAGATCCAACCAGTCCATCCCAAAGGAGATCAGTCCTGGGTATTCATCGGTAGGACTGATTTTGAAGCCGAAACTCCAATCCTTTGGCCACCTGATGTGAAGACCTGACTCACTGGAAAAGACCCTGATGCTGGGAAAGATTAAGGGCAGGAGGAAAAGGGGACGACAGAGGATGAGCTGGTTGGATGGCATCACCGACTCAATGGACATGGGTTTGCGTGCACTCCAGGAATTGGTGATGGACAGGGAGGCCTGGTATGCTGCGGTTCATGGGGTCACAAAGAGTCAGACACAACTGAGCGACTGAACTGAACAGAAAACATGTTGAAAGGATACTCTAGATGAGTGTAAATAAATCAAAAACTAGGATGAGGGAGGTTAACAACAAAGCAAACAACAACAGGTAATATTTATTAAGGTCTCACTATATTTTAGGTATTGTTTTAGATGACAGCACAGCCCTCATTTTATTGATGAAGAAACGAAAGTACTGGGAGTGATCCAAGCAGATTAAGTAACTTGCCCTGTTGAGTAGCCAGGTTGAGGGGGGACATGATATTTGACATAGGGTCAGGTAAGTTTTCCCAAAATGATACTCAAGACGGGAATCGAGACACTGGGGCTTCCTCGGTGGCTCAGACGGTAAAGAACCTACTGTGGTGTGGGGGAAGCCAGACAGAACCTCTGGGTTGGGATGATGCCCTGGAGAAGGGAATGGCCACCCGCTCCAGTGTTCTTGCCTGGGAAATCCCATGGACAGAGGAGCCTAGTGGCTCCTTTGCAACCCCAAAGAGTCAGACATGACTGAGCAACTAACACTTTCAAGAGATAAATAAGAGGCAGGGAAATGAGTGTTCCAGGCAGAGGTAAAGTGCTATAACATGTTTAAGGAGCTGAAAAATAACCAGAATCACCAAATACGGGAGGAAACATGTCGATAAGGTTGAAGTGGTAAACTTGTGCCATGCTGTAATACTTTTAGACAATACGCTCAATAATAATAAAGTTGTTGAAAGATGTTTGTATCATTAACATTTCTTACAAAACATGTGAATATCTTAAAATGGCAGTAAACATGGAACATGATACAACAATCATAGTTGAATAGAATAACTGAGAATTGGGCTGGGATAAAATAAGACTTTTTAAAAATAAGATGAACTGAATGATTTTCATACATATGGTTATAGAATAAATGTCTGTAGAGCCCCTAAATTCCTATAATGAAATGTCAGAAACCTAGTGTGGTTATATGTGGAGTTGGGGGTGGGAGCTCTATGTGGAGTTGGGGGTGGTGTATCTATGGAAGTAATGAAGTTTACATGAGGTCATATGGGTGAGGCCCTAATGTGAGAGTATTAGTGTCCTTGTAAGAAGAGACACCACAGAGCTTTCTTTCTCTCTCTCCCTGCTCCCTTGCATCAAGGAAAGGCCATGTGAGGACATGTGAAGAAGATGGCCATTCGTCAGGGTAAACCATCAGCCAAACCTTGATCCTGGACTTCCAGCTTCAAACACTGTGAGGAAAGAGATTTCTGTTATTTAAGCAACCAAGTCTATGGTATTGCCTTCTGGCAGCCTGAGCTAATACATGTTCACAGATTATTGTCTAAACCACGTATCATAGAGAGCATTTTACATGCTCAAATGACCAGTAAATAGGCTTTTGGGCTGGATTTATAAAATCAAAAGAGGCTGTTGTTATTGCTCTATGAGAAACTGGTGAAAAAACAAATCAAAGTTATAAAAAATACTATTGAAAACTAAGTTCCATACAAAGTAATTAAAAGTAGCTGCTCTCACATTGAGCAGAACAGAAGAAGGAAGAAGAGTTCAAACAGGTGAGGGTAAGGAGAACTCAGTAACGTTTTGAATAATTTTCAGTTGCTCCATTTGAGCTGATGTAACAGATCAGAACACTGCCCCCACAAAAATACAACTCTCTACCCAATTAATCAAGAGGGATAAGATTAATAATGCCAAAAGCTGTGAACAAAGAGAGCTGACAATTGCTGAAAGAAGAAATAACCATCAAACTAAACTATCAAATCTAGTTGAAATAGTCCTCAAAATTATGGGCAAAACACAGATGCTGACAGTCAGAAAATGCTAAAGGAAGTCATTTCATCACAGAAACCAGAAATAGATAACAGAAGTGTGCTACTTAGGAAAGTACAAAAGTAATTCAAAGGAAGAAGGATAATATCTTGTAAAAAATAATAAACTAGCAAAAAACAGGGACCAACCATGACCTAAACCTGATACCTTATATACAAGAATAACAAAAATATTTAAATTATAAATTTAAATATAAATGTGAAACTAACATCCTGTTAGAAAATTACATAGGAGAAAATCCGAGCGCCCCACCCATACTGGTGACCATTTCTTAGACATGAACACAAAAATACAACTAACAAAATTTTAAAAATGCATTTGACAAAAAGGAAAGAATTTTGCTCTGCAAAAGACCCTATTAAAAAGATAAAAGGAAAAACTCACTGGGAAGAGATTTCCACATCACATATCTTACAAAGGATCCATAAAATAGAAAATGATGAGACAACCAAATGTCGGCCAAGGATGCAGAGAAACCATGTCTAGAGGATTAAAGGGAAGTTTGAGAAGAATGTCTCACCAAGTAGGAGACATCAATAAAGAGATAGCATTATAAAAATAAACAAACACAAATCTGGAGTTGAAAAGTACAGTAACTGAAATGAAAAAGTCGATAAAGGGGCCCAAACAGAAATTTAAATGGCAGGAAAAAATCAACTGCAATTATCCAGAATGAGAGGGAAAAAAAAAATGAAGAAAAATGAACAGAGCCTTTGAGATCTGTGGGAGGTAAATCTACAGGAGCCCCGGAAGGAAAGAAGAGGGGGAAAGAGACAAAGAAACAATGACTGAGAAGTCCCAAATTTCATGAGAAACATTTAGGACAGTCAAACTATTTGGTATGATACTGTAATGGTAGGTACATGTCAATATTAATTTCTCAAAACCCGTAGAAAATACAACACCAAGAGTGAACCCTAATGTAAACTATGGACTTTGGTTGATAATAGTGTGTATGATAATAATGTATGATAATACTGTCAGGTGGAAGGTGGATAGTGTGGGAGACTGTATGTGTGTGGGTGTGGCATGTGGGCAGAGAGAGGGGAAAGCAGAAATATGAGAGCTCTCTGTACTTTCCATTCAATTTTGCTGTGGACCTAAAAGCGCTCTAAAAAATAAAGCTTATTAATTAAAAAAATAAGTTCCCTAGAAAATGTTACTCATTGTGTATCTAAATAATTGAAAGCAACAAACTTATACCACCCATACTGAAGCTGCCCTGATCTAAGCACAAGGTCTCTCTGGCACTTCTAAACAAATCATAAATGTTGCCATTAAAATATTTGTTTTAATTCAGGACTCGGAGTCACAGCTAATAAACAAGAACGGGAAGGAGAAATTGAAAAACAAACTGAATACAGCTGCTGAACTAAAAGTTTCACAACTCCATTTAATGGTATCCCCTAACTTCTTTTCTGAATAGGTTCCACACAAGGCCAAACTGCACGCCGCCCAGTCAAGCAATCTACATTTTCTCCTTAATTCCCTTAGCAGTGTTTTTCCATCATGTAAATTGTTTCTAAAATTTCTCAGGAGTTGGACAACATTCCTGGTTTGATCCTGGATTTTGATATCCAGGACATTTTAATAACTCTGTTATCTAAAGATAGCCTCTCTAAATAAAAAGGTTTACCAGTGAGATATACACAGGTAAACTAGTTAGAGAAAATCAGGTTTACAAACAAAAGATAGGCAATCAACTTTTCTTATATGTTTTGTTTCACTTAGTTTTCTAAGTGAACTTCCCTATACTTTTCTAAGTAGTACCAACAAGTACTACTCTTATTATTGGCCACATTGCAGACCCAATGAGAAAATCTTTAACCAAACAGAGAATTCCTGGAGTGTCAGTTAAAACTAAGCTGAATATGGATAGGGAGGCCTGGCATGCTGCAATTCATGGGGTCGCAAAGAGTCGGACACGACTGAGCGACTGAACTGAACTGAATATAAATAAATTTTGAAATATATATTGGATCCATGTAAGGAAAAACTGGGGTATTACTGGAGGATCTACAAGTTATATTTTGAAAGGGCCAATTTATTTTTTAATAAATGTGTGTGCAGCATGGAATTTAAGTTAGATGCCATTGTGCGTCCATGCTGAGTGTACTAAGTCACTTCAGTCATTCCAGCTCTTTATGGAGAACTTAAATCTTGATAGAAAATACATTTGATCCCCCCCAAATATTTTTTAAGTGTTACAAAAATAATTACAGGGAAAAACAATAACTACTAAGGTATTTACAAATAGCAAAGAAGCCTCGACTCAAATATTTTGTACATATGAATGTCTCAGTCCAAGAGTGTTAGAAGAAACCAAGAAATATGATATAGAAATTAAACAAGCAAAATAAAATGTCACCTAGTGATAGGAGCTGGATAATAGGTAGTCACAGCTGAGCCCAATGCCTTTCTCTGAGAAGCTGTTCAGTTACTGAATAGCTAAAACAAAATCAAGACTTTCAAATCATTGAGAACTGAATATTTTATACATATACTTGTTTATATTCAACCAATAAAATTCATATTCTGAACAGCAAAAATACTCAGAAATAAACAATAAATAATTAAGATGAACTGTATGCAATGGCATGAAATCTGTGCCTATCAGCTTCTATACAAGATCCTGCAAACCAATTTTCTGAGTGCTTGCTGAATTATGAACCCTTCATTTCAAACTTTTAAACAGATACAAAGCAGAAATGATGACACACTGAAAAATTAATCTGCTCATAATAAACTGATGAGTCCACTGTACACAGCCTTTACTTCAAAATCTATGTCAGCCATGCCATATTTTTCTTGCCTCATTCACTCAACTAATATTTATTTATTTACTAGGGACTGAATCATTATTTCCTAATGAATCATCTTTTGGCTCCTGTTTAGAACGGGCTTTCTTTTGAAGAACTTTCCCCAAAAGCAAAATACCAAGTTAATATTCATCTCCTAGCATTCTGTCCTTGCTCCACAAAGGACTTGTCTTCTTTTTTCTTTTTTTTGGAAGTCCCTATTCCACCAGCAGACTCTATGGGTAGGAACTGAACCAGGCACTGCGAATGAAGTCTAGCTTCCGATGTGTTAGCTGAAACAAGTGAAAGCATAAATGGGCTCATAAACATTTTAGTGCCATGAAAATTTTCAGCAATATGATGAAGCCTAAGAACCTCTTTCTCAGAATAATATTTTTTAAAGACAAGGTAAAATACTTAGGGGGTTATTAAAATTGACATGCAGTAGAATATGTGCTGTTTTATTAATAGTAATACATTATAATACAGGCTCTACCATGATTTTGAACCACAGCATTAATTAGATAATTATATAAATAACATCAAAAAGATATAAAAATATCCATTATTTATATTACAAATTCACAAAAAGCTAGTATTTCAGTAGTTTATTGTACGTATTGATAAGTGAAAGAATTTTCATTAAAGGTTAAAGAAAACAGGGCTTCCCTAGCAGCTTAGACAGTAAAGATTTTGCCTGCAGTGCAGCAGACCTGGGCTGGATCCCAGGGTTGGGAAGATCCCCTGGAGAAAGGAATGGCCACCCACTCCAGTATCCTTGCCTGGAGAATCCCATGGACGGAGGAGCCTGGAGGGCTACAGTCCATGGGGTCACAAAAAGTCAGACATGACTGAGGGACTAACACTTTCATGTTTCACTTTCACTAAAGAAAATAAAGATGCGATTTTTTTCCCTAAATTCATATACTCTCTAAATATTCTCCATGGACCTCTCAGACCCAGGTTAAGAAGCTGTATTTTAGATTCAAGAAGAAATGTAAGAGATCCTAAAACTCATAAAATATCAAGGCTTCCCTGGTGGTCCAGTGGTTAAGAACTCACCTGCTAACGTAGGGATCATGGGTTCAATCCCTGGTCTGGGAAGACTCCACATGCCGAGGGGCAACTATACCTGTGTGCCACAATTACTGAGTCTTAACCTAGAGCCCGTAAGCCACACTACTGAAGCCCACACGCCCCAGAGCCCATCCTCCTCAACAAGAGAAGTCACCACAATGAGAAGCCACAACCACAACGAGAAGGGAGCGCTCACTCTCTGCAATTCAAGAAAGCATACATGCAGCAACAAACACCCAGAGCAGCAAAATAAATAAAATTTTTTAAAATGTTGACAATTCTCATAAAAATCTTTCTTCCAAGAAATTATAAGATTCGGTGTGAGGCTGAATAAAGATACAACAGTATAAAAATGTCGATTTACATGTATTGAAGCATTACATACCAAAGGAAAGATCAGTCAAAGAAATAATTTATATTCGACTTCATTAAAGTTAAATACTTTGATCTTCGAAAACCACTTCAAGAGAATGAGAAGACAAATTGCAGACTCGGAGAAAATATTTACAAAACACATATCTGATACAGGACTGCCATCTAAAACATACAAAGAACACTTAAGACTCATCAATCAAAAAACCAACAAACCAATTTAAAAATGGACAAAAGATACAGACAGCTCAGTAAATAATATATACAGATGACAAGCAAAGTATGATACAGTAGAACATTATTCAATGCTAAAAAGAAGTGAGCAATGTAGGCATGAAGAGATATAGGAGACTTGAACACATATTAGTAAGTGAAAGAAGCCAATGTGAAATGGCTAACTATGTAACATTCCAAGTATATGACATTCTGAAACTATGGAAAGAGAAGAAAGATCAGTGGTTGCAGGAATTGAGAGAATGAGGAATGAACAGGCAGAGCAACAGGGATTTTGTTCAACTGTTCAAACTCTTCTGTGTAGTACTATTATGATGGATCGTTGCTGCTGTCATTGTTTAGTCACTAAATCATGTCCAACTCTTCGTGACCCCATGGACTCCTGCCCACCAGGCTCCTCTGTCCATACACTTTGCAGGTAAGAACCAGTACTGTGGTGGGTTGCAATTTCCTTCTCCAGGCGATCTTCCCAACCCAGGGATTGAACCCATGTCTCCTATATTGGTAGGCAGCTTCTTTACCACGGAGCCACCAGGGAAACCCTTATAATGGTGGATATATGCCATTATCTATTTGTCAAAACCTTGAATGTATAACACCAAGAGTGAATCCTAATGTAAACTGGAACATACAGGCTGGCAAAAAAATATTTAAAGAAATTATTACTCCAAGATAAATTATACAGTTATACAATTAACATGCTAGGAACACAGCAAAGTACAGGACCTACTACACAGCACAGGGAATTATATTCAATATCTTGTAACGACCTACACTAGAATCTGAAAGAGAATATATATATATATATTATACAACTGAATCATTTTTCTGTGTACCTGACACAGAGGTAAATCAACTATACCTCAATTTTAAAAATTAATAAAATTTTAAATATAAACATAAACAATGTTAAGCTTTCCATTAAAACATAAATTTGGGAGTTAAAACATAAATCAAGTGGCAAATGTAGAACAAAACTATGAAATCACAGAAATTTATGGTCTTCTAGAACTAATTGCTACACGACGACAGAGGTAACTACAATATCCTTTAAGTTATGTAAGTTGTTTTTATGACAATGGAGGTTCACAGACAGGAAAAAATATAGCTTCAAATGTCTGAAGCATCCCAACTCTGGCCATATGAAACATAATATTAACACAAAGGAGATCTGACATAACAGATGGACTATCAAAAGTGAGTCATACTGGTTACTCTAAGAAGAGTACTGTAAGTGACATAACTTCCAGACTGTTTCTTCAAATTCAACTTAAATCCCACAACATTCAGAGCATTTCAATAAATCTGTCTTCATTAATTAAATAGATCCACTGATCAACAATTACTATAAAATCTTCCTCCCTATTGAAAATGGCTAATTAAGAGGAGGAAGACTACTCAAATACTTTACATTATCCTCTTATAATCATTCTTGATCTGAAAAGATAAAAAGAAGGAGGAAAAAGATGGGTCTTCCCATTAGTTTTAACTAAGATTCTGCAGAATAAGAAATGGCAGTCTCCTCAGACCCACCAAGCAAGGAAAAGTCCATAAACTAATGAAGACTATTTCAGCTCTGAAAGCATCAGAGCAATTTTATCTTTTATTCATAATCAAAGTATTTTTAAAATAAGTCCACAGGAGTGAAATTTCACCACTGGAAGTATTAAATCAATTCCTAACTATGAAAATTGGTAATTAAAGAGGAAGTATTACATATTTACCCTGCCTTTTACATCCAGGAAAACTGTGGCTCATTTCTGGTTAATGAGAGAAAACTCTTTAAACAGAGTTAACAGAAGTTAATCAACGCTGAAAATATGATAGACAAACCACCATTCTATAGCCTTCAATGTATAATAACAAAACTATTTAGTAAAAAGTTGTTTCAGAAATGAGACCAAGGGCTTCCCTGCTGGTTCCATGGTAAAGAATCCACCTGACGATACAGGAGACACAGGTTCGATACCTGGTTTGGGAAGATCCCACGTGCCACAGAGCAACTAAGCCAGTGCACCACAACTATGAGCCTGGGAACCGCAACTACTGAGGTCCAAGTGCCCTAGAGCCCGCACTCTGCAACAAGAGAAGCCACTGCAGTGAGAAACCCACGCACCACACCTGGCGAGTAGCCCCTACCCACTGCAACTAGAAAAAAGCCTGTGCAGCAACGAAGGCTCAGCACAGACAAAAATTAATTATTTTTTTTTAAAGCAAGAAATGAGGCCAAAGTAACACTCTGCAGTTGCTAATCTCCACAAGAGAATCTATTTTCAAAATATAGACATTTGATGGTCACTAACTTATTCATGTGATCAAACGTAGTATTATAAATTACAAGACAGCCTGATATAATGTATCCCCTGCTAGGATGAAATGATGTAGACAGCAATATGTAGGAAGTTTGAAAAAAATAATCTTCAGGCCTGAATGTATTTACAAGCCTTTAAGGAAAAAAAGGAAAGCATTATTATAATGAAAATATATGTGACAAACACAGAATTTGGACAAGATAACTAGTCTGGACATTGCAACTTAGGGGGGAAAAGGTGAAAGCTATAAACTGGAAAAGAGCTAAAGAGATATAAAGTGGAGAAGGAAATGGCAACCCATTCCAGTATTCTTGCCTGGAAAATTCCACGGATGGAGGAGCCTGGTAAGCTCCCGTCCATAGGGTCACAAAGAGTCGGACACGACTGAGCGACTTCACTCACTCACAAAGAGACATAAAACTTACGGAGTGAACTTTAGAAAACTCATTTTTGAGACAGTTGGGAAATTTTAAATTATGACTTGGATTTTAGATAAAACAATGTGTTACTTTTCTGAATATAATATACTATTTGGTTACAAAGTACAAGAAGGGCCTTACTCTTAGAAAATGTATGCTTAATTTGTAGTTGGTAAAATGTCATCATATATGTAACTTACATTCAAACAGTTTAGCAAAATACATACACACACATTATATAAAATAGGAAGACCTGTTTAATCAGTATGACATCTGTCACTGTACTGTTTAAAAGGAATGTGCAGTTACAGAAAAAATGCCATTTACATACCTAAGTAGTTTCCAATATTAAAGTCCTTGCCTTATAACACAGAAATAAATGTAATTCAACAGCACTATTTATGTACTATTCTATATCTACTATTTATCTTTACTACTCAATCACAACTTTACTCAGTAAAATTAATCTTTATAGGGTTTCTAAATTTTTACTATAAATTCATTCATTCAATAATCACTGAAAACTACTTACTTAGGTCATATAACCTAACACATATATTTCATATTTTCCATTTCCAAAAAATTAGGTAGAAAACTCATAATATAAATAGGGGCGAGGGGAAGGACATACCACTTGTATTAAAAGCCATACAGCACACTGGTTTTTCATGAGCAGGGAAATGGGCCACGATGCCATCACTGTCAGAATCCTCGCTCACAAGCACCTTTACAGAAAGGAAGAAGGCAAATGGAAGTAAGTTAACCAATTACTGACCTTGAAGATACACAACACCACTACATCCCTGACCAAGTAACAGGCTTCTGCTACATTTGAAGATTATCCTTCATAATACAAGGTGAGAATGCCACTTCAGAAACAGGGAAAAGATGTAAATTGCCCCCAGCGAATCAATCACATAACCTCTAAAAACAACTGGTTGACTTGACTGCAGATGACAATGATTTCTTGAAGCTTCAGTTCAGAAAAAATGAAAAGCCTAAAATCAGCTCTACACAGCTTTATCTAAGAATAGGAATAGGAGTTCTTATTGTGTTATGGCCTGATGAAAAACTCTTGCCCATGACTGGAACAGAACAGCAAAAAAAAAAACACCATCATAAAAAATACAAACAGGCACATATATATTTAGGGGAATTACCAAATAATTTTTAAAGTACAAACACTGTGGCCTTTAACCTCTAGTTTTTAAATGGACACAACACTTCTTTGAAAATACTACCAGTAGAACAGGCAGTTTGGTATGTTAAATTCATTCCCCTTCATTTCCTTATAAGCATACTGAAATACAATTTACATTCCATACATCTGCCTATTGAGAGTGTACTATTCAATGATCCCTAGGGGAAAAAGTTTTAAAACAGCATGTATTCATTTTGCAAAGCAAGCAATTAGCTCAAGAATTTAAAACTTTCACGTATCTAATGTTACAAAGGGAACATCTACTATACCAATATTGGATCATGATATTCAGACAAAGAATTTATCTGAAGCAATCCGGGAAGTAGTCCTACACTGGCAAGGTTAATTTTTCTTTTAGACTTAAAAAGCTTTACAGAGGTATAATTTACATAAAATTTACTTATGTTTACAATTCAATATTTTTATGTAGCACTATAACTGTTACAACAATCCATTTTATAGAAATGTCTGATTTGTCATCCTTTTCCTACCTTAATGCTTTAATTTTCTTGCCTTATTGTTCTGGCTAGAACCTGCAATTCAGTCAAGCTGCAGACTGTCAATTTTTTTGTCTATAGGTCTTTTTTTTATTACCACTATAACCATTTTTAAGTATTCAGTTCAGTACCGTTAAATATATTCACATTGTTAACAGATTTCTAGAACTTTTTCACCTTGCAAAACTTAAACTCTATACCCACTAAACACTAAGTCTTCTTTTTCCCTCCTCCCACCCTTAGTGACCACCTTTCAACTTTGTTTCTATGCTTTGACTATTTTAGAAATTCAAAATGAAAGGAAGAATTTAGTGTTTGTACTTTTGTGACTGGCTTATTTCCCTTAGCACAATGGCCTCAAAGTTAATCAACACTGTAACATGTGAAAAGATTTCCTTCTTTTTAAAGGTTGTGTAATGTTATTACACTGTGTGCATGTGTGTGTGTGTATATGTATGTGTGTGTGTATGCGTGTATACATCTCTCTTTATCCATTTACCTGGTGGTGGACATCTGGATAGCTTCTACCCTCCTGGGTACTGAGAATAATTCTACAATGAACATGGGTGTGTAAATATCACTTCAAGATCCTGCTTTGAATTATTTTGCATATAAAGGCAGAAGTAGGATGACTGGATCACACAGTAACTCTATTTTCAATTTTTTTAGAAATTTTCATGCTGATTTCCATAATGGCTATATCATTGTATATTCCCACCAAAAGTTCCCAAGGGTGCCAACTTTTCCCCATGTTTGACAACAGTTATTTTCTGTTCTGTTGATAGTGGTCATCACCTGATAGGTGGGAGGTGACGCTTTACTGTGGTTTTGATTCATTAATGATTAGTGATTCTGAGCATTTCTTCATATGTTTATTGGACATGCCTGTATCTTCTTTGGAGAAGTGTCTTGATTAAAGTCCTATGCTCATTTGTTAATTTTTTTTTTGATTGTTGAGTTGTAGAAATTCCTTATTTATACTATATATTAACTCCTTATCAGATATATGATTTACAATGATTTTCTTCCACCCCATAGGTTGCCCTTTCACATGGTTGGTTATTTCCTTTTAGGCGTAGAACTTTTAAAGTTTGATGTAGTTCCATTTGTCTATTTTAACTTTGTTACCTGTGCTTTTGGTATTATATGCAAGAAATCATTGCTCGATCCAATGTACTAAAGATTTTCTCCTATGTCTTCTGGCAGGAGTTTAATAGTTTCCAGTCTCATGGTTGAATCTAAAATCATTTTTGTATATGGTATAAGGTAAGGGCCCAGCTTCATTCTTTTGCATTAGCTATCCAGTATTCCCAACCTCATTTGTTGACAGTGTTTCCCCACTGTGTAGTTTTTTTCAGCCTTGTCAAAAATATTTTGGATGTATATGCATGGGTTCATTTTCACATTTTCTACTCTATCTTTATGCCAGTATCACATCATCTTAATTACTATTGCTTTGTAATATGATTTGAAGTGAGGCAGTGTTTTTTTACCCCAAAATTGTTTTAGCTTTTCAGGGTCCCTTCAGATTCCATAAGTATGGTTTTCTTTATTACTACCACAAGATGTCATAGAGCCTTTGATAGGTACTGCATTTAATATCACATTGGGTACTATGGATATTTTAAGAACATTAAGTCTTAAAATCCACAAGCATGAGATGTCTTTCCACTTTTCTATACCTGAAAGATGCCTTTCACGTCTTTTAACAACATATTATAATTTTTAGTGTGTAAGTCTCTCATCTCCTTGGTTAAGTTTGTCCCTAAGAGTTTGCTTCCTTAAAAAAAAAAAAAAAAAAAAAGACAAAATTGACAAACCCTTAACTAGACTAACAAAAACAAGAGAGAAAATTCAAATAGCTAAAATTAGAAATGAAAGAGAAGCCATTAAAACTGATGTCACAGACATAAGATGGATTATAAGATATTTCTATGAGGCCCTCATTTGCCCTGATACCAAAAGACAAAAAGAAAATTACAAATCAATATCTCTGAAGAATAATGATGCAATCATCTAAAAGAAAATGGGATCAAACCAAATTCAACATATTAAAAGGATTATACACCAAGAAAAGTGAGGTTTATACTTGGAATGTAAGGATGGTTCAACATACAAAAATCAATCAATGTAATACATATCACATTAACAAACTGAAAAACAAAAACCACATGATGATCTCAATCAGTACGGAAAAAGCATCTGACAAAATTCAACCACTTTCATGACAAATCACTCAACAAACTAGGAATACTGGTAAATTACCATGTTTAGTAATACAATAAGTCACATATACAGAGTCCAAAGTTAACATTACACAAAATGGGGCAAGACTGGAAGCTTTTCCTCTAAGGTTACTAAAAAGGCAAGGACGCTCTCTCTCAGCACTACTGTTCAACACAGTACTGTGAGGTCTAGTCATAGCAACCAACTCAAATGAGAGTGGGGAAAACAGGGAAAGAAATACAAGGCATACAAATGGTTAAAGAAACTTCCCTCTTTACACACACACACACACACACACAATTCAACAAAGTTGCAGGATACAAAATTAACACTCTTAATTGTATGGCATTAGCCTCCAATTAAAATAAATAAATTTATATTAAAAATAAATAAAATCTGAAAAAAAAATTTAAGAATTTTTAAAAATCACTTTTTTCTATATATTAACAAACAATTAAAAAAAGAAACTAAGAAGACAATCTTATTTGCTATACCACCAGATTTATCAAATTTGTTAATATTTTCAAAGAACCGGTATTGATTTTCCCCATCATTTCACTGGTATTTTGTTGACTGCTGGTCATATTTCTATTATTTACTTCATTTGTCTTGCTTTCATTAGAATTTGCTGTTTTTAAACTCTCTTGATGGAGAGCTAAGGTTATTAATTTAGGACCATTTTTCTTTTCTACTATAAGAATTTAAAGCTATAATTTTCCCATTAAGGAATAATATAGCTACAATTATAACTTCTGATATGTTCTATTTCTATGCTCATTGCATGAAAAATATTTTCTAATATTCTTGAGTTTTTTTATATCATAATTTCATTCTATTATTGATTTCCATGCTTTAGATTTGCTTTATGGCCAATCATATGGTCTATCTTGGAGAACATTCCAGATATTCTTGAAAAGAATGTGAAGTCTGTAGGTTGGGGGATGGGGAGTTTCAGATCATATTGGTTGATAGTGCTAATCAAGTCATTAAATCTATCAATCTCTTAAAATTTTTGTATAGTTTTTCCATCAATTGTTGAAAGCACAGTATTTAAACCTCAAACTATAAATGTTAGCTAGAATTTCTTCTTTCAGTCTCTCAGATTTTGCTTAATGTTTGTTGCCCTATGTTGTCGTGTGTTTACCATAGCTACCGACTACATTGACTCTCTCATCATTATAAAATGTCCTTCTTTTTCTCTGGCAATATTTCTTGACTTAAAATCTTTTATCGGATATTAATATAACCACTCCAATTCTATTCCTGTTACTGTTTGCATGGTACATTTCTTACAACCTTTTACTTCAGCCAATTATGTCTCTGAATCTAAAGTGATTCTGGTCTGACAATCACTCTCTTTTAACTGGAGTCCATTTATAGTTAATACAATTACACATATAATTGGATTTAGGTCTGCCATTTTCCATTTACTTTTATGTCTCAGGTGTTTGTTGCTCTGATCCTCTTCCTTTGTATTAAACAATTATTCCTAATGTTTACTATTTTTATCTTCTGTTGATTTTGGGGGAGCAATTTGTTAGTGATTTGCTATATAGGTTGTAAGGTGCTTTATAGAAAACAGGATTACAGGTTAATTTCAGACTTAATTGTGATAATTTACAGCTCCTTGCTCCAACATAGCTCCATTTCTTTTCCCACTCCTTTGAGATACTACTGTCTTGTGAATTATCAACTAAGAAACATCATATTCCCTGAAACAATCTTCCAATTATATATATATATATATATATATATATGCTGGTATGTTTGCTGCTGTCCAAAGGTCTCTCAAACTCTCTACATGTCATCAATTCTTCCTCTCTATTCTTTTTGAATAGGTCCCAAACTGAGATTGCACGCTTGGGCTACGAGAGCACACATTATCCTATTCATCACCTACCAAGTCTAATGGAAACACTGTTGGACTTAGGTTTTAACCTTCTATTCCAAATCAAGTAAATCCATCCTCTAAAAGGGAATTGTTTGTTTATATGGCTTACTCTGCTCTGGTTAAACTACCACACTCATGAAGCCCCTGGCAGATGTAGATAAAAGAAATGTGAATTTATGTTTATCACTTCTTTCTTAGCTTTCTGATCAATTTCTAGAGCCCTCCCCCCAAAAATAGTTACTTTAGAAACTTCTGTCCATAATGTACTTCTTATCTGGGGAAAAAGGGACTGTGAGTACAGAGGGATGGGGAGATATTATTAAATGGGTACAGATAATGAAAAATTCTGGACATGGATGATAAACAATGGTTATTCAACACTGTGAATGTATTTCAGTTCAGTTCAGTTCAGTCGTTCAGTCGTGTCCGACTCTTTGCGACCCCATGAATCGCAGCACACCAGGCCTCCCTGTCCATCACCAACTCCCGGAGTTCACTCAGACCCGTGTCCATCGAGTCAGTGATGCCATCCAGCCATCTTCTCCTCCTGCCCCCAATCCCTCCCAGCATCAGTCACCACTGAATTGTAAACTTAAAAAAAGGCTAAATGGCAAATTTTACATTATATATATTTTACCACAAGTGGGGGGGGACATGCATTACAAGTTATTTCTCTCATCTCTCTTTTCCATTCTTCCATTCAATTTTCAAAAATATTAGAGAGGAACACAAGAAAAAGAAGTCTTACAGGAGCAGTCTCCAGGAAAGTCTGCTAAATATACTAAGGATTTGCTTTAGGATACATGGCATATTCATAGAGTTGTGCAACCACTATGACAATCAAATTAAAACATTTTTATCACCTAAAAGAAACTTCATACCATTAACAGTCACTCTGCAACCTCCTGTTTTCTTCAAACTCTCAGCCCTAGGCAAACAATCTACTTTCTCTTTCTATAGATTTGCCTGTTCTGGACATTTCATATAAATAGATTCATACAATATGTATTCTTTTGAGACTGGCTTCTGTCACTAAGCACAATATTTTCAAGGTTCATTCATTTTGTAGCATTAATACTTTACTTCTATTTACTGCTAAATAATATTACATTGTATGTCTATGTCACATTCTATTTACCCATCCGTTGATCAGTCAAAGTACATTTATTTGGGTTGCTCCTATTTTCTAGTTATATGAATAATACCGCTATAAACATCCATGTACAAATTTTTACACAAACATATATTTTAATTTTTTCTTGGTTATATACCTCCTAAGAGCAGTTCTCTTAGGAGACAACTGCCCAATCAAATGGTAACTCTTTTCCAAAGCAGCTGCACTGTTTTACGTCCCCATCAGCAGTGTGCGAGGGCTCTCATTTCTGCTCACTGGCCACTGGTATATTATTTCCAGAAAGATGTCTATTCAAATCCTTTGCTCATTTTAAAATAAGGCTATTTATCTTTTTATTATCTAGCTATAGGAGTTCTTTCAATATTCTGAAAACACACACAAATGAATGCAGGTAAAAACAAATGGTGAGAGCTAAATATGGTCAGAAGCCTAGTTAACAGTAAGGTGTCATTGTCGATATCTTGGTTCTGACATTTTATGCCCATTATGTAAAATGTCACAGTTTGGGGAAACCTGGAGGGAACTGGGTGAAGGGCACATGGATGTGTCTGCAACTTACTGTGAGTCTACAATTATTTCAAAACTGAATGTTAAAAATATAGAGTATGCCACAAGCTTTTTAATTTCTCTCGTACTGATAGGTGACAAGTGGTATCTTGGTACAGTTTTGTCTTTCTCTGATAACAAGTTAAATCTATAGATTTTATACCAGTTGTATATACTTTTTTCTGTGAAATATTTTATCCTTGCCCATTTTTCTATATCAAACCAATCTCTTATAACAGCCTCTTATCTTTCATGTATTATAACTCTGTACCTCTCTTTGCAATACAATTAGTATTGGGTACTCTATTTGATGGTGCTAATACAGAAGCCATCGAGCAAAAGGGCTCATTAATCTTGGTGAGTACCAAAACCTCTTAAAATATATAGGCTTCTTTGAATCTTCTCTGTATGAGCTTCACAAATATAACAACCACCAGACACTTTTGAAAAGATTGTCTCCACTGCATCATCACCTTGCCTAAAATATCAAATCAATACCGAAGAAATCCCAAATCAGTTGTCCTAAGACTTTATTTTCACTCACTATCTAAACAGGCTAAAATCCTGTAACAATTTAATATTATTAAAGCAAAGCACTTTAATTGATACAAGGTGGATAAGGCTTTACCATATGAACAAAAAGATAGACAAACACCACAGGAACCACTAAATTATTATGAATTACACTTGTATTTACACTCAGGTCAAGAACAGCTCTACTTTATGTCATCATTCTGCAGTATTTTTCTTTGATTAGAGACTTTGCCACCTGCTAACTTCAATTATGTTACTTTAAAAAAGCAAATTATACTGCTTATGCTTTTAAATAAAACATGGAAGTAACATAGGCAAAATGGACAGTCAACCAAATCTATTCCTCTTTAATGCAGTTACCATACAGCGATCCTGCCACCATCAAATAATACTAATCAATTCAGCATCAGAAAGATGGTGAATCAAATTTTATATACTATCCCTGTAAACATGAAAATATCTTTACTGAAGTCTCAACGGATTTAAATAGCAAAAGTGAACATAATGTCAGCTTTAGTTCCTAAGATGGAGATGGACAAGAAAAAACTACAACAGTTAAGGTCAAACATCAGTGGGAAAGGGCTTAAAGTGATAAATCCATGACATTAACCACTGCAGTCTTTTTAATACAATCCAGCATAACTTAAAAACAGCTCTGTACTCCAACTGAACTATTTATCAGAGACAAAAATGTCTTCTTGACAAAAAACAGATTCATGTTAATAAAAGAAGTCAGTAATATACTGAAGAAATCTTATTGCTTAAAAAAAAATACTTATGATTCCTTAAAAATGTACATAGCAACTTTTCATTTATTTCCTGTCTTTTAACAGAATTTTAAAATCAATCAAAATTTCAGAATATAAGTAGGAATGGAAAGATTATGCTCTCAACAAATGATAGAAAAGATAAAATTTCTCAGGTTGAGCAACACTTTCAATTTTTTGACTTTTAAAAGCTAACATTTTATTATTCTTATTTCCTAATGAACCACTTCAGTTGTTTCCAACATTAACAATGCACTTCTCACAGAAAAAATAAACTTTCATATAATCTACAATCCATTTCCATATTCCAAATGTGAGAATTCCAATTTAAAGTTATAAAGAGTTAACAAAGAACTAGGGGGAAAAAAAAAAAAACACACATTTGAAAACACAAGACCTAAGGCTATGCTTTTTGTATAAATTATTTTTACTCATTATATAAATTAACGAGTTATAGCTCTATTTCATCGAAAATAATAGGAGATAGCAGTTTCAACTTTTAAATCACCACACATCAGTCTGTCAACAAATGCTAGATGTTTAACAGACAGGTATATCTGCCAAACTAGACAATATTGAGGAGGGTTGTTACTACTTAGTAAATGTGGGTGGCCTTGGAGGTGAATTAATTAAGAATCAAAGGACAAAAGAAAATATTTGTTAACACTCAAAAAACACTAAGTGTTTAAATATTTAATTCCAATTTAAAAAGAGAACATCTGTATGTGTCTGTCAACTCGAGCTAATTAACACAACTTAAAAAAAAAGTCATTACAGTCAACTGAAAAGTTTGCTAGCACTTCATTAAAAAGAGTTTTAAATAGGAATACAAGCCTGTAACATATCTGGTTAACCACAAAGTTAAGATGGGAAAGGCAGAGAATTATATTATTCATATTTTAAATAAAATATAATAGCCAGAATTTCAAAGATTTTTTTCTTTTCACTGCAGCACAGTCTATTTTTTTGAAATACCACTGGATCTTACTATAGGAACTAGTATATGAGTACAGGCCAAATGTAATCTCTCATCAAGAAACAGAACCATATATACTGGAAGCAGATTTCTAAAAAAAAATGCAATATTTAGGATTAATATTCTAATGGCTCACATAACTATGTTCTGAAAATAGAATTAAGTATAAGTTCTATGTTTATATTTAATATTTAAATAAATATATTGAATATAAATTGAAATAATTTGTATTTCCAAATCTTGCCCTACTCCTATCTCATTCTAGTAATCAATTTTAAATTGTGTATTTACAGCAAAGATCAAAAGCCATTAAAATTACCTTCCTTTAAGAAATGCATTTTAAAATCCATAACTATGATTCAAAAGAAAGTACTGTTTATTAGTGCATGGGGGAGAAAAACAAAACCAAACCGGTTTATTTCTAGCAAGACTTACATAAGCATAGCTTGTTTTTCCATGTTTATAATCGCTCTTAAATGTTTCTAAACCTTGACTGTAAAAATCTGTTTTACATGAACATATAAGATCTATTTTTAATCTGAACATATTCTATTTTTTATCTGAACATATAATAAGTTATTACCATTTACATATTCTAATATACTCTTTGAGATTTTGTGTATTTTTTTCATATTTGTCAGGAAGTATAGGTAATAAAATTTGTAATAAAATTCATTAACATTATTGTCATTTATAACCACCACGTGCGTGCATGCTAAGTCACTTCAGTTGTTGTCTGACTTTTTGCCACACTGTGGACTGTAGCCCAGCAGGCTTCGCTGTCCATGGAATTCTCCAGGCAAGAATAGTGTGGGTTCCATGCCCTCCTCCAAGAGAACTTCCCAACTCAGGGATGGAACCCCATATCTCTTTTGTCTCCTGCATTACCACTAGCACCACCTGGGATGCGTAATTAGTTATAATTAGACTGATTCAGCTTATACAAAGGGTCATTTTTTAAAAAAGAAACAGTATTAAACAGTATAAAAGATATATAATTACTTATTTATGGAACAAATGTCCTGATGAAGAGATAACAGGAGAATTCTAAAGAACCTCAATTTTAACTTCAAGTTTGATACATTAACAATGTTTGAAATAACAGGTTTTAACATGTTACCTCCCAGGGGGCTCAGTGATAAATAATCTGTCTGCCAAGAAAGAGAGGCAAGTTTGATCCCTAGGTCAGGAAGATCCCCAAGATAAGGAAATGGCAACCCTCTCCAGTATTCTTGCCTGGGAAATTCCAAAGACAGAGGAGCCAGGCAGGCTACAGTCCATGGGGTCACAAAAGAGTCAGACATGACTTAGCGACTAACAGCAACATCATTTTTTAAAAGTTTCTATGCCAATTATAGTGGGCTTCCCAAGTGGCTCACTGGTAAAGAAACTGCCTGCTAATGCAGGAGACACGGGTTCAATTCCTAGGTCCAGAATATCCCCTAGAGGAGGAAATGGCAACCCACTCCAGTATTCTTGCCTGGAGAACCCCATGGACAGAGGAGCCTGGTGAGCTACAAGGGTTGCAAAGAGTGGGACACGACTTAGTGACCGAACAATAACAATAATGCCACTTATGGGGCTTCCTTGATGGTGCTAGTGGTGAAGAATCTGCCTGCCAATGCAGGAGACATAAGAGATACGGGGTAGAGTCCTGTGTTGGGAAGATCCCCTGGAGAAGAAAATAGCAACCCACTCTAGTATTCCTGCCTGGAGAATCCCACGGACAAAGGAACGTGGAGGGCTACATAGGGTCACAAAAGACAGACATGACTGAAGCGACTTGGCACACACGCATGCCATTTATAATTATTACAAAATATTGGTTATATTCCCTGTGTTGTACAATAATTACTCATCATTTTTTGAAAAAAACAAAAACAAAAACAAAATTCTAACCTGAAATAACCTTAACTTTCTACAATTCCAAATTAACACATCTCCAAGGCCAAACGTATTTTGTATGCTTGATCCCAAATGATATTCTTAATTGCTCCATCCTCTGCACAGAATGAACATTACAGGCATCACAAACTCTTACCTGGCCCTCTCCAACTGTTTCAGTGTCGATTACTGTGATGATTCCTGGGACCAGAGGACTCCGCCTTGAATTACTATGGATGGCAACATCATCTTCTGTCACACCTGAAGGGAGCGTGCCCGTCAGCTGGGTCACCACTTTCCCAACCATTGTCAAGCCAGTTTTCAGTGTCTGAACAATGAAAGGGAAATGTATCATTCTGCATCAGTACTTGGATTCCAAATAAAAATATGTGTTTTGATAATTCAGTTTAAATTCTTTATTTTCTAATGAGCTCATATGTAGCAGTGCACTGTCACAGAAATTCAGTCTGACTTTTTATACAATTTAAAATTTTAGTTAGAAAATTGACATTAGTTTGAGTAAATGGTATCAGTAGGTACCCTCAAGTCAGCATGGTGAGAATTAGGCCATAGGTAAATAATTACAGATTTTGTTTCACATGAGACTACAATTATATTTTTATTAAAAATATTTATTTTCTCCCTCTCCTCAATGCATGTAACTTAAAATATGTGAAATATTAAGAAATAGGAACTATGTGATATTCTATTTTTTTAAAACTGTATACACCTAATTTTCAGTCTACTTTTTAGCATAAAAAAGACTAAGCTACAGATAGAATCCATATGTGAAAACGGCTTTCTCATTTAAATCTATAACATGATGCTATATAGTACTGTACATCAAGATTTGGAATGTAGGTAATTCAGACTCCATCTAAGATATTTCAATTACTACATGAATGAAATGTCATAAAATTAGTTAAAAGGGTTCTTTTCTCTCCAGAAACAGAAAACAATTTAATGCAATATTTCTACTATATTATTTCAATTAAAGACATGTTTCATAATTAGTTTTAGTTCCATTTCATTCAAAACAAATAGATAAAAAACTAACTCATCTGTATGTTTTCTTTTATGTGAATTTCATCTGATTATTCTCAAAACCATTAACAAACAATCATGTTAAGTAACGGGAGTTTTTCTTTTTCTCTGAAAGGGAAGAAAGCAAAAACAAAGAGAAAGCTGTGTGATTCATACACATTAAAGCCAAAATAAACTGTCCAGTCTACATGGGATATATCAAAAATTATGTACAATATAACAGACACATCCGGATTATTGTGAGGAAAAGTTTTTATTAAGATACTTTAATCTTCAATAATGTGACTTGCTCTTTTAAAATAATTATGCACCCATATTCTGACATATGCTACATCTAAATTTTAAAAAGTATATTGCTTCCACAGCATATCAAGTATTAATTTACAAATGATAGGCAAAGAAGGTTGTTTATAAAGGCCTAAATATAATTTAAGCAACAATAAGATGGAACTTAAAAAAAGGAAATGCACATAATATATGTATTATTTTACTATAGCCATTAATATATTCCATGGAACCTTTATTATGAACTTGGAATTGGTCAAGGCTCTTTAACAAACAAAGATGTGGATAGATGTCCTCACACACCTCGGGTTTATAGAAGAGAAAACTGAGGCTACAGAAGTTAAGGAAAATGGCAGTTCAAACAGCCAGTCAATAACAAAGCCAGAACTCAAAACCAGGACTTGCTCCAAACCACTATCCAGTATTGCCCTGTAATCTATTCCTGATACTACTTGTGATCTCACACTTCATGAATTCAGAACACATATATATACTGGGAAGGAAAAAAGGAAAAATAAAGTCTATCATAGTGTTTCCTAATAAATACTTAAATAAAATGACCAGTAAAGCCATTTGCAGAATTCAAGCAAAATGATATAACTTACAGCTGACTGAAACCAAGAAAAAGCCACAAATCAATTGTAACAGTTTTGTTTAGTGCTAAAAACTCAAACTGCAGTGATTAGAAAACACATTAGTGTTCTTCAATTAGCAGCCAAACATTTGTTTCAATAATTCACAAGAAATGACTTACACAAAGTCTGTTAGAGTGTTGTCAAGAAAGCCTCCAAAGGACCAACAAAACCAGGCGCCACAGTGTATTGATGTCAAAAGCTGGCCAGGAAGCCTGATTAACCTCTGAGATGCCTCAGCTGATGTCCTCACTCCATTAATGCTAATGGAGATGCTCCCACTTCAACGGAGCTATTCCCTTTATCAAAGGAATGCCTTTCAGGTTTAAAGTCTTTGATTGTATATACTCCCCATTTGCCCTTGAGCTTATTATTTCATGCTCTTATACCAATGAAAAGGAATAAAACTAAAATAACTGGAGCACACAGAAAGTGGGAAGTAATGTACCCAAAGCAAACCACGAGATAAAGGGAACAGTTACTACAACAGAACTGGGAAAGAACTTCAGAAAGAGGGGAGAAACAAAGTAGTACGTTTCATAGTCAAAGGTGAATAAAGTATTACAGGAGGAGTTAATGAGGTTTCTCACCTGCCCAAAAAAACTTAGGGCTCCTGGTGGCACCTTCTTATTAGTGGACCAAAACCTAAAGCCCAAATTTAACAGCCTCAAATCTGTAATTTGTATAGCAAGTGACAGGACAGTACTCTCATAGCTCATTAACTTTCAAAGTAAGGTCTTAGGGTGTAAAAGAGGGGTACTGAAAGCTTTCTACATTAGTAAGGACCTTTACCTTGGGGAGAAGTTTGTTTCCATGTTAGAATCACACGAACCAATGAGCACTGCTATCCTCACAATCTGAAGAATATTACAAGAATATTCACAGAACTAATCTGGACTGTAAAGTGCTGAACCTAAGACTATAATGTATGTGTCAGACAATCTATTGTGCCCAAAACTTCAAATGAACATGGTACTTATTCTGTTCTATTGCACAGAGATTTGCCAAAGGTCACTAGTCATCTTTAACCTTTCTCAGGCCATATCAGTTGTCCTCCTTATCCATTAGGACTAATGGTGCTGCTCTCACAGAAGCTGTTAGTTGTCCTAAGAAGTTATCAGATAACAGAGAAAGCAGAGGCATTTTTATTAAATCAATTCACCAAGCTGGGTTTAAAACACATTAAAAGAAAAACTCAAATAGGACAGTTACAGGGTAACTAGAATATATGGATCAAGATTTAATAAATGTTTCAAAATAATCCAATTTGAACATATTCAATATTAAAAATTCTCTTTCAACATGACCTCAGAGAATTTATTATTATTATATTCTTTATAAGGAAAAGTCAAATAAATTATTTGGAAAGATGAATTTTAAGTGCTATTTGAAAATCCGGGGAGGGGGGAGATTATTTCCTTGAAAACAATCCAAGCACATATACAATTAATACAATTTATATTTACATTTGTAACGTGAGACATCAAAAAGAATTAAAAGTTTAATAATTAATCCTTCTATGTAACAAAGAGATAACCTCTATGAGGCCACATTAAGAAGCTGTCATCGGAGAGAAAAATATCAATGATTACTTTTGTCAGAGAAAGTGACTTAGTATTTTCTTAAGGAGCACATACTCCATGGCTTTTAAATATTTTTTCATGTTACAGCTCAACAAATATCATATTACCTAGAATTATTCAAATGCTAAGAATAATATAATAAATTTTATTTTCTATTTTCAATATGATAGGCTAGGTAAATCAGATCAATCCTACCAATGAAAACAAGTAGGAAAACTAGAGTCTTTTTTTTTTAACTCTGCTTGAAGGTACTGAATATTTAACAAAATAGTGATGAGTTATCAGGTCCAAATCCAAGAGAACAGGGAAATTCAGCTATGGGAGCTGGTATTTAGGCCTAAATGCACTGGATAATGGGCTTCCCCAGTGGCTCAGCAGCAGAGAATCCACCTGCACCACAGAAGACGCAAGAGACGAAAGTTCGATCCTTGAGTAGGGAAGACCCCTTGGAAGAGGGCATGACAACCCTCCAGTATTCTTGCTGGAAGAATTCCATGGACAGAGGAACCTGGTGGGCTACAGTCAATGGACTCTCAAGAGTCGGACACGACTGAGTGACTCAACAACAACAACTAAGAGACTGAGGAGGACTTTTGATAGACTTGTGGTGGGAACTAGGTTGTCATGTCCTACTTTCCCTGCATGCTTCATGGTGAAATATAAAGGGACATACAACCGAAATAAGAGTGGACTTGTACTAATCAGGATCTCACAGCTATTTCAGGTGACCTTTATTTAAATAATTTAAGTACTTTCAATCCATGAAATTGGATAAAGATGATCCAAGCCTGAGAGCGTCACAGAACTCTGATATCATCTCAAACTAAAAACTTTTTTTAAAGATCTTTTAAATCAATTTTAGCAAACAAAGAGTCAATACATCATAAATGAGGACTAAGAGAAACAGTAAACAACAAAAACAATGAAAACAGAGCCAGATAATGGAATGATCAGAAACAGAGCATGTTTACTGTGTTTAAACAGTTTGGCAATTTGACAAAAATTGAATTCATGAGAACCAAAGACTATCACTATTTACTAAAATGTTTTATCAATACACACATGTTCGATTTCATCAACCCCTTTTGGTACATAGATTGAGATAATTTTTATCATTTTCTCCTTTATTATGTTAATGTGGCATTGAGACTCACTGATGCTGAGTAATAAACCAGTCCTATATTGTGGAATTATCCCAAATGAATTGTGACACATTACCCCTCTGTGTAATTTTTTTCTGCTAATATTTTATTTAGGATTTTTCATATCTATGTTAATGACTTAATGAGTAAGACAGGACTATAGCTTTCCTTTTTCATAACACTCTTGTTAAGTTTCATCATCAAGGTGATCTTGCATTATGAAACAAGATTAGGCATAATCTGACCTTTTTATTCTTTATGAGTCTTTGCAATATTGCCATTGTTTATTCTTTTTCTAACTGAAGTAGAGTTGATTTACAATATTGTGTTAGTTTCAGGTGTACGGCAAAGTGATTTAGTTATACATATACACATTTTTCAGGTTATTTTCCATGATAGGTTATTACAAGATATTCAATATAGTTCCCTGTGCTAAACAGTAAATCTTTGTTATTTATCTATGCCATTGTTCATCTGTAAACATTAGATAGGATTCTCTGGTGAAAGTTTCTAGGTTTGAAGATATCTTTTCGTGAGGTTTTACTTTTCTTAGTAAAGCTTCTATACCCACTTAAATAACAAAGCACAGGAACTGTCATGTAAAACATGTAAAATAATAAATTTCAAATTAATTATTTCAAATAATTAATACTACTTAATTATTGAAGTAATGTTTATGTTCTTACCTTGGAAAACTGGAACTGCTTAGATCTCAGAAGGTTAATTTACCCACAGTTTCTAATATTGAGTAACTTACTAGAAGAAATTACATTTGGGGGAAAAAATCATCCCAACTTTCCAGTCTTTCCCATATAAACTATCCACACTTTGAATGTGAAATGAAGAATCACTCCAGATCTGATAACTCTTTAGGAAAACAATTCAACAGTATTTTCAAAGAAATCTCAAAATATTCATGTCATCTAAATCAGGAATCCATAAATGCACAGAAAAAGATTATATAAGAAAAATGTTTTTAAAATATTTCATGACATTTAAGCTAAATATGAGTTATAAGAGCAGGGTACAATATATGACAGGACATGTTAAGACTAGCAAGAAACAAGTGACTTTTGCATTCATGGCTATTTTTTTTTTCTTCATTTTACAAATGTATAAGCAAGAACATGAATAAGCACTAAAATCAGGGTAAAGTGGTTAAAACAAAAATTAAACATTAATCACTTTATTTAGGAGTTAATGGCAGAAACTTCTCTTCTGTCAGAGGTAACAGTGAATTGCAATCAACACACCAATTTCACTGGTGACTTAATGGCCCATTAAGGTGCTATCATCAACACGGTTCCATAGAATTTCAGTGAGGAAGACATGAGTGTGTTCCTCACAGTTCACAATATTGTGGTTTAGAAAATTAGGGAGCTTGGACTTGTTTTTTTCAAAGCACATCAAGTCTAGCCTCATTCCAGTAAGTCTATTTTCAGCTAACAGTTAAATAGCTGAACAGTTACTGAATGAAGCAGGTCACTTTCCTTTTAAGTAGGCACACAAACACACAATTATACCAAAGAAGAGCTGGAAAATTATCCCCGGTCACACAACTAAAAATTATTCAGAATAACAATACAGTGAGCTATCCTGACCAAAGTATGTGACACAGATAAGTCAGAAAGAAATTTAATACTTGAGAACTAGATCTCATTGGTATATTGTAAATTAACTAAATAACACCGAAGCTGCCTTTACTCTGTTCAGATTTCTCTTCACTGAGCTAACCATCATAACTTTTTCATACCCAATAGAGAAAAGTAAGCCATTCTTACAAAGATTCTGAAATCTAATATACGCTGCTGTAAGCAAAAAGCCATTCAGTATTTTCCTTTGACTGAAAAATATGTAATGCTTCTCTCATCAAACCCCATCATGGAAGCATTTGTGATCAATCTTGAAGTATTTCTGTATTTGTTTTACATAAAACAGTGTGACCTTTGATTCCTTCCCTGTGGTTTGTTTTAAACTGTTGTTCTTTTCTGAATAGTTGTGCTTTCTATTACATGCTGTCATTCAGATTCACTATGTCATCCCTATTATTAGAACTGTTTTGTTGTATACTTCACAATTCAAAAGAACGGTGATTATAAGGATACCTTATAATCAGCATAAAGTTTACGAGCCATCATCAAAATGAACCCTCACGCAAACACAAAAAGAACTCACTTGACAAACAGGCAGGGGGGCAGTTCTATGACATCAAAGGGTCTTTGAATGCACCAGGGCCTTCACTCAAGTTTTCTTAATGAGTAATATTCTTTTTGTATCAAGAAGATTAATAAATGTTCAAAAATGCAAAGGGATGTCAGTATGGGTAGAATGATGCAAATCACACACACACACAAAAATAGAATCCAGAAGTCACTACTTAAAATACACAAAGCTTCTTTCCAAAGTAATTATAGACTTTGACCTAACAAACAGACGTAAATATTTTAAACTAGATAAATGCAAACCTTAAAATCATTACAAGAGAAAATAAAGTGTGATTTAGGAACCTTAAGAGATTAAATACCTAATCATTTAGGCACCAATTCTCAGGTGACAAAATAATTCTGACTTACTTCCTAAATTTGTTCGACACTTGTGAGTGAAAAGGGAAGGGACAATCTCAATACACTTCAGGAGAGAAATGTGATAATTCCTCCACGTAATCAAACCTCCCAGCGACTCCAGGCTACTCACTTTAGCAGCACTAATGACTGTGGCAGTGTAAGACTGAATGTTGTCTCCACAGGCTCCACCACGGGACTGATGGCATCGAATCAACTGGAAAGAGAGAGAGAGTGACCATTCTGTTCAACTGCTTAACTCTACAGGCTCTTAGGATAGAGCTTATTTACCGCACAGAATGATGGTGATGGGTGGGAATGTTTGCATGAGCCCTTTTCCGACAAACAGCTAAAAGCCCTGCTGAGACACTTTTACCCCTTTTTATAATCTATCGGTGCCACTCAGGCAGTTTCATGCTCAAATACGATTTTTAATTACAAGATGAATAGTCTTTAAGAATTCATAAACTGAAATGGGAGGATTTGAGATCTGGCAGACTTTCCACAAATAAATTTTGGAAACATAATCAAAGGACTTAGCCACGACTTCCTAACATTAAATATTTAACATGCTAGCAAACTGGAGGTTTTGTCCTTTTAATTCCTACATAAAGACAGCAAAAGAAAACTTTAAAAAACAGACAAAAGAGTGTGCCATATTTCCATTTTCGATTGTGTTTGTGGGAAAGTGGCACAAATTATGCATAAATCAACTATGACACATATAGTAGCTGTCCACTTCAGAGGGCTCACTAGTTTTAACATCAGAATGAAAGAGACATGTCCTTATTCATGTCTAATGTAAATAAGTAACTTGCCAATTTTCAAAATGAATCACTAGTTTCACATGCATGATTCTCTCATGTTTTGAGCAATAAACCAGGACTGAAGCCTCCACTGCCCCTACACTTTCTAAATTTAGGTTTAAAAAAAAAAAAGAAAGGGAAATATAAAAATTATTAGCCATATTTTTACACCTAAAAGTTTTTAATAAAATGGCAATAGACTATTAGAATAATTCCACACTGTGATATGAATTATTAAAAGCCTATAGAAATCAAAATCTTCCTCTCCCAAAATATATTTTTTTAAATGCCTTAGATAATTTAAAACCACCCACCCAATAAAAACTAATGTGTGAACTTTTTATTCTTTTATTTTAAAATCAAAATTTTCTTCATCTCTGACATTAAAAAGAAACAATCCCTTAAGACAAGAGTGGCGAGGTATTTCCCAAATCACAGGTAATTGGTAAATATAGTTCCACATATGGGAAAAGAGAGTCTGGAAGGTGCTCATTTTAGCTAATGAAAAGAATCTCCCTCATTCACCCATTCACTCATTCATTCATCCACAAATACACATTCGAAGAATTATGAAAATTATCCCTCTGCTGCCTCCTGCAGGACATGCAAGGAAAGACATTATCTTAGAAACACTACCATCTTTAATCAAGGAAAACAAGCCATACCTCTTCAATTCAACTAAATCTGAGTCATCATTTCTACATAAACATAACTAAGCCGGAACTCCGTTTAAAACTTAGACCCACTGCAAAAATTATATTTGCATCTTAGGTGCATCAAAATGAAAGATAACTCAAGAAATTTCTGTAGTGCAAAACTCTTATCACAATTAAATTCTAGGAAATACTGGTAAGTGAAAAAAGCAGTATACCAAAGAACATATATATCTATACACACACACACATATATAAAATGTTATCTTTTCGGAAAGAAAGGGAAATATATATATATCAAACACATGATACAATATATAAGCATATGAATAAAATAAACAAAAATACATAATTACCTACCAAACAATACATTATTTATACATTATGTATTATTTGATACACAACACATAATTGAATAATACAATGTAACAACAATGGGCGAAGGCAAAAAAAAAAAAAGGGACAAAGAACAAACTAACTCAAACAACCTATGAACACACTATTAGATCTTATATCTTCAGTCTTAGGAAGTAATAGAGAGAATCGCAAAAAAAATCCTGAACTCTTTTTAGTTGGTTTGATTTTTGTAGCAGTGTGAGCAAGCAATTCTGCAATTCCTTTCTGTATTACAGAACTGAAGAGATGAAGAAGACGTGCTAATGTCATGGTCTCCTACCTGAAACAAAGGAAATGGGGGACAAACAGAGAGAATCCTGTGGAAATGCCAATGTGAACTCATTTCCAAAATGTATTATGCATATATGGAAATACATGGGTGCACAAATATGCATCTATGTATATTTGCCTATTTATGTGTATATATAGAAGTATGTTTGGGTATATAACATGTATGTTTGTGAACTCTGTCCACTGAAAGAGTCTAGAAGCAAAAAGACCCCAGGTACAGTAAACACGTCTACTGGACAAAGTTTAGGTATCTAATATCACTGTCAATTTAAAAGAACCAATAAAATCAGACAATTTCAGGCCTGAGACAGGGCAAGTACAAGATGCATCTGGACACAGACTTATGATAGTGAGCAAGGAAAGAGTATTTCTTTTTTAATTTTGATGAAGCCACAACACAATGTCACAAGAAGCAGACTAAAGGAGCTCTTGTTGATTGACTCTGGGACAATCTGAAAACCGAAATAATTACAGACAGAAAAATATTAAAAACCACTGAAAAAAAATGAATCCATGAGCCCATATCAAAAATACAGATACAGTAAGATTTTTAAAAGATGGGGAAGTTCTTGATTATAATAGAGAGCCAAATACCTACTGGTGGAGAGTGGAACTGGAAAATCATTGACTTGGAATATTCGTAGGAAAGACTGATTCAGGCAAGAATCATCGATGGGTGCTAAGCTTAGGTAAGGCTAAGATTTTGATGAAAAGTAGGATGTAAGCCTGCTCTTTCCAAATTATCTCTTGGTTAACAAGAGCAAAAAAAAAACAGTGATTATTCAGTATGGAAACTGGACAAGACCCTGACAAAATTAGCATCACCAACAAGGAACAGATGTGTATCGTGTACCTCCAGATGTGATGCTGTGGGAATTACGGAACAACCCCTATGCACTGTTCCAGCCAGAAATACAGAACCCGGTTATAATCAAGAGAAAACATCAAAAAGCTCAAAAGAAAAATCATTCTATTAAAAAGAATAAGGGGCAGAGGTAGAGGGTTGTTACCAATCTTGTAAAAGACAAAGAAAGAAAGGGACACTCCTACAAAATATAATACCTGATCCTAGACTGGATGCTGCACCACAGGAAAGAAGCTTTTTACAAATGACAAGATAGGGTTAATTGACAAAATTGGAACAGGGACAGTATAACAGATAAAACTAATTTATCAACATTAAATTGGCTGATAAGTATTTTGGAGGCCCTGAGATATATGCAACTTACTCTGAAATGGTTCAGAGGTTAAGCTGAGTCGAGAGTACATGGGTACAGCTTGTTGGACAATTCTGTGGTGCCCAATTAAAACAAACCAAACTAGTAAGGTACACATTCATTACTAGCTATGAATTACCTTTGGAAAACTCAATACTTGCTCTATAACAATATTCCAACATGGGCTCTGCTTACCTTGTTTTCTGCATAAGCAAGCCAGCGACTCCCAAGAGCAATAGGATTCATGTTGGGTCCAGGACAAGGGTAGCAGCCTGAAATATATCGAAGGGCAATATTAAGAAATTTCTTAATAAATTTTCTGTTGGTACATCCTATTTTGATGCCATAAAAACAGAAAAATCAAGTGCTTTTTTTTTTTCCCAAATCTCACTTAAAATTCTCATAACCTAGCTATTATTTTAATAGCTCAAAGAGGTTCCTTTTTTTCTTCCTTGATAGTTTCCTTTGGATTTTGACTCTGTTCCAGTAAGAAACAAATCTGGGAAGAATTGGTATTCGCTTTTTGCAAAAATTGGGCATTTTTAGTTATTCCTAGAATAAGAGAGAGAAGCCAAGAAGAACCATATAAAGTTCATAACCCTACGGTTTCAAAAGTCTAGCAAAATCATTTGAAGAAGAAAGAGAAAGCATACAATTGACTCTGGAATTTAAGGGCAAAGAAAAGGAAGATGTACACCTAAAATGAAATGACATAAATATGGAAGGAAGGAGGTAGTGGAAGTACCTTAGGTATGGGGCCAATGGGGAGAAGAAATGCACACAGGGTGCATGAGTACATGCTGGGAACTAATTTACACAATCCTGAGCATATCCTTTAAGCATCCAACTTCATTCTTCTTGCTTTCAGCCAAGCCAATAACAAACTGGTAGAAAGGATTATTTTGCAGTTCTCTTCCTAAAAAAAATTAATCCCATATTCCTGACAGTGGACACCCATACCATAGAAACACCAATGCCATCTTCCTGAACTCCACTGAACAACACATGGCACAATTCAGTCAAGTAAGTGGTACCTGTCATCCTTGAGGCTCTCATCTCCCCTCCTGACTATGCCAATAAGTCTCTGGGCATAATGTCCTCATCCACCAACTACACAGAACAATATTTCAGTGGCTCACAGAACTGCTTTTAAAGGACTACTCCAAAGGAGATTGGAGAATCAAAGGACACAAAAAGGCTAACCTAAAGAATTTTAGGTCTATCATTCCACAAGTATCTCATTAATATTTCACAAACACTTTTCTCTAAAATGTACACTAGAGCAAGGGCCCCAACCTCCAGGATTCTAATGCCTGATGATCTGAGGTAGAGCTGATGTAATAATAATAGAAATAAAGTGCACAATAAATGTAATGTGCTTAGATCATCCTAAAACCATCCCCTCTCCCCAGCTCGTGGAAAAATCGTCTTCCATGAAACCAGTCCCTGGTGCCAAAAATGGTGGGCACTAGAAGATCAAACTGAGGTTATCTGTTTCACAGTTTGGGGCTCTATTTGGAATCTAAATTAATATAATGAGACAGATAGGTTTTTATAAAAAAATAACTTTTCTTACCATGGCAAAAAAAAAAAAAAAAAACAACCAAACTACACAAAACACATGAGCGTAATTGGAAAAAACAGCATAATTGGGAATAGCTTGAACAGCACACCTGAAAATATCTAACCCAGCAGAAAGTCTCAGTCTAGTACTGATCCTGAGAGGGAGAGAGCTATCAAGGCATGAACAATAATTAACTACTTTGACTTGTACTGTCAAAAATAAAAATAATTTATATGTTCAGTAATATACTATCTTTTTGCTTTATTTTCTATCTTCCTCCCACTTGATAAAGCATTTGTGTCTTCTGTTCACAGCTAAATCTCTACTGCCTAAAATAATACCTGACAAATAGCTTAATAAAAATGCTGAATAAATTAAACAATGTAACTAAATATTAACCAACCTTAATATTTATAAGGCATAGAGGCAAAAAAGAAAAAAAAGTCATCTACTGAAGAAAATTTTTCAAATAGTGTGCTTGCTTACTCTTTAGGTTAGGCTTTCTGTGTTCATTTTAAAGCCATTTTTTAAATAGAACTCTTCCTTAATTGTCCATTTGTGCTTCCCTGAATTCAGGAAGGCTTTTGAGTAGCAATTTCTGAACTGATACTGCTGTTGTTTTCATAACCACTAGAGAAGTACAAGTCACCGCTGTTTCTGGTACCCTTTAGTTTTCATTTCAGCTCCTTCAACGCCATCAATTTTGAGTTTACTTTTCTTTTCTTTTTTTTTTTTGGCTACACTGAGAGGCTTGTGGGATCTCGATTCCCTGATGAGGGATTGAATCTGGGCCTTTGGCAGTGAAGGGCCTAACCACTGGATTGCCAGGGAATTCCCTGAGTTTTCATTTTTGAAGACGATGTGGAACTTATAAAGAAGATATGACCCTAAAAGAAACTCCAGAGAAGGGTCTTTGGGTGAAGACATAGAAACTTGGAGAGGAGTTCTTAGCCTGTTCCATGAACCTCTCTGGGTGTCCCTCAATGTGGAGAAACCTTTCATCTTTAACCTAGATGTTTTATCATCGGTGCTGTATAGATGGAGAAGTCCAGAGACCACTGTAAAAATAAAACCGAAAACCAGAAGCAGGAGGCTTAAGTCCAAAGCTTGAGAACATCAGAGAACTCCTGAATTTGGGGAACATTAAGCAATAGGAGCTCATCAAATGCCTCCATACCTACACTGAAACAAAGCTCCACCCAAGGACCAACAAGTTCCAGAGCAAGACATATCACACAAATTCTCCAGCAACACAGGAACACACCCCTGAGCTTCAATATACAGGCAGCTCAAAGTTACTCCAAAACTTTAGACGTCTCATAACCCATTACTGGTCACTCCACTGCACTCCAGACAGAAGAAACCCAGCTCCACCCACCAGACCTCCAACACAAGCCTCCCTAACCAGGAAACTTGACAAGCCACTGATACAACCCCACCCACAGTGAGGAAGCTCCACAATAAAGAGAACTCCACAAATTACCAGAATATAAAAAGGCCATCCCAAACGCAGCAATATAACCAAGATGAAGAGACAGAGGAATACTCAACAGGTAAAGGAACAGGAGAAATGCCCACCAAACCAAACAAAAGAGGAAGAGCTAGGGAATCTACCTGAGAAAAAATTCTGAATATTGATAGTGAAAATGATCCAAAATCTTGAAATCAAAATGGAATCACAGATAAATACCCTAGAGACAAGGATTGAGAAGATGCAAGAAAGGTTTAACAAGGACCTAGAAGAAATAAAAAGAGTCAATATACAATGAATAAAGCAATAAATGAGATCAGAAACACTCTGGAGGCAACAAATAGTAGAATAAGGGAGGCAGAAGATAGGATTAGTGAAATAGAAGATAGAATGGTAGAAATAAATGAATCAGAGAGGAAAAAAGAAAAATGAATTAAAAGAAATGAGGACAATCTCAGAGACCTCCAGGACAATATGAAACGCTCCAACATTCGAATCATAGGAGTCCTAGAAGAAGAAGACAAAAAGAAAGACCATGAGAAAATCCTTGAGGAGATAGTAGTTGAAAACTTCCCTAAAATGGGGAAGGAAATAATCACCCAAGTCCAAGAAACCCAGAGAGTTCCAAATAGGATAAACCCAAGACGAAACACCCCAAGACACATATTAATCCAATTAACAAAGATCAAACACAAAGAACAACTATTAAAAGCAGCAAGGGAAAAACAACAAATAACACACAAGGGGATTCCCATAAGGATAACAGCTGATCTCTCAATAGAAACTCTTCAGGCCAGGAGGGAATGGCAAGACATACTTAAAGTGATGAAAGAAAATAACCTACAGCCCAGATTACTATACCCAGCAAGGATCTCATTCAAATACGAAGGAGAAATCAAAAGCTTTACAGACAAGCAAAAACTGAGAGAATTCAGCACCAACAAACAAGCTCTCCAACAAATTCTAAAGGATATTCTCTAGACAGGAAACACAAAAAGGGAGTATAAACCCGAACCCAAAATAATAAAGTAAATGGCAACGGGATCATACTTATCAATAATTACCTTAAACGTAAATGGACTGAATGCCCCAACCAAAAGGCAAAGACTGGCCGAATGGATACAAAAACAAGAACCCTCTATATGCTGCTTACAAGAGACCCACCTCAAAACAAGGGACACATACAGACTGAAAGTGAAGGGTTGGAAAAAGATATTCCAGGCAAATAGAGACCAAAAGAAAGCAGGAGTGGCAATACTCATATCCGATAAAATAGACTTTAAAACAAAGGCTGTGAAAAGAGACAAAGAAGGCCACTACATAATGATCAAAGGATCAATCCAAGAAGAAGATATAACAATTATAAATATATATGCACCCAATATAGGAGCACCACAATATGTAGGACAAATGCTAACAAGTATGAAAGGGGAAATTAACAACAACACAATAATAGTGGGAGACTTTAATACCCCACTCACACCTATGGACAGATCAACTAAACAGAAAATTAACAAAGAAACGCAAACTTTAAATGATACATTAGACCAGTTAGACCTAATTGATATCTTTAGGACATTTCACCCCAAAACAATGAATTTCACCTTTTTCTCAATTGCTCATGGAACCTTCTCCAGGATAGATCATATCCTGGGCCATAAATATAACCTTGATAAATTCAAAAAAATCGAAATCATTCCAAGCATCTTTTCTGACCATAATGCACTAAGATTAGATCTCAATTACAGGAGGAAACCTATTAAAAATTCCAACATATGGAGGCTGAACAACATGCTTCTGAATAACCAACAAATCACAGAAGAAATCAAAAAAGAAATCAAAATATGCATAGAAACTAATGAAAATGAAAACACAACAACCCAAAACCTGTGGGACACTATAAAAGCAGTGCTAAGAGGAAAGTTCATAGCAATACAGGCATACCTCAAGAAACAAGAAAAAAGTCAAATAAATAACCTAACTCTACACCTAAAGCAACTAGAAAAGGAAGAATTGGAGAACCCCTGAGTTAGCAGAAGGAAAGAAATCTTAAAAATTACGGCAGAAATAAATGCAAAAGAAACAAAAGAGACCATAGCAAAAATCAACAAAGCCAAAAGCTGGTTCTTTGAAAGGATAAATAAAATTGACAGACCATTAGCCAGACTCATCAAGAAGCAAAGAGAGAAAAATCAAATCAATAAAATTAGAAATGAAAATGGAGAGATCACAACAGACAACACAGAAATACAAAGGATCATAAGAGACTACTATCAGCAATTATATGCCAATAAAATGGACAACCTGGAAGAAATGGACAAATTCTTAGAAAAGTACAATTTTCCAAAACTGAACCAGGAAGAAATAGATAATCTTAACAGACCCATCACAAGCACGGAAATTGAAACTGTAATCAGAAATCTTCCAGCAAACAAAAGCCCAGGTCCAGACGGCTTCACAGCTGAATTCTACCAAAAATTTCGAGAAGAGTTAACACCTATCCTACTCAAACTCTTCCAGAAAATTGCAGAGGAAGGGAAACTTCCAAACTCATTCTATGAGGCCACCATCACCCTAATACCAAAACCTGACAAAGATACTACAAAAAAAGAAAACTACAGGCCAATATCACTGATGAACATAGATGCAAAAATCCTCAACAAAATTCTAGCAATCAGAATCCAACAACACATTAAAAAGATCGTACACCATGACCAAGTGGGCTTTATCACAGGGATGCAAGGATTCTTCAATATCCGCAAATCAATCATTGTAATTCACCACATTAACAAATTGAAAAATAAAAACCATATGATTATCTCAATAGATGCAGAGAAGGCCTTTGACAAAATTCAACATCCATTTATGATAAAAACTCTCCAGAAAGCAGGAATAGAAGGAACATACCTCAACATAATAAAAGCTATATATGACAAACCCACAGCAAACATTATCCTCAATGGTGAAAAATTGAAAGCATTTCCCCTAAAGTCAGGAACAAGACAAGGGTGCCCACTTGCACCACTACTATTCAACATAGTTCTGGAAGTTTTAGCCACAGCAATCAGAGCAGAAAAAGAAATAAAAGGAATCCAAATTGGAAAAGAAGAAGTAAAACTCTCACTGTTTGCAGATGACATGATCCTCTACATAGAAAACCCTAAAGACTCTACCAGAAAATTACTAGAGCTAATTAATGAATATAGTAAAGTTGCAGGATATAAAATCAACACACAGAAATCCCTTGCATTCCTATACACCAATAATGAGAAAGTAGAAAAAGAAATTAAGGAAACAATTCCATTCACCATTGCAACAAAAAGAATAAAATACTTAGGAATATATCTACCTAAAGAAACTAAAGACCTATATACAGAAAACTATAAAACACTGATGAAAGAAATCAAAGAGGACACTAATAGATGGAGAAATATACCATGCTCATGGATCGGAAGAATCAATATAGTGAAAATGAGTATATTACCCAAAGCAATTTACAAATTCAATGCAATCCCTATCAAGATACCTGCGATATTTTTCACAGATCTAGAACAAATAATTTCAAGATTTGTATGGAAACACAAAAAACCATGAATAGCCAAAGCAATCTTGAGAAAGAAGAATGGAACTGGAGGAATCAACTTGTCTGACTTCAGGCTCTACTACAAAGCCACAGTCATCAAGACAGTATGGTATTGGCACAAAGACAGAAATATAGATCAATGGAACAAAATAGAAAGCCCAGAGATAAATCCACACACATATGGACACCTTATCTTTAACAAAGGATACAAGAATATACAATGGAGTAAAGACAATCTCTTTAACAAGTGGTGCTGGGAAAACTGGTCAACCACCTGTAAAAGAATGAAACGATCACTTTCTAACACCGCACACAAAGATAAACTCAAAATGGATTAAAGATCTAAATGTAAGACCAGAAACTATAAAACTCCTAGAGGAGAACATAGGCAAAACACTCTCCGACATAAACCACAGCAGGATCCTCTATGATCCACCTCCCAGAATTCTGGAAATAAAAGCAAAAATAAACAAATGGGACCTAATTAAAATTAAAAGCTTCTGCACAACAAAGGAAAATATAAGCAAAGTGAAAAGACAGCCTTCCGAATGGGAGAAAATAATAGCAAATGAAGCAACTGACAAACAACTAATCTCAAAAATATACAAGCAACTCCTGCAGCTCACTTCCAGAAAAATAAACCACCCAATCAAAAAATGGGCCAAAGAACTAAATAGACATTTCTCCAAAGAAGACATACGGATGGCTAACAAACACATGAAAAGATGCTCAACATCACTCATTATTAGAGAAACGCAAATCAAAACCACAATGAGGTACCACTTCACACCAGTCAGAATGTCTGCGATCCAAAAATCTGCAAGCAATAAATGCTGGAGAGGGTGTGGAGAGAAGGGAACCCTCCTACACTGTTGGTGGGAATGCAAACTAGTACAGCCACTATGGAGAACAGTGTGGAGATTCCTTAAAAAATTGCAAATAGAACTGCCTTATGACCCAGCAATCCCACTGCTGGGCATACACATGGAGGAAACCAGAATTGAAAGAGACACATGTACCCCAATGTTCATCGCAGCACTGTTTATAATAGCCAGGACATGGAAACAACCTAGATGTCCATCAGCAGATGAATGGATAAGAAAGCTGTGGTACATATACACAATGGAGTATTACT
Organism: Oryx dammah; assembly: GCF_014754425.2. NCBI lineage: Eukaryota > Metazoa > Chordata > Mammalia > Artiodactyla > Bovidae > Oryx > Oryx dammah. The sequence goes on along the minus strand of NW_024070192.1, from coordinate 49,970,084 downwards.
CAGCCGTTAAAAAGAATACATTTGAATCAGTTCTGATGAGATGGATGAAACTGGAACCTATTATACAGAGTGAAGTAAGCCAGAAAGAAAAACACCAATACAGTATACTAACACATATATATGGAATTTAGAAAGATGGCAATGATGACCCTGTATGCAGGACAGCAAAAAAGACACGGATGTGTATAGCGGACTTTTGGACTCAGTGGGAGGGGGAGAGGGTGAGATGATTTGGGAGAATGGCATTGAAACATGTATAATATCATGTAAGAATCGAATTGCCAGTCTATGTCCGATGCAGAATATGGCACACTTGGGGCTGGTACGCGGGGATGACCCAGAGAGATGTTGTGGGGAGGGGGGTGGGAGGGGGGTTCATGTTTGGGAACGCATGTACACCCGTGGTGGATTCCAATGTATACCAAAACCATTACAGAACTGTAAAGTGGAAAAAATAAAAAATAAAAAATAAAATTAAAAAAAATAAAAAATAAAAATAAAAGAAACTCCATAGGTCATACAAAAATACAAGGTACCAGCTTTCTAATTTGCTGCTCACTGTTAAAAGAGATTTTTTCTGTGTATTTCAGAGTTTAAAGGATGGTGTATGGAAAACTTTGGATTTCTGAAAAATCAGCTTCTGGGTAACTGTGATGTTACTATAATCACTGAATGCATATTATGGACATATACATAGAAAAAAGGACTTCCCTGTTGGCTCAGCAGGTAAACAACCCACCTGCAATGCAGGAGACACAGGAGATGGTTCAATCCCTGGGTCAGGAAAATCCCCTGAAAGAGGAAAAGGGTAACCCACTCCAGTATTCTTGTCTGAAAAATCCCATGGATAAAGCAGCCTGGTGGGCTACAATCCAAAGGGCTACAAAGACTCAGACATGGCTGAGTGACTTAGTATACAATATAAGCAAAGACAACATACTTTAACATATATATCACACAGTATTACATAGCAATTTCATGATTACACTCCCATCTAATTCACACCAAAATGTACTTTATCTGCATGCCAATATAGGAGACATGGGCTCGATCCCTGGGTTGGGAAGATCCACTGGAGGAGGAAAATGGCAACCCACTCCAGTATTCTTGCCAGAAAAGTCCCATGGACAGAGGAGCCTAGCAGGCTACAGTCCATGGGGCTGCCAAAGAGTTGGATACAACCTAATGACTAAACAACAAATATACATATTTCACATACACTTTCAGAACTGGAGAAAAGAGCATAAACATGGTCTCTAAGAAAATTTCCCCTTTTAAAATGTAATGTAAAAAAAGAACCAAATGAAAACCAGAAATAAACACCTGTGAATTGTGGCATTATATTAGAGGTGACTAATCTTTTGAATTTTAAAGTAAACATGTGCTTAGCTGCTCAGTCAAGTCTGATTCTTTGCAACCCCACAGACTGTAGCCTCCCAGGCTCCTCGGTCCATGGGGATTCTCCAGGCAAGAATACTGGAGTGGGTTTCCATGTTCTCCTCCAGAGGATCTTCCCAACCCAGAGATTGAACCCAGATCTCCTGCATTGCAGGCAGATTCTTTACCATCTGAGCTACCATTTAACTCAATTCTGATAACAGTTTGCCTCAACAGATCCTAATAAGTATATTTGCTTTCCAAATACTAAAGAATATTAATATGGAAAATGTAGCTTACAATTCTTCATTTCACTTTTTGAGTCAATGTTTTTAGAAAGCCAGTGGACCTCAAGAATTAGAGTGTACTGGAATGAAAGCAAACTGTTTTTCTGCTCTCCAAAACACATTTTACAGCCAGAATCAGCAGACCATCAGCCTCTCAGCACTATCCCAACTTTATAAGCATGACTTCTTTAAACATTAACCACTGACTCCAACTAAACTTGAAAACAAGTGAAGGAAAACAACAACAACAACCTAAACCTCTATAATACTAGGACTAATTCTAACAAGTTTACAAGGTTTGTGAACAAAGTAAAAGAGAACTGGATATTAAAAAGCCTCAAGTTTACAAATTTAAATAAAGGTAAGATTCACGAAAAACCCCGCAACATGAAGATGATTCCATAACTAAAAGACTGATGCAATTTTACATGGCGTTCTTGCAGAATAGGGGCCCTAGTGGAGAGAAGGCCTGAACTTATTTTGAAATACAAAGGATTTAACTACTCTCTGTAATACCCTGCTTTATTTTCCTTGAAAAGAACAACTCAAAAGATTTCACACCTTTTTGGAAAAAGCAGATGTCTGCACTTATGATCAACCGACTTTCAACAAGGCTACCAAGACAAATCAATGGGGAAAGAATAGTCCTTTCAACAAATGATGATGGGCCAACTGGATATCCACGTGCAAACATATGAAACTGAACCCTGACGTGGCACTGCATACAAACTGGAAATGAATCAAAGACTAAAGCTAAAGCTTGGAACAAAACCGTGGTAAATCTTCATAACCACAGGCAATCCTTTCTTAGTGCAAGCCTGCTCAGTCATGTCCGACTCACTGCAACCCTATGGACTGCAGCCAGCCAGGCTCCTCTGTCCATGGGATTCTCAGGCAAGAATACTGGAATGGGTTGCCACTCCCTTCTCCAGGGGATCTTCCTGACTCAAGGATCGAACCTGGGTCTCCTGTATTTCAGATTCTTTACCATCTGAGCCTATTACATGTAGGTCTGTGACTCTTTCTGAGTTAATTATTGTGAAGGATGAATAGTCTGAGTCTAGATTCAGTTTCATGCCTATGAATGTCCAGGTGCTCAGCACCATCTGCTGAAGAGACTATCTTTGCTCTATTATGCTACCTTTGCTCCTTCATCAAATACTTATTTCTGGGCTTTCTATTCTGTTCTGTTGATCTATTTATCTGTCCTTTTGCCAATACCACACTGTCTTGATTACTGTAGTTTTATAGTAAATCCTAAAGTTAGGTAGCAACATGGAGGAAATTTTATATTATTAAATAAAATAAGCCAATCTGAGAAGGCTATATACTATGATTCCATCTATATGACATTCCAGGAAATCCAATGGTTGCTGGGGGTGGGGGGTGGGTTGGGGAGGGCAGAGATGAACAGGCAGAGCACAAAAGATTTTTAAGACAGTGAAAATATCCTGCATGATATTACAATGATGGATATACAGCAATACGCATGCACACATGTGTGTTCAGTCATGTCTGACTCTGCAACCCCAAGGACTATAGTCCCCCGTGGAATCTTCCAGGCAAGAGTATTGGAGTGGGTTACCATTTTCCTCCTCCAAGGGATATTCCTGGCCCAGAGACTGAACCTACATCTCTTGTCTCTCCTGCACTGGCAGGCAGATTCTGTACCACTAGGGAACCATATATGTCATTATACATGTATCAAAGCCCAGTGATGTACAACACCAAGAGTGTGTCCTAAGATAAACAATGGACGTGAGTGATAATTTTGTGTCAATGTAGGTTCCTCAAGAGCAAAAAATGCACTACTCTGGTGAGGGACGCTGACAATGGGGGAGACTATGCATGTGTGGAGCTGGGGGCATATGGGGAATGTCTGTGCCATCTGCCCAATTTGCTGCGAATGCAAAACCACTCTAAAAATGTAATACTCTACTATGTTCAGTGAAGGACACAAAGTCACAAAAGACCATACACTGAATGAAGTTCAGAAAGGACTATAAAAACCCCTCCATAAATACCACTTCAGAGATTTATTTGACAATCTTACTGCTGATTAATGACCCTCTTAAGATTCCATGAGCTTTGAATTTAAAACTTGATTTCATTTTTCCTTTATTTTTTATGTATGCAAAACAGTAATGCCATTCAATGGCTCAATGGGTGAGAATTATTAATATGTGCACAGAATAGGGAAGCCATGCTATTTCATGGCACACATCTTTAGAATCCACTTCATACTGCATACCTGCCCGGGCTACAAAACATCATGGTAGCCTAGTCTTTTGTATATTTATGAGAACCCAAAAGAATAGCATTTTAACTTGATCTGGTCTTAGATGCCACATTAACCTGCCAATCTCTCCTTACGGAAGTTACAAGCTTCCTTAGAAGCATAAAAATAAAGGCTCCTCTTCTCAAAATTAAAAATAATTTTGCATTTTAAAGATCCTTTAAATACATCCCTTATTCACCACTAACATAAATAAAGAATACACACTGTAACACTAAGAAATAACAATAGGATTGTAAGGATAAATTTTCCTCCTCAAAGCAAAAACAGAAGCCAATGGAAAGAGTTACTTACTACACAATACTTTGGTCTCTCTGGACTACACAATACTTTGGTCTCTCTGGAGACTTCGTATCTGAGTTTAAATTTAAGCACACTGGAAATGACTGCTAATGACATCTATCAGTCTTTGTCTTTTGTTTTCTTAATCATACGTGGGTTTTGGATTTCCACATCAGACAGCTGCTCAAGGCCACCTTTTCTGTTGAGCCAAATACAAAGGCGTCTCCTTTCTCATCACATTGGCTGCATTCCCTTTCCAGCTCTTTATCGGCTCTCTTTAGCTGACCTTTCCACCCTTTGGCACAAATCCCCATGATGCTTTCTCTGATGAACACAGTTGTGTCTACTTACTTTACAGACTCATCACTGTATTCATACCCAACTCAGGCAATCACAATTGTATTACACAAGAGCTTTTCAAACTTTTCGAGAAATTAAATGCTTGCATGAACAAAACAATATCCTCATTAATAATTTCTCACTCTACATGGGCTTTAGTACTAGTTCTTTAAGAACTAGAAACCATTCAGTGGGGGTTGGGGGGGAGAGGACTACACGGCACAGGAAAATGGACTACCACATATGCTATTCTCAGTATGCCCATCAGCTCGCCTGTTCCCCGGGCGCTATATCCTGGCTTACAAGCATGAACAACCCAAATTTGGAGAAATACATATAACCTATACCATGCTTCTTTCGACCTCCCAAAAGTTTCAGTCTGCTTAAAGGAATGGGGGAGAGGGGAAACTGCAAAAATTGGGGAAAAACAAACTTCTTTAAAGTCAGAAAATGGCTCCATTTGTTCCTTGTTTTTAAACATTAAGTCTTGCTCAATTCTGCTCAAAACACTGATAAAAATTTCTTAAGGTACAGTTGCATTTCAAAGAAAAGAAGCTAAATTTCTTGAGAAAAGCATGACAAATATCATCAATCTTATGAACCTAACATTACTCAAATAAATCTGGTCTACAGGGTTTTCAAATAAAATAAAATAACATGTAACCAAGAGTGCAACACTTCTTAATGGAAGTATGAAATGGGGTATACTACTGGCCAGAGTATTCGAGATGCAAGGTTTGGGGGGATCTGTTATGAAATGCTACAATAAATAGCAATCGGAGTGTAAGGAAAATCACAAACTTTTGTCGTTTTTGATGCTTTCTGAAGTTCTTTTTTTAATATAACCTACAATACATATTTAAATACGATATAAAGAAGCAACCAAGTCAACTAAGTAAACATATGCATACACATAAGCAGTACTCAAAACAAAAGAGACAGGATATTATAGAATCCCAAAAGCCCCTACTCACACCCCCTCTTTCCAGGTTACGCAGCATTCTGCATTCTGACAGCTAGTTGGAGCTGATGGGCATACTGAGAACAGCATATGTGGTAGTCCATTTTCCTGTGCCGTGTAGCCACATAAAAAGCATCTGACTGCAACACTAAAAAAATCTGGTGATCCTTCCATATCTCTTCTTCCCATCATGAACAATTCATGGAATACAAGAGAGACTAATAGCTTAATAACACTTGTTCAACTAATATTTTAATAATACTTGTTCAGTGGTTCAGCAATACAGAGGGAAGCATTCAGGACTATATAACAAAGATTCTAAAAAAACATTAACTAAATAAAAAGAATAAAAGCATTAATGTCTCTGCTTTTTCATATATTGTCTAGGTTGGTCATAACTTCCCTTCCAAGGAGTAAGAGCCTTTTAATTTCATGGCTGCAATCACCATCTGCAGTGATTTTGGAGCCCCCAAAAATAAAGTCAGCCACTGTTTCCACTGGTTCCCCATCTATTTCCCGTGAACTGATGGGACAAGATTCCATGATCTTAGTTTTCTGAATGTTGAGCTTTAAGCCAACTTTTTCGCTCTCCTCTTTCACCTTCATCAAGAGGCTTTTTAGTTCCTCTTCACTTTCTGCTATAAGGGTGGTGTCATCTGCATCTGAGGTTAGAGACTCAAGAGCTGATCATTACAAAGATAAATATTTTCAAACACACTCAATACTTTAAAAAAGTTCTGTCCTTATTCCAACCAGAGAGAGAAACTTCATTCATATATGCATTCATATATTCATTCCTTTAAATACTCGCCAAATTTATGATTCCCAGATCAAACCTCTATCACTTTCTCTAGAGATGAGCACTGATCTTCTACAAATAATTTTCCTTCTCATCTGATTACTTTTGACAGAGTTGCACTAGGTTCTCAACCATTTTGACAAACTAAAAATCCTGGAAAACAACCACTGATGCTTTGAAACTTGAAATAGTTGTGATAAATGTTTTCATATTATAAGGAGCAAAATAAGCATCGGAAATATTTTTAAGTTAGCCAGAACATAATGTATATATTTTACCTTGCATGATGGACCTTATTTTCTTAAACCAAATCAAGATGAACAACTTTGTTCTCAAGAAGATTACAATAGGGTATCAAAGAAAGAAGGAGTAGACAGAAAACACATACAATAAGACAGAAGGTAAGTGTCTTAACAGAGCAAGAGATAATACTATAAGAGCATTCCCAAAGGGTACTGGGTAACAAAAGAGATCTCTAATCAGATAAATCTGGGAAACACTGAAATGTAGTAAATAAATTTAAACAGATTAAAATGTTAATCACCACTGGTATCCTCCAACAGAAGGCAGCATTTCCTAAGTCTGTTTTACCAGGGCATCCCGATTTACACAGCATGTTGAAGGTCTACTGTTCTGCAGACAGATTTGGGAATTGCTATCTTTGGGGATTTAGGAGGAGAGGCTACTTTAAACTAAGGGGATCAAGAAATACTTCATATAAGAACTAATATGCACACTGGGGCTAGAAAGACACATGGGATTAAGTCACTATGGGGAGACAGATGGTAGTGAAAAGGCCATTTCAGGCAGGGAAGCAAAGCACCAAAGCATCTCCAAAAGCTGAGATTCGTGAGTGACTCAAAGTAAAGGTAGCATAAGCGGCATGGAAATGGATTGTAGAAACAAAAGATGTAGCAAGGACACTGGATTTTGGTAAAGAAAGTTTATCTATGTCAAAAACCTTGGGAGTTCAGTTGGAAGGGATGCACAAGTTTATACTTGTTGACCAAAGTTAAATCAAGTATGGCCTTTGTTCAAATCAAAAGACCTCAGTTTAGACGACAAGTTACTTGACCATTTGGCAATACAGAAATAAGGATTCTGCAAAATGAATGGTAAATCTATGACTTCAGTAATTTAACAAAATACAATATTTTGCCATATCACTAAATGACTACATTTATCAAATATGCAAACTTATGGAAAATCAAAAGTGACTAAAAATTCACCTTTCTATAAGAACTGCATAATTTCAAGTAAGAAAAAGAAGACATATTATACTCTATCTTTTTCTACTTAAAAGTATTTTTGCTCTTATTTCTACTATAAATGGTTTAATTGAGAAAGTACAGTCAAACCCCATGTAAATATGGAACATCTTTAATGTGCCAGTTTCTATATTGATCCTGCCAACTGATTCAAGAGCTTTGTGTATTTGCTGTAAGATGACCCAAATAAGGATATTCCAAAAATAAACTCTCCTACTGTAAAATCTCAGACTGCAAAACACTCCTCCAGTAAAGCTGCAAATATCATTAACCTGCAAAAACAAAACTTTTCTTTTTTAATTATAACTGCAGCCTACAGTGAGGTAGGATTTTGTTTAAATCTTATTTATAGATCCTTATACATTTCCATCACTCATTAGTAAAAAACAGACACATGTCAGCTGAAATAAATTTCACTCATATTTAGATATATACAATTAAAGCTACAGGCTATATGTACATGATTATATGCAAAATTCAATTAGACCATCTAAGCTCCACCTGACCTGCCTCTTGAGAAACTTGTATGCAGGTCAGGAAGCAACAGTTAGAACTGGACATGGAACAACAGACTGGTTCCAAATAGGAAAAGGAGTACATCAAGGCTGTGTATTGTCACCCTGCTTATTTAATTTATATGCAAAGAACATCATGAGAAATGCTGGGCTGGAAGAAGCACAAGCTGGAATCAAGACTGCTGGGAGAAATATCAATCACCTCAGATATGCAGATGACACCACCCTTACGGCAGAAAGTGAAGAGGAACTAAAGAGCCTCTTGATGAAAGTGAAAGAGGAGAGTGAAAAAGTTGGCTTAAAGCTCAGCATTCAGAAAACGAAGATCATGGCATCTGGTTCCATCACTTCATGGGAAATAGATGGGAAAACAGTAGAAACAGTGGCTGACTTTTCTTTTTGGACTCCAAAATCACTGTAGATGGTGACTGCAGCCATGAAATTAAAAGACACTTACTCCTTGGAAGGACAGTTATGACCAACCTAGATAGCATATTCAAAAGCAGAGACATTACTTTGCCAACAAAGGTCCGTCTACCCAAGGCTATGCTTTTTCCAGCGGTCATGTATGGATGGGAGAGTTGGACTGTGAAGAAAGCTGAGTGCCGAAGAATTGATCCTTTTGAACTGTGGTGCTGGAGAAGACTCTTGAGAGTCCCTTGGACTGCAAGGAGATCCAGCCAGTCCATTCTAAAGATCAGCCTTGGGTGTTCTTTCAAAGGAATGATGCTAAAGCTGAAACTCCAGTACTTCGGCCACCTCAAGTGAAGAGCTGACTCACTGGAAGAGACTGTGATGCTGGGAGGGATTGGGGGCAGGAGGAAAAGGGGATGACAGAGGATGAGATGGCTGGATGGCATCACTGACTCGATGGACATGAGTTTGAGTGAACTCCAGGAGATGGTGATGGACAGGGAGGCCTGGCGTGCTGTGATTCATGGGGTCACAAAGAGTCGGACACGACTGAGTGACTGAACTGAACTTAAGCTTAAAAATTACTATGGTAAATTTTGCATATTTTCTCCAATTAAACAGAGTACTATGAAAAGCCTACTGATTCTAATGTATCAAAGTTATTACAAAGCCTATCCTTTGAATCTAACTATGAAACACACAAATCTAATTATTTTAACTATCTCTTTATTATAAAGTTTAATTTTTTCTTTTAAAATTCTATAGTGGGTATTAAACTAATCAATGAGAAATCTATATAGTTTACTTATCCACTGAAAAAAACCAGCATAAATATGGAATCCTGTTGAACTGTGGTGTTGGAAAAGACTCTGGAGAGTCCCTTGGACTGCAAGGAGATCCAACCAGTCTATCCTAAAGGAAACCAGTATATTCATTGGAAGGACTGATGCTGAAGCTGAAACTCCAATACTTTGGTCACCTGATGCAAAGAACTGACTCATTTGAAAATACCCTGATGCAGGGAAAGATTGAAGGCAGGAGGAGAAGGGGACAAGAGAGGATGAGATGGTTGGATGGCATCACCAACTTGATGGACATGAGTTTGAGCAAGCTCCGGGAACTGGTGATGGACAGGGAAGCCTGGCATGCTGCAGTCCATGGGATCACAAAGAGTCGGACACAACTAAGTGACTGACCTGAACTGACTGAACTCTCCATTATTAACTTATTTACATATATTAATTTCGCTCTAGTCACTGTGACAACTGACTTCGTAGCCTAGCATTTATTACAAAGAAGGAAACTGACATCTATTAGCAAGTGTAATATTACTTCCAACATACAAAACGCAGTTCAGTTCAGTTCAGTTCAGTCACTCAGTCGTGTCCGACTCTTTGCGACCGCATGAATCACAGCACACCAGGCCTCCCTGTCCATCACCATCTCCCGGAATTCACTCAGACTCATGTCCATCGAGTCCGTGATGCCATCCAGCCATCTCATCCTGGGTCAGTGTTTAAATAAGGCTTAAATTTCAACACATATATTGCCATTTAAACAAACTATCTTAACAAATAATTATTGAAGAGTTCTCCCCAATTTAATACTCAGCTGAGGCAGCAAGAGCTATTCATAAGTATAAAATTAAAATGGACTCACGATAGAGATATCTAACTTTTCAGAAGCCAAAGCACATGTATCTTTAATCAATGATAAGCAACAGAAAAGTATTGAAAAGATGTAAAGACAAATGCTCAGGAAAAACTGGCATCATAATCTGGCTGTAATATTCATATTCTGTTCTAAATTATTCCTTTGTAGCCCACAAACTTGGAAGAAATGGAAAGATTTATACATGATTCCTCTATTTCTCTACTTGTTTTAATTCTAACAATGAGTGACATAATTATAAAGTAATATATTAATGCATAAGGTTTGTATAGGAATAAAAAATTAATATGCCCAAACAGACCACATAATATCCAAAGCTTACTATGTTATGTATATACAGCATTTGTGAATGAAGATGTTAGTAACAAATCTATGCTCCCCCAAAACTTTTAATTTATAGATGAAAAAATAGAAGATCCTTTCTAGGAATCTATATTTAATAATTATTAAGACATCAGTAAATTTCTGATCAGCACAATATTACTGACTGATAAGTAGGCCAATGTATTCATCATTCAAGAAATATTTAATGAGAGCCTACACTGTGCCAGCTAATGTCCTAGGTGCTGGAAACACTAATGTAAATGGTAAATGGTGTACATTACATCTTGTCACAAAACAAAAGATATCTCAGTGAACATGATCTCTAGTATTATCTCTGTAGATCTCTGAGAGAAATGACTAAAAGATCAAGGAGATGAGTTGCATACTGTATTCTTCTTTGTAGGCTACAAAATGATAAACTATACATTACAATGAATTATTATGTATTGTTATGTATAGTATATATTATGTAATCCATGCAATTACATACAGACTACAAGGTATTATCAAGAACATAAGCTCTTATCAGAAAGGAATAATGTCTACTACAAGGGCTTAATATATGGATAAACATCTGATAAGTAAGTGTGTAAATAGTTTTGATATTTCAGGAAATACAGTAGTATGACTGGGATTCCCTATACATAACAAAATTGATCTCCGTTCCAAAAGAACTATTTCTGCAGCATACACATAACAGAGTCTCTGAAAAAACAGCTATAGCTTTGATGGTCAGTGTTAGACATTAAAATGTAAACGAGGGAAAACTATTGCTTCACTAGAATGTATTTTTTTAAAAAAAAATCTAACTCCAGACTTCCTACAGACTCAGCCCTTGGAATTTCCAGCCTGCTGGACTGCCCTACGTGTGTGTGTGTGTCTCTGTGTGTGTGTATATGTGTATTTGGATTCAGAATCTGGGCTTATTTCTGCAAATCCAGGCAGAGTTGTAAGAGGTAGGGGAAAGAAAGAATACAAGACTGACACAGTTCCCTCATGAATGATAATAGAGTTACATCTACAAGTATGTTATGTTAATTAATTTAACAACATAGTTACACAGATCTAAATTAGTCACAACTACTCAAGGAGAATATACAAGGAAAAAGTGAGTATACGACAAAGCGTCTACAATAACATGAAGAAAACATGCTGTGGGCTGAACACATGTGCCATAAAACTGTACTACTAAATAAGGCATGCACAGAAGCAGAAATACAGTACCTGAAGAAGCAGGAAATACTGATGCCATGATTCCAATTAGCCTGCTGATTCTATCAGGTAAATAATATAAACTCAAAGGCATATAATAGGAAATAAATCAAGTTGATACATACTTGTAACAAAAAATTTTTTCGTGAAAGTACAGCTATCAAAGGCAGCAATTTTCTCCTGCAATACTACGACAAGGATCCTAAAATTAGAGGGAAAAAAATCATAAAAGAAAACGTTAATGTGAAGTTCTATAAACTGAATCATAAATAAGTTAACTCAGTATCTACCATAGCAATTTTTAAAAATCAAACACATCTTATAACATATAAGCTAGAAACATCTGCTTCTTAGATATAAAAATATAACCACAAAATCCTTAATATGATCAAGACAGATAAGATTAGAGGAAGAAAAGTGATAGGAGATCTACACCTCAAAATAAAATTTTATAATTTTATAATTTTATTTTTTTATAATATTTTAATTCATTATAAATCAAATGAACCTATCTTCATTAAGAATGTATGAAATCAAAAAAATGCTGGCTATTTACTAAAAGTGTTTTTCCATTGCTGGCTCAAAGTCATGGAATTAAACATAAAATGGATTTATACAACCTGTCACTTAAAATGACTATGGAATTTCCCAACACAAGACCAAAGAAGAGAGGGAGGGAAGGAAAACAGGAAGGAAGAAAGAGGAAAGAAGGAAGGAAAGGACTGAGGGAGGAAGAAAACTCAGACAACTGTTATTCAGTGTAAATGAGATATTTCTGCTTAAAGATATATTAAAATTAATCAGAATTTGTATTTTTCCCAAAGTCCAAGATTTAGAAATAATTAGGAAAAAGTTACAAGTTTTCAAAACTAAAATGCATCCAAAATGAAGCCACTTTAGAGTACTGCTACATGCTATCTTGTACAAGAAACATCTGAAATACTGCTTTACCTTTTGTTGCAATGGAGATCATAGATGGGCGTTTTAAACTGAATGGACTTGACCATCTCCCCAGTACGAAGTGAATATAAATCCACACAACAGTAAGGTGGACTTGTGCTACAAAAACAAAGAGTCATTATGCTTTAAAAGGTGGGAAGGCCAGTAACTTTTCTTGTTAACAATACACTCAAACCGATTATATATATATATATATATATTCCAATCAATTTATCTCAGGAATGCCAAATGAAAATAAATAATGAAACATCACTCAATTAATACTGTAGAACAGAAAAATTATAAGATGATCTTAACAAATAAAGTAAAGCATTTGAGAGAATTAAAACCAGTTCATAAGAAATATTTCATTAATCTGATAAAGGATACCAACCTTAAAACTAGTCAACAAAATTAGCAATCACAAAATTGTGAAATACTGAAATGTTCCACTCCAAAATAAGGAATTAGAAAAGAATATTTGAAGACTATGGCACTGTACACCATATAGTATGGAAGGTCTATGCATAAGAAATTACTACAAGAAAGAAAGAAAGCTACCATTATTTGCTGAGAACTTGATTGTATAAAACCCAGTAACACAAAGTTGCAATATATATACAGACAAACCTGATAATAATGTAAGACTAACCATTAATGTATGCATTAATATGTAAATTGATTACTACTATGGATTATCAATTAATATATGGATTTACCAAGGTCACTAGATAAAACATCACCTCTTCTATTATAAACTAAGGATAAACAATTATGAATGAGATCAAAGATACAAGTACTTGAATACCTCAAATAATTCAATTTCTAAAGGAAAGATTTCAATGCATTTACAGAAAAAGGAACAAAGCAAACAAAACAAAAAGGCCAAAGTGAATGGATGTATACACCATAGGCTGACCATTTCTAAACAGATACATTTCAAGCCTAATCAAGAATCTACCAGAAATGAGATATCATCCATATATAAACATTCAAAATAAGATTTAAACTATAAACACAGTGTGCTCCAGACACTAAAACAGATGATGAGATCAGTGTTTCCACCTTAATAAAGTAGGAAAAGAACCAGTTAAATCAAATTAAAGTGAAATGGAGGAATTAATACAAATCAATGAAATAAAACTCGGGAAAGCAAAAGAAGAAAATGAATGAAACTAAGCCTAATTCCTTGAAACAGCTAATTTGAATATTCCAGTATCTACAAAGGAATTGAACTCATAACTTAAAATTTCTTACAAAGAATTTCTTAAAAATGGCTTCATTTGAAAATTTTACCAATCCTTGAAACAAGTTTAGATATCCTATACAAATTCTTTTAAAGGTAGAAGAGAAGTCACCAACTTATTTTATGAGGCTGTAACACCTGATTCCCAAAATAAACAAATACTTCACAAGAAACTATATATACATTCACAATGTCTCATGAATATACATCAAGAATTCTCAACAAAATATTAATAAGTCAAATCCAGCAACACAAAACTAGATGAGATTCTTCCTAAAATAAAAGACTGTTGAATAGAAGAGAACTTCTTCAACCTGATGAGGGGCATATACAAAAAACCTACAGATAGGAGATCAACATTTCCTGAAAGATGAGGAACAAGGCAAAATCACCTACTCTTAACTTCAATAACCTCAGATACGCAGAAGACACTACCCTTATGGCAGAAAGCGAAGAGGAACTAAAAGCCTCTTGATGAAAGTGAAAGAGGAGAATGAAAAAGTTGGCTTAAAACTCAACATTTAGAAAACTAAGATCATGGCATCTGGTCCCATCACTTCATGGCAAATAGATGGGGAAACACTGGAAACAGTGACAGACTTTTATTTTAGGGGGCTCCAAAATCACTGCAGATGGTGACTATAGCCATGAAATTAAAAGACGCTTGCTCCTTGGAAGAAAAGCTATGACCAACCTAGACAATATATGAAAAAGCAGAGACATTACTTTGCCAATAAAGGTCCATCTAGTCGAAGCTATGGTTTTTCCAGTAGTCATGTATGGATGTGAGAGTTGGACTATAAAGAAAGCTGAGCACCGAAAAACTGATCCTTTTGAACTGTGATGCTGGAGAAGACTCTTTGAGAGTCCCTCGGACTGCAAGGAGATCCAACCAGTCCATCGTAAAGGAAATCAGTCCTGAATATTCACTGGAAGGACTGATGCTGAAGTTGAACTCCAATACTTGGGCCACCTGATGCAAAGAACTGACTCATTTGAAAACACCTTGATGCTGAGAAAGACTGAAGGCAGGAGAAGGGGATGAGAGAGGATGGAATGGTTGGATAGCATCACTGACTTGACAGACATGAGTTTCAGTAAGCTCCAGGAGTTGGGGATGGACAGGGAGGCCTGGCGTGCTGCGATTCATGGGGTCACAAAGAGTCGGACACAACTGAGTGACTGAACTGAACTGACCTACTCTTACCACTCCTGTTCAACAATAACAACAAGATTTAATTTTTAAATCTTTATGAAAATTCATAAAACATAGTTTGGGGGTACTTTGAATGTATAAGAAAAGAGGAAATCCTGCCACTTGACAACAACTTGGGTTGAGGGCATTATGCTATGTTAAATATAAGAAAAATACTGTATGATATAATTTATATAGTGAATTTAAATAAAAACTCAACTCAGGAAAAAGAACAGGGGCTTCCCTGGAGGTCCCATGGTTAAGGCTCTGAGCTTCAAATGCAGGGGGTATGGGTTTGATACCTACATCCCACATGCCACGAAACATGACCAAAGAAAACAAATGAAGTTTTTTCTTAATCCAATTTAAAAATTTTTAATAAAAAAGAACAGATTAGTAGATGCCAGAGCCCAGGTCAGGTGGGGAGGTATGAAACAGGTGAAGAGAGTAGAAAGGTACAAACATCCAGTTATAAGATCAGTAAGTCCTGAGAATGTCATGTACATCACAGTGACTACAGTTAACAATGTGTGTAGGTGTTCAGTCGTGTGCACCAACTGTTTGCATCCCCGTGGACTATAGTCTGCCAGGCTAGTCTTGTCCATGGAATTTTTTAGGCAAGAATACTGGAGTGAGTCGCCATTTTCCCCCTCAGGGGCTCTTTCCCACCCAGGGATCAAACCAGCTTCTGGTTTTTATGCCCTGGTCTTTTGGCTGCAAGGCGTGTGGAATCCCTGCTCCCAGACCAGGGATTGAACCCACACCCCTGCACAGGATGGTGAAGTCTCAACCATTTGATTGCCAAGGAAGTCCCTGGCCATAATGTTTTAAAAGATACTTTACTATGGAAGATACATATATAGTAACTAAGGGCTTGAAAAAGTGTCAAATATCACAAATTATCAGGAAAATACAAATTAAAACCACTAAGGGAAACCACTACTAGAACGACTAAGATTTTACAAGACTGCTAATTCAAGATTGCAAGACTTTCATACATTGCTACTGGGAATGCAAAAAGAGAGTCACTTTGAAAAGTAGTTTAGCAGCTTCCCATAAACATATCTAAGTCATGCTGTGGTACTTTGTTATTCATAATTTTGTTTTACGCACAGTTAAATGTTGATCAACAGGTGAATGGCTAAATGTATTGTGATATATTCAACCAACAGAATATTAATAACAGGGCAAAGTATCCACCGAACAGCACAGATGAATTTCAAAACCATCATGAAGTTCTTGGGGGAAAAAAGGTCAAACATAAAAGTCTACATACTCTATGGGTCCCTTTCAATGAAAGCTAGAAAGGTAAAACTCTAATAACAGGAAGCCGATCAGTGGTTGCCAGCAGCCAAAGAAGGAGGGGAGCTACAGAATGCAAAGCGGCATGATGGGTGCCCACTTACAGGATGACAGAAATGGTGCTGGGTCTTGACTGTGCTAGAGATGTACACAACTGCACACAACTGGCAAAACTGAAGATGGGGGAGCATCTTGTAAAACCTAAATTCCCAACTCCAAAACGGACACAAGGCAAAAATTCTTTTCTTAATGTTCCCAACTAATTAATCCAGTCCTCTGCTGAGAAGCAATGAGTTAATAATGAATGAAATCTAACATTTTGCCAGACCAACTGGGAAGGAAAAAACAGCTTGTCACCTTCAATTAGCAGCTCATTAGAGCCATGGTACACTAGAAACTTGAATTCTGATCATTTTGCTGGCATCCATACAATGTCGCAACTGAGAGTCTTCCTGCAGAAAGCCTTCAATAGTAGACAAAACAAATGCTATGAAGGTTCAGTTTAGAGTTGAGTGAACAAGATGTGGTAGAGCTAAAAAATTCTATTTATATATGGAAAAAACCTCTTCTTCAAAGCCTAACAGAAAAAGATAATTCATTTAAAATCAGTTTTCAGAAAGTCACACATTCATAAAGGAGTCACGCTATCTGCCAATAAGACAGTTGCGTACACGCCTGACATATCCTTTTGTTCTCTATTTTCTCCCTTTTTAAAAGCCTTGACTATTTCCCTGGGACACAGCAAGACAATCTTAATTTTCCTCATGGGTAGGCTGATGAGAAAGCTTTCCATAACATCAGCAGTATGCAAGCCCCATAACAGAAAGGACATGTGTTGTGCTAAAATACACCAGTAAGAAAATAAGCTTTCACTTTATTACTAACGTACACCAAGCAGTGTCAAAAGCTGTATACAGAAGTCTTCATTAGATTTCTGGAGCTCAAACGGGTTAACATTTTTATTGGTTTGCATCTGACATTTAAACCTAAAGTTGTGACTTCACTTTAAGATAAACTTAATTAATACCTTAAGGAGAAAAAGTTCACACTGAAGTGTAGAGAATCTAATTTAGAACATAACTGAATCTATTGCAAGCAAAACCAGAGTGGGAAAGAAAAGCAGAAATGATGTAATTTGTCTTATTCAATGATTGGTTAAAGGACTCTAAACTGTGCCCAGGCACCACTGCCTTTCCAACACATAAATAATCAACAGGGGTAACATAAAGTTATTTAGTACTTTTAATGAAATATAAAATAGAAATGAATGCAAATTCTGCTTAAATGACCTTTCCTTTACCTAAGTAACTTGTTTTATAGTGAATAACCAGGACATACATTAAAATTTTTTGCACTAGAGCAATCTTTTACCTGCTATACACATGACCTATACACAAAAAGAAAGTTATAAAGCTTTTATTAGCAAAGGCCTAGTCCTCCCAGAGCCAAAGGTATGGAATTTACACATTTACTTCATTTCAGTGAAGAGAGTTTCCTTCAATTATTGAAAGAACAAATTTTTAAAGCTTCCATGACTGAAAATGAAAGGGATAAATTAAGCAATTATATAATATAAAATAGCTAAACTGGATTTCTTAAAAGGAAATCCTGAAAATATACAGAAGATAAACAACAACAGGAAAAGACTAAGGATTTTCATTTAAATATGTGGCTTATTTTATTATTTCATAATTTCTATGTAATCTTTCTCATCAGATTTAAAAATTTTTTAAACATTCTTGATGTTTTAGAGCAGTTTTTGGGTCACAACAAAACTGAACAGAAAGCATAGATTTTCCGATGTAGTCTCTGCTCCCATTCATGCCATCTACTCTATTACCAATTTCCCCTACCAGAGTGGGATATTTGCTACAACCTATAATGACACATCATAGTCACCCAATCTCCACAGTTTACAGGATGGTTCACTCTTGGGGTTGTACACTGTATGGGTTTGGGACAAATTTACAATGACATATATCCAACAGAATAGCGGCATACCTAACAGTCTCACTGCCCTAAAAACCGTTTTTTGTCTTCCTATGCATCTTGTGTCCGTCTCTTAGCGACCCCATGGACTGCAGCCCACCAGGCTCCTCCGTTCGTAGGCTGCAGTCCATGGGGTCGGTAAGAGTCAGACACAACTGAGCGACTTCACTTTCACTTTTCACTTTCATGCATTGGAAAAGGAAATAGCAACCCGCTCCAGTGTTCTTGCCTGGAGAATCCCAGGGACAGGGGAGCCTGGTGGGCTGCGGTCTATGGGGTCGCACAGAGTGAGACACTACTGAAGTGACTTAGCACCAGCAGCATCTCTCCTAACACGCACCTTCTTACTGTCTTACTGTTTCTGTCTTTTCCAGAATGTTGTTTACCTGGAACCATACAGTATGTAACCTTTTTAAAATGGCTTCTTTCACTTACTAGTATGCTTTTAAAGTACCCCCGCCCCTTTCTTTTCATGGCTTAACATCTTTTGTGTTGTTGTTTCTCAATCTCCATGTCAGGTTTGACTCTTTGGGACGTCATGGACTGCAGCACACCAAGCTCCTCTCTTCTCCAGTATTTCCTGGAGTTTGCTCAAACTCATGCCCATTCAGTCCCTGATGCCATCCAACCATCTCATCCTCTGTCACTCCCATCTCCTCCTGCCCTCAATCTTTCCCAGCATTAGGGTCGTTTCCAGTCAGTCATTTCTTCGCATCAGGTGGCCAAAGTATTGGAGTTTCAGCTTCAGCATCAGTTCTTCCAATGAATATTCAGGACTGATTTCCTTTAGGATGGACTGGTTTTAGGACTGAATAATATTCCATGATCTGGATGTACCACATTTTATTTATCCTTTGACCCACAGAAGGACATCTTCAGTTCAGTTCAGTCACTCAGTCATGTCTGACTCTTTGCAACCCCATGGACTGCAGCACACCAGGCTTCCCTGTTCATCACCAATTCCCGGAGCTTACTCAAACTCCTGTCCATTGAGTTGGTGATGCCATCCAACCATCTCATCCTCTGTCGTCCCCTTTTCATCCACCTTCAATCTTTCCCAGCATCAGGGTATTTTCAAATGAGTCAGTTCTTCGCATCAGGTGACCAAAGTATCTGGAGTTTCAGCTTCAGCATCAGTCCTTCCAATGAATATTCAGGACTGATTTCCTTCAGGATGGACTGGTTGGATCTTCTTGCGGTCCAAGGGACTCTCAACAGTATTCTCCAACAACACAGTTCAAAAGCATCAATTCTTCGGCACTTAGCTTTTCTTATAGTCCAAATCTCACATCCATACATGACTACTGGAAAAATCATAACCTTGACTAGACAGACTTCTGTTGGTGAAGTAACGTCTGTTTTTTAATATGCTGTCTAGGTTGGTCATAACTTTTCTTCCAAGGAGTAAGCATCTTTTAATTTCATAGCTATCGTCACCACCTGCAGTGATTTTGGAGCCCAAAAAGATAGTCTGTCACTGTTTCCAGTGTTTCCCCATCTGTTTGCCATAAAGTGATGGGACCGGATGCCATGATCTTAGTTTTCTGACTGTTTTACTTTTTCACTCTCCTCTTTCACTTTCATCAAGAGGCTTTCTGCCATAAGGGTGGTACCAGCTGCATATCTGAGGTTACTGATATTTCTCCTGGCAATCTTAATTACAGCTTGTGCTTCATCCAGCCTGGCATTTCTCATGATGTGTTCTGCATATAAGTTGAATAAGCAGGGTGACAATATACAGCCTTCATGTACTCCTTTCTGTACATGGAACCAGTCTGTTGTTCCATGTCCAGTTCTAACTGTTCCTGACCTGCATAAAGATTTCTAAGGAGGCAGGTCAGGTGTTCCCATCTTTTGAAGAATTTTCCACAGTTTGTTGTGATCCACACTGTCAAAAGCTTTGGCATAGTCAATAAAGCAGAAGTAGATGTTTTTCTGGAACTCTCTTGCTTTTTTGATGAGCCAACAGACATTGGCAATTTGATCTCTGGTTCTTCTGCCTTTTCTAAAACCAGCTTGAACATCTGGAAGTTAATGGTTCATGTACTACTGAAGCCTCACTTGGGGAATTTTGAGCATTACTTTGCTAGCAAATGAGATGAGTGCAATTGTGCAATAGTTTGAACATTCTTTGGTATTGCCTTTCTTGGGGACTGGAATGAAAACTGACCTTTTCTAGTTTTCCAAATTTGCTGGCATATTGAGTGTAGCACTTTCACGGCATCATTTTTTAGGATTTGAAATAGCTCAACTGGAATTCCGTCACCTTCACTAGCTCTGTTTGTAGTGATGCTTCCTAAGGCCCACTTGACTTCACATTCCAGGATGTCTGGCTCTAGGTGAGTAATCATACCATAGTGGTTATCTGGGTCATGAAGATCTCTTTTGTATAGTTCTTCTGAGTATTCTTGCCACCTCTTCTTAATATCTTCTGCTTCTGTTGCTAAGTTGCTTCAGTCATGTCCGACTCTGTGTGACCCCACAGACGGCAGCCCACCAGGCTCACCCATCTCTGGGATTCTCCAGGCAAGAACACTGGAGTGGGTTGCCATTTCTGCTTCTGTTAGGTCCATATAATTTCTGTCCTTTACTGTGCCCATCTTTGCATGAAATGATCCCTTGATATATCTAATTTTCTTGAAGAGATCTCTAGTCTTTCCCACTCTATTGTTTTCCTCTATTTCTTTGCAATGGTCACTGAGAAAGGCTTTCTTATCTCTCCTTGCTATTCTTTGGAACTCTGCATTCAAATGGGTATATCTTTCCTTTTCTCCTTTGCCTTTCACGTCCTTTCTCTTCTCAGCTATTTGTAAGGCCTCCTCAGAAAACCATTTTGCCTTTTTGCATTTCTTTTTCTTGGGGATGGTCTTGATCACTGCATCCTGTACAATGTCACCTCCGTCCACAGTTATTGGGCACTCTGTCTATCAGATCTAATCCCTTGAATCTATTTCTCACTTCCACTGTACAATCATAAGGGATTTGATTTAGGTCATACCTGAATGGTCTAGTGGTTTTCCCTACTTTCTTCAATTTAAGTCTGAATTTGGCAATAAGGAGCTCATGATCTGAGCCACTGTCAGCTCCTGGTCTTGTTTTTGCTGACTGTATACAGCTTCTCCATCTTTGGCTGCAAAGAATATAATCAGTCTGATTTCAGTTTTGACCATCTGGTGATGTCCATGTGCAGTCTTTCTCTTGCGTTGCTGGAAAAGGGTATTTGCTATGACCAGTGCATTCTCTTGGCAAAACTCTTATTAGCCTTTGACCTACTTCATTTTGTACTCCAAACAAATTTGCCTATTACTCCAGGTATCTCTTGACTTCCTACTAGTGCATTCTAGTCCCCTACATTGAAAAGGACATGTTTTGGGGTGGTAGTTCTAGAGGGTCTTGTAGGTCTTCATAGAACCATTCAACTTCAGCTTCTTCAGCATTATTAGTTGAGGCATTGACTTGGATTACTGTGATATTGAATGGTTTGCCTTGGAAACAAACAGAGATCATTCTGTCATTTTTGAGATTGTACCCAAGTACCGCATTTCAGATTCTTCTGTTGACTATGATAGCTACTCCATTTCTTCTAAGGGATTCTTTCCCACAGTAGTAGATATAATGGTCATCTGAGTTAAATTCACCCATTCCAGTCCATTTCAGTTCGCTGATTCCTAACATGTCAATGCTCACTCTTATCATCTCCTGTTTGACCACAGTGGAAACAGTGACAGAATTTATTTTGGGGGGCTCCAAAATCACTGCAGATGGTGACTATAGCCATGAAATTAAAAGATGCTTGCTCCTTGGAAGGAAAGTTATGACCAACCTAGACAGCATGTTAAAAAGCAGAGACATTACTTTACCAACAAAGGTCTGTCTAGTCAAGGCTATGGTTTTTCCAGTAGTGATGTATGGATGTGAGAGTTGCACTATAAAGAAAGCTGAGCACTGAAGAATTGATGCTTCTGAACTGTTTTGTTGGAGAAGACTCTTCAGAGTCCTTGGACTGCAAGGAGATCCAACCAGTCCATCGTAAAGGAAATCAGTCCTGAATATTCATTGGAAGGACTGATGCTGAAGCTGAAATTCCAATATTTTGGCTACCTGCAAAGAACTGACTCATCTGAAAAGACCCGGATGCTGAGAAAGCTTGAAGGTGGGAGGAGAAGGGGATGACAGAGGATGAGATGGTTGGATGGCATCACTGACTCAATGGACATGAGTTTGAGTAAGCTCTGGGAGTTGGTGATAGACAGGGAGGCCTGGCGTGCTGCAGTCCATGGGGTCGCAAAGAGTCAGACATGACTGAGCAACTGAACTGAACTGAACTGAATTTGCCTTGATTCGTGGACCTAACATTCCAGGTTCCTATGCAATACTGCTCTTTGCAGCATCAGACTTTGCTTCTGTCACCATCACACCCACAACTCTGTGCTGCTTTTGCTCTGGCTCCATCTCTTCATTCTTTCCGGAGTTGTTTCTCCACTCTCTCCAGTAGCACATTGGGCACCTACCTACCTGGGGAGTTCATCTTTCAGTGTCCTATATTTTGGCCTTTTCATGCTGTTCATGGGATTCTCAAGGCAAGAATACTGAAGTGGTTTGCCATTCCCTTCCCCGATGGACCACGTTTTGTCAGAACTCTCCAGCATGACCTGTCCATCTTGGGTGGCTCGACATGGCATGGCTCATAGTTCATTGAGTTAGACAAGGCTGTGGTCCATGTGGGTCAGATTGGTTAGTTTTCTAACCAATGATTGTGGTTTTCATTCTGTCTGCCCTCTGATGGAGAAAGATAAGAGGCTTATGGAAGCTTCCTGAAGGGAAGGTCATCTTGGTTGCTTCAAATTCCAGCAATTATCAGGAAAGCATATAGAAATACCTATGTGTAGTCTTTTGTACCAATGTAACTCCTTTGGGTAAATACCATGTAAGACAATTGTTGGATTGTACAGTAGAAGTATGCTTCATTATACAAAACTGCCCAACTGTCTTCCAAAGTGGTTTTTACCTACCAGAAATTAATGACTATTCCTATTGTTCCCCTTTATTAGCATTTGATATTGTCAGTTTACTGAATTTTGGCCAGGTGTGTAGTAGTATATCCTTGTTGTTTTCCTGATGACAGATATGGAGCACCTTTTCATATCTTTATTTGACATTTGTATATTGTCCTTCAGATGAGGTCTTTTGCCCAATTTTTAATCAGGCTGTTCATTTTCTTATTTTTGAGTTTTAAGAGCTTTGTGTATTTTGGATTACAGTCCTTTATCAGATATGTGTTTTTCAAGTGCTTTCTCCCACTCTGTGTTTTAGAAGAATAGGAGTATGTAATTTTAATGAAGTCCAAATTTTATTCAGAAAATTGAATCTGTATAGGAAAAACCTCAGAAAATTTTCCAGAATGAAGAAACAAATAAAAGATGAAATGAAAAACAGCAAATTAAAAGAACTGAACAGAGATTCGACCTATAAAAATTCATAATCCTCAAGACTGCAGTGTCAATCTCTACCTGATAGTTTTCAGCACGCTAGCCTTCTTTGGTTCTTCTACAAGCCCAATCACATAAGCCAATTCCTTGAAATGAAAATTGTGTGTGTGTGTGTGTCTGTGTCTGTGTGTCTATGTGTCTGTGTGTCTATGTGTATGCGTCTGTGTGTCTGTGTGTGTGTGTATGTGTGTGTGTCTGTGTGTCTGTGTGTGTCTGTCTGTGTCTGTGTGTGTGTCTGTGTATACTGAATGATATGCTGGGGAATCTAGAATATAGCACATTTGACCAGAGTCAATGCTTGCTCAACAAAGAACTGTGAAGATATTACTCTTACATCCCTGGCCAAACTTTTGACTTCACAAGCCAGAGGTAAAGGCTAAGGCACAGTGGTAGGTGGTATCATGACACATTCAAAGGGCTGTCCCAAATACAGTCTTTACAAAAGGTGCTTGAAAAAGTCAATAAATGATGTGCAGCTATAGACCTCAAGAAGCAAAAGAGCAAACCCTGGGAAAGGGGCACAATATGATGTTCAAAGTTGCCACATTACCATATGCAAAATGTCCACTGTTCCATAAAAAACAGCAGTGCACACAAAGAAACAGGAAGATATAGCCCATCCAAAGAACAAAAACAAACTGTGAGAAACCAACACTGAGGAACCTACACAAAGAACTTAAATCAATTGTCATAAATAAGCTCAAAGAGCTGAAAGAAATCACAGACCAAGAATAAAGGAGAAAGATGAATTCACAAATTAAGAATATCAATAAGATATTGGTACATTAGGACAAAGGAATCACAAAGAAATAATGGAACAGAATGCTCTATTGTTGTTTAGTCGCTAAGTTGCATCTGACTCTTTTGCAACTATAGACCGCCAAGGTCCTGTGTCCATGGGATTTTCCAGGTAAGAACACTGGAGTGGGTTGCCATTTCTTTCTCCAAAGGATCTTCCCAACCCAGGGATCAAGCCTGCATCTCCTGCACTGGCAGGAGAATTCTTTACCATTAAGCCACCAGGGAAGCCCAAAAACTAAAATGAAAAAGGCACCAAAGGTTTCAAAGTATACCTGAAGAACAGAATAGGCAAAAGAATTTCCAAACTTGCAAGTAAGACGAGTAAAATTACACATCAGAGTTGCAGAATGAAAACAAACAAAAATAAACACAGCTTAAGTTTAATAATATACAGCAACTAAACTTAACCAACCTATAGAAGACTCTACCCAATAATGACAGAATACACATTCTTTTATGTTAGCCACAAAACAAGTTTTCCCTAAATTTAAAAACAATGAAAACAATCTCTCTAACCAAGCTGGAATGAAGTTACAAAGCAAAAGCAAAAGGAAAACTGGAAATTCACAAATATGTGACATTAAACATAGCATTTCAAACAATCACCATGTCACAAATATGTGGAATTAAATAATAAACTCTTAACAGTCAACATCACATTAACAGAAAGAAAGGGGGAGAAACAACATGATCATCTCAACTGATACAGAAAAAACAACTGCCAAAACTCAACACCCTTTCATGATAAAAAAAAACATACAGGAAACTAGGAATAGAGGGGACTTTCCAAATATGATAAAGGGCATTTGCAAAACTCTGCACTCAGGGACAAAAGACTGAATGTTTTTCCTCTAATATCTGAAACAAAAAATGGATGCCTATAGACAACACTGTATTGAAAGATCTAACCAAAGCAATTAGGCAAGAAAAAGAAACTGAAAAGTTCTAAGTCATAGAAGAAATACAACTCTACTCACAGACATGATCTTATATATAGAAAATTCTGAAGAAGTCACAGAATAGTACTAGAAATGATAAATTCAGGAAAATTTCAGAGTATATATCAACATATATCAACCAGTAATTACCAACCCAAAATAAAAGAAAGCAGTTCTAGTTACGATAGCAATACAATCTCTACCAACATTCCAATGGTTTTTGCAGAAATGAAAAGTCAGCCTAAAAGGAAATGAAATTGCAAGCGGCCAAAAAAGCCAAACAAAAGAAAAAAGAAAAAAACTGAACTCACATTTTTTGATTTAAAAAATTATAACAAAGCTATATTAATCAAAACACTGTGATACTGACAGTAGACACATAAATCAATGGAATAAAATTCAGAGTCCAAAAATAAACCCATATATGTATGATCAATTAATTTTTCAAAAAATACCAAATATCTTCAATAAATGGGCTGAGAAAACTGAAGTTTATGTGCAAAATTTCGACTACTGTCTTATTTACTTTGCCTGCATCATGAGGCATGTGGGATGTTAGTTCCCTGACCAGGGATCAAACCCACTCCCTCTGCACTGGAAGCATTAAATCTTAACCACTGGATCACCAGGGAAGTACTTGGACTACTATCTTAAATGATATATTAAAATTAACTAAAAAAAATTAACTCAAAATGTATTAAAGACCTATGTATAACAGCTAAAACTATACCAGAAGAAAATATAAGGGTTAATCTTCATGATCTTCAATTTGACAATATTTTTGTGACACCAAAAGCACAAGTAACAAAAGAAAAAATTATGTTATACTACTATTTAAAACTGTTGTGTATCACAGACATTGCCTTAAAAATTAAAACAATCAAAAAATAGAAAATATTTACAAACTGTGTATCAGATAAGGGTCTAGTATCCAGACTGTATTGAGAATTCTTGCTTTTCAACATCTAGAAGACAAACAACTCAATTACACAATGAGCAGAGGACACAGACGTTTCTCCAAAGAAGATACACAAATGGCCAACAAGTATATGAAAAGATTATCAAAATCATTGATCAGTGGTGAAAGGCAGATCAAAACCACAATGAGATACTACTTCACAACCCTCAAGCTTGGTCATAACAAAACAACTGAAAAGGAGGTGGTGTTTGTAAGGATACAGAAAAAGGAGAATCCTGGTCCATTACTGGTGAAAATACAAAATGGTACAGTTGCTGTCAAACACAGTTTGGTGGTTCCTCAAAAAGCTGAAGATAGAATTACCATATGACCCAACAATTCCACTCCTAGATATATACCGAGAAATGAAAGCATGTGTCGACACAAAAACATGTATATGAACATTCATATCAGCACTGTTCATAATAACCACAAAGTGGAAAAAACCCATATGTCATTTTAAACGATGAGTGCATTAAGAAACTGTAGTATCCACATACAATGTAAAATTATGGTGCCCTAACAAGAATGAAATTCCAACCATATGATGCTCTAGAAAAGGCGAATCTGTGGCGACAATAAAAAGATGTACTACTACTTTGAAATAACATTCAGTTGCCTTTTCACTTACTTATTTGAATATTAAATTTCAGCAATCTAGAGTTATGATTTACTGTTTAAGCTTTCAATCTAATTTCTTTAAGTCATATATGGACAATTATGTTAAATTAACACAATGTAAATAATTTTTTACTATTATAAACTATTCTGAAACAAATGAGTGGGCTTCCATTTCTCATGTTCTTCTGTAACACACTACAATTGTTGATATCCTTTTCAGTTCATTTTATACACAGATAATGCTATACATGTTGTAAACATGGTGAAATATTCTGACAGTCTGTTTCAAATCCAACAATTGCTATTTAAGGCAAAAGTCAGCAATACAGTGAGGCCTAATTAAATGAACCATTAAACGGAGCAAGTAGCATGTATTGGTCAAAGAACAGGAATTAAGAGTTTTAGGTATGTGTAGTTAAGTATTCCTATCAAAGTACATCTTTTCATAGAAGAATCAATAATCCCTTTTCTAACGTCAAACACTCAGTCAATAGCATCTAGAAAATGAGGAATGACCTAGGTATCTTGGGCTTTCTGTGATGACTTAGAACAATGCTGAGTAATTGAGCTCCTTTCTACTTATATAATTAGTAAGTATACAATAAACATATATAAACTTTATATATATTTAATGCACAGAAGAATGATGATGGTGATCTAACATTTATATCATTGAAATTTAAAATGACTGAAAATAATATATTACCTAGGTGCAAACTATTTTTTATGCCTGACAGAAATAAGAATCACAAATAATATATATTAAGCCTCTAAACTTCTAACTTTCTATCAAAAATAGTTAAATTTTGAGTCTTGGAGTCTAAAGTTTCTTAACTATATTTTTTCTTAATATTCATATATATTATTAGAATCATAGCCATCTCTTACTCTGGACAATGTTTTAAAAAGAGTTTTTTTATAATGCGATACAGTAAGCACCACGTTAAAGCAATGTGAGATATGGCTTTTTTGATTTGAAAGTCCTAAATATTAATACCATTTTCCTTTACAAAAACTTTTATTATTTTTATTCATTATATTTAACAGATTGAACCAAAATTAGGAAGAGCGGAACAAAGTATTTGAAAAAGTGACATTTTCCAAGAATGTGCATGTATAAGTGAAACACAAAATAGCAAAGACATTTTAAATCTACCACAAATTGCAAGAAGCATGGAAACACTTATTTTTAAATGGGAAAAAGCTGCACAACCTTCAACATGTGTTACTGAATCTAATCCTTTAAATATAAGAGGAAAAATTTTGATAGTATTACATTATTTGTATTCTTATTCTGCTCCTAAAGAACAAAAGCCAGTTGGTGGCGTTTATTTATTAAGTAATTAAAAAGAAAAAGCCAAGTATATGGAAACTTAACCATATTAAAGGCTAAATTTTTGATTAGCCTAGTCAATAATAACATTTTTTCTTTTGCCAAGTTCAGAATAAACACTAGATAATTAAACCTTGCAACACTACTACAAGTTGACAGAGTGGTATTAATGATCCTTTTACATGGAGCGGTACCCAGGCAAGAAGGAGTAAGCCTCCACACAAAAACAGGAGGCAATGTAAAATTTGGCTTGGAATCAGATGCTCTTCAATAGGGTCACACACTAAATAAGAAGCAAAGACGTAACACACTATATATATTTTTTTAAGTAGAGTTTCTATTGTTTGCAATTAAGTACAAAGATCAGTTAGAAATATTCTACCTTCAGGGAGATTTCAAAAACAATTAACTGGTTTGTTTTTAAGGACAGAAAATAAAGTTTTAACACAAGGAAATATGTTTAATATACCACCATGGAAAAAAGTGCAGTGAAAATTCAAACTATAGAAGAGATGTTACAGGGAACAAAAAAGTCTGCAGATTAGTTCATATATCCATATACAAACAATGTAAACATTGTATAATTTACACATTTATGATACTGTTTTTCATTTATGCCTAAACAATTTTTGTCCACTAAACACTATTCCTAAATACAATAATTAAAATTTTGTTTAGGAAAAATTTTCAAAAACTTTATATAGTGTGGTAGAGATCAGCAAATTTATATCCCCAATCCAACCCTCACTGCCAGTTTCACCAGAATACAGCCACATCCATTTATTTATTTGCTATGGCTAAGTTGAGTAGTTGCCACAGAAATTATATGGTTCTCTGAGTGCTTCCTATACAGAAAAAAAAAATCTTTACTGACCTCTGTAACATAGTTCTCCAGTTCTAGTGTGACTGAGTTGTTTTACACTCTCTTTCTCAGGGTCTTTTAAGTATACACCTCAGTTGAGAACAAATATAAGGTGAGCCTGAGTTCCTGAAATATAGAACTCTACAATGATATATTTTGGGATTAACCATTTTGATGCCTGACATTTCCTCCACCGCATTACTTCACTTTTCTTTATTTGGGAACTATACAAATATTCTAACTTTATTCCCATTTTGTCCAAGCTCTCATTTTATTCAGCTTTCTATCTAGTCTTCCTTCTCTACTTTCTAATTCCTTTTGTCAGTTCTGTGATGAATTTGTGAGGCTTTTTCCTTCTGTTTCTTCCTGGAGGTCATGTCTCTCATATTATCTCACCTTGTTTTCCCTAAGTTCTTGTATTTCTGCTTTGTGCTCGCTCTTTATAGAAATGATTGTGAAATATCTATTTGCAATTATGAACTACTCCACGACAACATTATTCTATTGATTGGTCTTCACTTGGGACTTTCCATTTGTACATTTCATGTTAAGTTTTCCAAGATCACTAGTGTTCGACTCTTTGCAACCCCATGGACTCTAGCCTGCCAGGCTCTTCTGTCCATGGCATTCTCCAGGCAAGAATACTGGAATGGGTAGCCATTCTCTTCTCCAGGGGAATCTTCCCAACCCAGGAATTGAACCCAGGTCTCCTGCACTGCTGGCAGATTCTTTATCATCTGAGCCACCAGGGAAGCCCAAAGTTGTTCCTAACACTGCTTATTATCTTTATCATACCATAAGATCTGTAGTAATGCCCTTTCATTCACTCTTGATATTTATAATTTGTATGTTCTATTTTTCTTGATTGTCATACTAAAAGGTTATCAATTATATTGATATCTTCAAAAAACTAGTTTTTAACTTAACTGATTTCCTGTTGTTTGTCCATTTCTTTTCGTTAATTTCCATTTATCATTTCCTTCCTTTTACTTATTTTAGGTAAACTTGCTCCTCTTTTTTAGATGCTTAAGGTGAAAGGTTTAGATGTTTCTTCATTCCAAACATGAGCATTTAGTGCTATAAATATCCCCATCCCTTCTTCAGTTACATCCCATATGCTGTGTTTTTTCATCCCTTCAGATCAAAATCTGCTCTATTTTCTCCTGATCCCTGTTTGACCGTTTTTAAATTTCTAAACATTGTACAGGTTTTACAGACACATGTTTATTACTGAAGTCTAACTTAATTGCACTGTGGTTATAAAAAATACTTTGAGACTTGCTGTAACACCCAGCATATGATCAGTCTTGGTCAATGTTGTATGTACAGTATGTGGATACAGTATTCTACACATATCAGGTGAGTCAAACCGATGTTGTACTAAAAGTTGATGTCTTCTGTATTCTGACTGATTTCCTATCTCCTAGAGATTGCTCATCTCTACCTTTAATTGTTTCTCTATTTTCCTTTCAGCTGTAATATTGCTTCATGTATTTTAAAACATAACTGAAAAGTCATTTTTGTAAAAGACTGAACATATTCAAGGAAGAACAAATAAATATATGTCAGTCATCGCCACTAAAGAAATAAATATTAAATAATAAAATACTCATTACACATGAGTAGGTATTTTTATAGTATATAGTGTGTTAGTCATTCAGTAGTATCTGACTCTTTGTGACACTATGGACTATAGCCGGCCAGGCTCCTCTGTCCATGGAATTCTGCAGACAGCAATAATGGAGTGGGTTTACATTCTCTTCTCCAGGGGATCTTCCTGACCAGGGATCAAACCAGGGTCTCCCACACTGAATGCAGATTCCTTACCATCTGAGCCACCGAGGAGGCCCATTTTATAGTATTTAAGTATGGGTAAGTTTAGAGACCGGAGAAGGCAATGGCAACCCACTGCAGTACTCTTGCCTGGAAAATCCCATGGGCAGAGGAGCCTGGTAGGCTGCAGTCTGTGGGGTTGCGAAGAGTCGGACACGACTGAGCGACTTCACTTTCTCTTTTCACTTTCATGCATTGGAGAAGGAACTGGTAACCCACTCCAGTGTTCTTGCCTGGAGAATCCCAGGGACGGGGGAGCCTGGTGGGCTGCCGTCTATGGGGTCGCACAGAGTCAGACACGACTGAAACGACTTAGCAGCAACAGCAGGAGCAGCAAATTTAGAGACAGAGGGGTAAAAATCTAAGGCAACTACAAATAAACTGGATTAAAGTTCTAGTCACATAGGAGGTATGGTACTCTGCTGGAAATAAAAGAACTTTAAACAAAGTTATGAATATTTGGAACAGCTAATTTGTCAATTTCTATTACATCTATTTATTTAATATACCACCCAAATCTAAATAGTTCAACTATTCTGACAACTGTTAAGAAAAGAAAATTTTTCAGTAGGTAGAAAGCTAAAGTGCAATCATTCAAGAATAGAGCAAAATCTTCCAAATCTCCAAGAGATCATCAGATGTCTTTTCCCAATAACACAAGGGACAAGTTTGTCAACCTGGCAAACATCTCTTCAAAACTCAAAATCTGAGGATATACCACCCCCCCCAAAAAAAATCTATACAAATCAGAACATTTTAAAGCCTCTCAACTGGTGTTCATTGGAAGGACTGATGCTGAAGCTGAAACTCCAATACTTTGGCCACCTGATGAGAAGAGCTGACTCATTGGAAAAGACCTTGATGCTGGGAAAGATTGAAGGCAGGAGGAGAAGGGGACAACAGAGGATGAGATGGCTGGATGGCATCGCCGACTCAATGGACACGGGTTTGCGTGCACTCCAGGAGATGGTGATGGACAGGGAGGCCTGGCGGGCTGCGGTTCATGGGGTCGCAAAGAATCGGACATGACTGAACAACTGAACTAAACTGATAACATGATCTAACATGAAGTAGTACATAACTATGCTAAGGTTACAAAAACTAAAACCTTAACATAGAAAACACTGCATTTCAAACTCCAAAAACAATATATGACAATTCATAATAATACACATGTGAGATATTTATAAATAACAATGAACCATATTAATAAATTCCAACTAGTCCAAGGACAATGACAATAACATTTAAAACATATAATGAATTTCTCTAACAAATAAGGAAAAGAACTGTCCATTAATTCTGCCAAAATATTTTCCATGATTTTTTAAAATCATTTGGAGATATTAAAACATTCTTAATGAAGGAATACAAAGATACTAAACAAATCTAGTAAATGTCATCTATACATTTCATAAACTTACATGCCCTTTCACTCAAAAGAACTAGAAAACTTCTAAAAGGCAGAAAATACACTTTATCAGTGCACACTGAACATAACACTACTTGTTAAAAGAATCTATTAAGAATTAAGAAAAGAATATTAACTACTTGCTACAATGCTCTATGATTCTAAGATACTATAATGGTATATATATGTTTATTCAAAACCACAGAACATAGGTTTGTCCAAATATATATTTATATAAATATATATATAGTACAATGCATTACTGAACAAACTCAAGAGAGATACTTGGTAAAATTCCATTTATGAAGATATGAAAATGTTTGACACTCTACCTCTCACTTTTCTAAAAGAAAGTGCCACGCTGTGGCTGCTCTGTAATTTTTATTACTGTGCATTTGATAAGTACCAGCCATTGTTATAAAGATAATGTAATATATTATTTCCTTTAACCCTTATGTGATCTATTTATAGAGGAAGGTTTTTCATTAAGCCTTTTCAACAATGAATGATCATAGGAAAACATTTCTATCAACAGCAAAGACTTCAAATATTGAAGAGTTAATGTTTTAAATTTATCATATTAATTTACTAATTGATTAGCAAAATGATTTACAGAAACAGGATACAAAGAAAACAAAGACTGAAACCTGTAAACATGGCTTACCAGCATCAAGTTTCCAAAAAATCAAACAGAAAACAAATATATCTGCCTCTGGTATCCACATAGTAAGTATTATAATTAGTCATAATCACAGTATAAGTGGGGCTTCCCTGGTAACTCAGACAGTAAAGCGTCTGCCTACAATGCAGGAAACCTGGGTTCAATCCCTGGGTCAGGAAGATCCCCTGGAGAATGAAATGGCAACCCACTCCAGTATTCTTGCCTGGAAAATTCCATGGACTGAGGATCCTGGTAGGCTACAGTCCATGGGGTCGCAAAGAGTCGGACACGACTGAGAAACTTCACAGTGTAAGTGTTATGCTGTATTCTTTTAATCATTCAGGATACTAAAATCTTACTTTGGGTATGGAACAGGGAAGGACTGGGAGTTTGGGATTAGCAGATGCAAGCTATTATACACAGGATTAATAAAGAAGGTCCTATAGAGCACAGGGAACTATATTCAACATTCTGTGATAAATCATGATGAAAAAGAAATATTCATGTGAATAAACTTGTAGCACAGCAGAAATTAACACAACATTGTAAACCTGCTACACGTCAATAAAATTTTTAAAAAATAAAATCTTACTTTGTAAATCCCAATGTAGAAGAAAATCAGTTTTTCTTGATAACAGCAGAAATGTTAAAAAAATTACTTACTATTTTATAAATTTTGAAGATATATGAACTTGGGGAGTCTAAATTCTACTATGATCTTTTTTTTTTTTTCCTTTTCATGGACAACATAAGGTAAACCACTGGCAGAGGGATACCAAAAAACAGAGGACAAAGGGTAATTTAAAAATTAAAATTTTACTTAATGATTAAGAAATGGATTATAAGACAGTTCCCTAAAGAAAGAAGTTAATTTTGAGTCATGATATTATAAAGAAACTTTGAATACTAGAAAAATACACTTAGAAAAATTTGTGTGTTCTTTAAGGTACAAGCAGTAACACTCCAACAAAACAAAGCAAACTCTTGCTTGAATTTATTTCCTCAGAAAGCAAGCTAATTTGTTAAATGCTTATCTGTCATGATAAAGTGTATACAAAATCATTTTGCATATCAACAGATAAAAAACATAAGATACTTGACATGAGAACACTATAGTGTTCTCATATCAAATATCTATACACACACACACACACACTTTCAGAGCACAACTATACAGTTCAATTCTTCTAATTTGACTTACTAAAAACACAAGAAAGTCATTATTTGTACACTACAGAGTATGTTTGTTTGAAACCTATGAAGAATAGTCACAATCTGTAATACCTGATAAAGCCACAAGATTGTCCTTTCTGTTCCTATGATATCAGGTTTAGAAAATAAGCAGATGACGCTTTACATACTTATAATAACATGCAAAGTTATTTTATAGTGAAAGCGAAGTCGCTCAGTCGTATCCGACTCTTTGCAACCCCATGGACTGTAGTCTACCAGGCTCCTCTGTCCATGGGATTTTCCAGGCAATAGTACTGGAGTGGGTTGCCGTTTCCTTCTCCAGGGGATCTTCCCGACCCACGGACTGAACCCAGGTCTCCGCCATTGTAGACATTGTGGCTTTACTGTCTGAGCCACCAGGAAGTCCGTATAAACTAAACTGCAACAACACCAAATGCCTAAGATATAGATATGGTTAAAAATTGAGTCATTTTCCATTATTTCTTATGACAGATTGGTTTTTTTTTAATAGTTAGTCTAATTTGCCTGCTCTTATCAAGGTAGGTGGAAGCAGGAGTGGTCGAGAGGGATTGCGAAACAAACCAAAGCTGTGACATACACAGATTACAACCAAAGGGGCTAATCATAAATTTCAAACAATATCTTAGAAGTGAAACGTATAACTGCCTTCCGCTAATTAAAAAATTTTTATAAACAGCTATAGGGAAGAAAGGGAAAATAAATTATTTGTAATATAATTGTGAAACTCTGGTAATTCAGAGGAGCAATTCTTAGTCACAGTTCACAAAGAAAACTACTATGTGAATGGCCACAGATACACTTATACAAAATACAAAATACTAAGGCTATATTGGAGCAATTTGTAAGCACAGCTTAACCACAGCAAGATGTGAATTTTTGATCCTACCTTGTAAGAAATCTTAGATTTAGATTTCATTATGAGGAATAAAAATGTCCTTATTGCCCAGGATCACAAAAACTAATAATATACTACCTTCACAAATTAATGCTATCTACACAATACCTAAATAAAAGACTGCCAAGATAAATCTCTTCCCAAGTGAAACCATGAATATATTTGCATTACAAAACAACAGTGCAATTAGATTTTTCAAAAATTATATAAAAGATATTTAAGAAGACTAGGAGACAAAAGTTAGCACAGACATTCATATGACACAAAAACAGACTAATTGAAATTTAGATTCTTTCAGAATACATAAAATACAAGGTCAAAGTATTTATCCTATATATAGTATAGCAACACAGATTTTAAAAGAAGAGGATGAAAAGCAGGTGGTGACAGATGAATGGAACCAAGTAAAGCTTCAGAGAAATTAAAGGGAAGTATCTCTAAGGTTCTGGTCCGAGCTAAAAATGGAAACTGGAAATTCCCATTTCAGCTTCCAGGATTAAGCAGTTTAATAGCCATCAGTCTGATGCTCCAAAAGTTTATAAGCCTCCAAAAGGCTTTATTTTGAAAAGCATCCTTTAAGAGCTAACTTCTCCTAAGAAATGGGCAGAATGTTTCTTCTCACTTATCAAAACTAACTTCTTTACATATTGAACCTAGATTTTTAAATAAAGGAGAGACTTTAAAAAAAAAAAAAAAAAGACCATACCTCGGGCAAGCCTCAGTTCACTGGATCTATGTCACATTGATTTATAACAGTTATTTCTTAGGGGGAAAAAAGCACACACAGATGCAAACAATTACTCTATTTTTGTAGGCAACAAGTGAGGTGGGTGGTAACTGAGAAATTTTTTTAAAATCCTGTCACAATATTCTGCTTTTTCTTAAGAAACCCTCCTCACACAACAAACGTTTGCCACATCAGAGAATTTCCAGGGCCCGAAGCACCACTTTGATTCCAGACCGCTGCAGGCATTAGCAGGAGGTAATTAGGGTAAAAAGTTCAGCCACAGTTCCATGTCTAGAGTCCTGCCAGAAATAAATTTCCTCTCTATTCACTGGTTTCTACTGTACCCTCCCTAAGAATCATATTGAAAACACATTTATCTTTGTGGAGTTTGTTCCTCTTCTAATTAACGTTATGGCGTTTACAGTGTTTAATAATTTAAAACGTGCCCCCATCGCAGCAGTTTTTAACAGTGGAGGGGTACATTATCATTTTTCCTATACTGCGGCTTCACTGGACAGTGACTCACAGAAGTATGCAGTGCAGCTGTTTTCATCAAGCTCTCTGGCCATCATAAACTTTACTTTTATTTCCTTGCTTGAAAAGGTGCATGGACGAAACTGACAACAGATGCATGCAATATGTTTGTTGAAATTTTTCAGGGAAATGAAGACTAATAAGTGAATATATGTTACTTTAACACAAATTTATTATATTTCATTATTTCCACAGAGATAAATAAAAACTGTTACACTTAAATAAGTGATAAAACCTAAATATATCACACATTTAAACACAAAACTTTAAGGAGGGAGGTTCAAAAGGCAGGGGATGTATGTATACCTATGGCTCATTCATGTTGTGGTTTGACAGAAAAGAACAAAATTATCCTTCAATTAAAAAATAAATTTAAAATATATTTTTAAAAAATTTTAAAGAGGACACTCCAAAAGGGACACTCAAAATTCTGTCTCTTGTTCATTCCTATCCATCCACAAGCACGTTGATCCACCCCCACACCAGGAGGCTCTAATTAACATGCCAGTTATTGTATAATAATAACTGTTTTAACCTTTGGATACTGTGTTTGAAAAATAAGATGTTAGTAAAATCACTTGAATGCCAAGAAAAAAGACTTGTTATACTAAAAGTTACTAACGAAGACAAAATCACTTAACATTAAGATATAACACATTCAAAATACTTTAAAAAAAAATCTTGCTTCTAGGATAATATACCATTTGTGACAACTACCTGTAGGCCAGATCTATTTTTTAAATAACAGTAATCTACTTCTAAACAAATTGTGGCCCTCTGTAATATCTCACACAGAATATAAATCCAGGATTTTATCACATTAAAAAAAAATTAACCAATCTGCTCTACCAATCTTACTTTCCCACACTATTCAGGACTTCCTATTTGTCCATCCTTCCCTGCCCCTCATCGTGATATGGATGGCTTCAAGAATTTCTGCCATCTTTAAGGGAAGTTTTCCAACTAGACTTATAGAACAATATCATGCTTTGTACCATTACAGTTGGATTTACATTTCATGAACATTAAAGATCTATTTAAACATATTCTATAATTGGAATTAAACTAGGAAAATAAATTAAGAAACAGAAGAATTTTTAAACGAATACCAAAGGAGAAAAAGCAAACCTTTAGATTTAAATCCTAATTTTTTCTTTTTAAAATTTATTTTTTAATTGGAGGGAAATTGCTTTACAATGTTGTGTTGGTTTCCATCATTAAACAAGCCAAATCAGCCATAATTATACATATATCCCGTCTCCATATACTGACATTAAGTAAAGGTTCATAAAATAATAAAATCCTGGCTTTTCATTGTATTTACATAACAGGATATCATATATAAGTCATATACCAATAATGAAGCAATTTTCTATATAATATTGAAACCAAAAGAATATAAATGTTTTCCTTTATGGTGAGTGAAAGTGAAAGTGAAGTTGCTCAGTCGTGTCCGACTCTTTGCGATCCCATGGACTGTAGCCCACCAGGCTCCTCAGTCCATGGAATTTTCCAGGCAAGATTACTGGAGTGGGTTGCCATTTCCTTCTCCAGCAGATCTTCCCAACCCAGGGATCGAACCCGGGTCTCCCACACGGCAGGCAGACGCTTTACCGATTATATTCTAATTAGAGAATTTCTGCCCACCTTAAAATTATGAGGATATTTTCTTCATCTTCAAAATATTCTGTTCCTTTTTTCTCTGTCATTTAACAGAAAAGACAAATAGGCTTAAAAGTTGGTCATGCACTTCAGAGGATGCTGAAATAGATTTAAATATATATAAAAGTATTCAAATTCCATAGCTGTCAGTAAAATTAAAACAAAAACCGCCTGAGATGCCAATGCATATTCACCAAGATGGCTAAAATGAAGACTATCAATGCCAAGCTCTCACACAAAGTACTGCACCTGGAAGGCTTATGAAGGTAACTGGTATAACCACTTTAGAAACCTGCTTGGTAATATAAAGCAAAGCATAACGTATGACCATGCAACTCCACTACTAGGTACACATACCAAAGAGAAACAGACACCAAAAATTGTACACACATATATACAAATGTTCAAATCAGCAATGTTCACTACAGCCCAAAACAGCAAATTATCCGAACGTCCATCAACACAGAACACTGCCCTAACATTCTCTAACCACATTCTCTACTATTTTTTACACATCACTTGCCACCATAATATATATTTTATTTATTTGTTTCTCTCTCCCTGCTAGAAAGTCAGCTCAGTCAGTACATATATCTTTTGTCTCCTGAGATCCAAGTGGCTCAACCTTAGCCCTATTGACATTACAGGCTGGAAAATTCTTTGTCATCAGGAGTTGATCTGTACTTTATAGGATGTTGAGCAGCAACCTTGACTCTACCTAACACTAGCACATCCCAGTCCCTAGATATGGCATCCAAAAGTGCCCCAGGCATTGGCAAGTGTCCCCTCTCAACTCCTCACCTCCAAGCCACTGCCCTGGAGTACTACTGTACTAGAAAAGCACCTGAAATATAGTAGGGACCCACAATGTAAGTACCCAGAAACATTTCTTGAAAGAATAATAAAATTCCTTCTTAGAACAAAAGGGGGAAAAACATTAAAGCACTTTTTCAGATAGCAGCATACGTAATCTATAGCAAATATTTTAAAATCATACACACAGGTATGATTTATGCAGTAGCAAACAAGGATTCCTTACACCTTACAGAGGCATGCAGTAATGAATTCATTATCAATTAATTAGCTTACTCTTTGACAACAACATATTTAAGTTTTAGTTAAAGCAAATTACCTTTCTAAATCCCCAGTACTTTGATTCAAGTAATAGAACCATGAGATTTAGCAAGATTTTTATTCTGCTAAATACCATACAACTACATCACCAAACTATTTCCACCAGAATTGTGCAATAATACTTGATTTGAAAACTAACATGGTTCTTCATAATGAATTACCTAGTTTTCAGCAACAATTCTGTCTTTGGGATAAACACAACAGTGATCTCTTTTCAAGGCTTGTTCACTGTGCACACGCCCGTCCCACCAGGAGGAAGCATGCCTGGACGGAATTCCGCAAAGTCAGAATCTATGCAGATGTTCTTTTCCTTTTGGTTTTCCTTTAATTTACAAATCTTGTAATCTAAGCCTGAAGTTGACTGAACCAACATTTAAACCAGGACAGCAACAGCAGCCAAAAACTCAATCTGTTTTCTATTTATATGTCAAGACTGCATCCTTTTGGTGGCTGAAAAAACTGTTGTTTTGAAATGATTACACAGAAAACTGCAACCCCTTTAGTTGTTTTGTGAACCAGTTCTAGAGTGAAAATGTTTCTTTTAAAGGGCTTTTAAGATACAGAGCAGAAGAAAAAACAACTTTGCATTCAAGGTTCCCATCTTTTGAACTACGTAATAAACAGTCACATTAAATAACATGACAGCAAAGTTATCTCCCTTCAAAAAAGATCTCAAGGATACTCGAAGAGACTTAGTACGTAGAAATGTGCTTCTTCTCCTGAGGGCTGGAAGGAGCAGCAGAGGCACATTATAAAGAGGCATGAGAAAACTATTGTGGGTGGTGGGCATGCTCATTACCTCCACCAGAACAATGGTTTCATGGGTGTGCACATATGTCAAAATTTATCATAACATACACTTTAAATATGTGCCGTTTGTCATGTTTCAATTATACCTCAATGAAGATATAAATAACATGGGTTTTCTTGGGGAATATAAACAAATTACCATTTCCCAATGAACATAAAGGGCTCCAGTTCATCAGAGATACTAATAGACACAGTACTGGGTTAGGACATGAAGCCTACAAACCTGTAGCACAAATTCTGGACAAACTGGGCACAGCCACATGCTTCCAACAGTCATACAGACAACACTTTCAATTTATGTATAAATTTATATTATGTATGTATTTCTTTATATATATATGAAAAGAAATTCCCAGTAAGGAGTTTTCCTTGGGTGCCCTTACTATCTTTCTAACCAAATAATACAAGGTGCATCTAATAAGGGCCTGACATTGTGCTAAACACCTGAAAATACAGCCTTATATAATCCTCAGAAAGACACAGCATAGGAGTTGTAAATGAACACCATCTTACACTTATGGAAACTGAGACTGAGAACTATTGAATAATTTCAGTCTAATAATTCATATCTAGGTCTGTGTGACCCCAATTCTCTGTTCTTTCCATTATTCTATACTTATCCATGGATTCAGGGGTATCAGTGAATATTACAGGGTACCAACCTTAGGCTAATGCATATGCAAAGAATATTAGAGAGCCCAAAATGAAAATCAGATCCATTAAACATAAATATCACTATAGGTAGAGTTCCTACTAGATTAGCACTACAGAAGCTGCCACTGAAGGCCCACTGTCATCCAGGATATCAGAATGTCAAAATCTGTCACTTGTCAAAACTAAAATTTCCTGGCTAACAGCTCTGGATTGATAAATCTATAGATCTGTACAAGTAATAAGAAACCGTGATGGTTTTCCACTCAGAGGTAGTCAGAAATATACACCTTTAAGCCCAAAGCAAGATAAGAACAACTTTGCTATTGCTGTTTAGTTGCTAAGTTGTGTCCAATTCTTTTGCAACCCCACAGACTATAGCCCGCTCCTGAGTCCACGGGATTTCCAAGGCAAGAGTACTGGAGTGGATTGCCATTTCCTTCTCTAAGGGATCTTCCTGACCCAGGGATCAAATCTGCATCTCTTGCATTGGGGGTGGAATCTTAAACAATGAGCCATCTAGGAAGCTGAGAACAGAGTCCAACAGAAAGACAAATTGAGCTACGTAATTTTAAATTTTCTAGTAGCCACATGAAAAACAAGAAATAAGTGAAATCAATCTTAATACATTTAACGTAATATATCCACAATATCAGCACTTTCATTGGCGCCAACCATGTTTCAATTGCTCAATAGCCAAATCTGCCTGAAGAGTACATGAAGAGACTATCTAGCCAGCTAATAATTTAGGTGCATAAATCCTAAAGAGAAGTGGTAACACAAAAAACACATCCCAAAGAGTTATCACCATGTTCCCAATACACTGTAATGACAGCATTTCAATACTTACTTTCTGAATAAAGGTTCAAAAATTGATGTGGATGCATTCCCCAAGAATCTCTATTAAAATCAGGTAGAACCACAGAACAAGAATTAGATGTAGCTCTTTGCAACATGGCCACAGGAAATGCAAGCAGTAGTTAAATGAAGGGAGAGATGGTCCCATTTTAAATAAAATCTGTGGCTAATTTCTGTTCTCAACAAATTTCAAATCAGACAGTATAGGAAACAAACCTTTCACAAGTGCTTTCTTCTTCTTTGATTACATCATTCTCTGACACAAAATCTTAAAAAGCCAAAGAAGGAAGTTTTATACCTGGTGGCAGCATACAATGGCCTATTTAAAGCTTCAAGCTCTTTCCATTTGTGACTAATATTTTAAACAGTGTATATTAAATATGTATATTAATATTCCATATTAAGGAATATGCAGTAAGTAGGATAATATATATAATAAGGTAGCACCAATATTCATCATTAAATAAAACATGCCATAATATATTAATAAGAGGCAAGAAAAAGCAAGGTGCAGATGAGAACAATACGACCCAAATATTTTTATAAACGCATTTGTGCAAGTACATAACATCACGTGGGCTTCTCTGGGGGCTCAGATGGTAAAGAATCTGCCTGCAATGCAAAAGACCCAGGTTCAATCCCTGGGTCAGGAAGATCCTTAGGAGAAGGGAATGGCAATCCACTCCAGTATTCTTGCCTGGAGAATTCCATGGACAGAGGAGTCTGGCAGGCTACAGTCCACGGGATCACAAAGGGTCAGACACAACTGAGCAACTAACACTTGACTTGACTCGATAACACCAGCTAACTCTGAATCTCCAAAGGTCTTTGAAAAACACCACCTATCAACAAATAAGGCAAATGAATCACCCTGAAATCACACTACAGCATAAGTATGAAAGGGATGAGAAAGAAAAGCTAAGAACTTTAAATAATATTTACCTTATGGCAGAAAGTGAAGAGGAACTAAAAAGCCTCTTGATGAAAGTGAAAGAAGACAGTGAAAAACTTGGCTGAAAGCTCAACATTCAGAAAACAAAGATCATGGCATCCGGTCCCATCACTTCATGGGAAATAGTGAAAACAGTGTCAGACTTTAGTTTTGGGGGCTCCAAAATCACTGCAGATGGTGACTGTAGCCATGAAATTAAAAGACACTTAACTCCTTGGAAGAAAAGTTATGACCAACCTAGATAGTATATTCAAAAGCAGAGACATTACTTTGCTGACTAAGGTCTGTCTAGTCAAGGCTATGGTTTTTCCAGTAGTCATGTATGAATGTGAGATTTGGACTGTGAAAACAGCTGAGCACCGAAGAATTGATGCTTTTGAACTGAGGCAGAGGAGCTGGGGGCAAAAAGGAGATCCTGATTCAATACCGACAGAGCCGGAAATTTCCTGGCAGTCCAGTTGGATAGGACTCCACACTTCTACCACAGGAGGCATGGGTTCAACCAAAGAAGGTGCCTTCTCTGCTGACGGAGAGCAGAGGGGGATTACTTTCAAAGCAAGGAGAGAATGCAATAGTCCTACCATGGTGGAGCATAGTTAAACCACCCAGGATTTGCTCTCAGAAGCAAAGAGGTCTCATCTTGAGTAGGGAAATGCCACAAACAGGTCTGAGATCAGTTGGCTCACACCCTTGATTACTAATGAGTCAAATAGGGTGATGAGGGGCTTCCCAGGTAGCGCGAGTGGTAAAGAATCTGACTGCCAATGTAAGAGGCACAGGTTTGATCCCTGGGTCGGGAAGATCCCCTGGAGGGGGAAATGGCAACCCACTCCAGTGTTCTTGCCTGGAAAACTCCATGGATAGAGGAGCCTGGTGGGCTACCGCCATAGGTTTGCAAAGAGTTGGATATGACTGAGCATGCATACACACACAGGGGGATGAGGGTGTGTGCAGGACCAGAGATGCCTGCATGTTTTTCCTTAAGCTCCATACTAATGATTATATAACAACCCTGTATCGTGCTCGAGGACATGATTCTCCTTCTTAACAAGAACCTTCTGACTAATCCTGTTATCTAAGATATATGTTGTGGGAGTGGGTCTGGTAAGATCTTTCTATTGTTAGTTCAGTTCAGTTCAGTGGCTCAATCATGTCCGACTCTTTGCGACCCCAGGAATCGCAGCACGCCAGGCCTCCCTGTCCATCACCATCCCCCGGAGTTCACGCAGACTCACGTCCATCGAGGCCGTGATGCCATCCAGCCATCTCATCCTCTGTCGTCCCCTTCTCCTCCTGCCCCCAATCCCTCCCAGCATCAGAGTCTTTTCCAATGAGTCAACTCTTCCCATGAGG
This sequence comes from Oryx dammah, assembly GCF_014754425.2. Lineage (NCBI taxonomy): Eukaryota > Metazoa > Chordata > Mammalia > Artiodactyla > Bovidae > Oryx > Oryx dammah. The sequence continues at coordinate 49,925,970 of NW_024070192.1, read as the reverse complement.
TGGCCAAAGTACTGGAGTTTCAGCTTCAGCATCATTCCTTCCAAAGAAATCCCAGGGCTGATCTCCTTCAGAATGGACTGCTTGGATCTCCTTGCAGTCCAAGGGACTCTCAAGAGTCTTCTCCAACACCACAGTTCAAAAGCATAAATTCTTCGGTGCTTAGCCTTCTTCACAGTCCAACTCTCACATCCATGCATGACTACAGGAAAAAACCATAGCCTTGACTAGACGGACCTTAGTCGGCAAAGTAATGTCTCTGCTTTTTAATATGCTGTCTAGGTTGGTCATAACTTTTCTTCCAAGGAGTAAGCGTCTTTTAATTTCATGGCTGCGGTCACCATCTGCAGTGATTTTGGAGCCCAAAAAAATAAAGTCTGACACTGTTTCTACTGTCTTCCCATCTATTTCGCATGAAGTGATGGGACCAGATGCCATGATCTTTGTTTTCTGAATGTTGAGCTTTAAGCCAACTTTTTCGCTCTCCTCTTTCACTTTCAAGAGGCTTTTTAGCTCCTCTTCACTTTCTGCCATAAGGGTGGTGTCATCTGCATATATGAGGTTATTGATATTTCTCCTGGCAATCTGGATTCCAGCTTGTGCTTCTTCCAGTCCAGCGTTTCTCATGATGTACTCTGCATATAAGTTAAAAAAGCAGGGTGACAATATACAGCCTTGATGTACTCCTTTTCCTATTTGGAACCAGTCTGTTGTTCCATGTCCAGTTCTAACTGTTGCTTCCTAACCTGCATACAGATTTCTCAAGAGGCAGGTTAGGTGGTCTGGTATTCCCATCTCTTTCAGAATTTTCCACAGTTTGTTGTGATCCACACAGTCAAAGGGTTTGGCACAGTCAATAAAGCAGAAATAGATGTTTTTCTGGAACTCTCTTGCTTTTTCCATGATCCAGCGGATGTTGGAAATTTGATCTCTGGTTCCTCTGCCTTTTCTAAAACCAGCTTCAACATCAGGAATTTCACTGTTCATGTATTGCTGAAGCCTGGCTTGGAGAATTTTGAGTATTACTTTACTAGCGTGTGAGATGAGTGCAATTGTGCGGTAGTTTGAGCATTCTTTGGCATTGCCTTTCTTTGGGATTGGAATGAAAACTGACCTTTTCCAGTCCTGTGGCCACTGCTGAGTTTTCCAAATTTGCTGGCATACTGAGTGCAGCACTTTCACAGCATCATCTTTCAGGATTTGAAACAGCTCAACTGGAATTCCATCACCTCCACTAGCTTTGTTCATAGTGATGCTTTCTAAGGCCCACTTGACTTCACATTCCAGGATGTCTGGGTCTAGATGAGTGATCACATCATCATGATTATCTGGGTTGTGAAGATCTTTTTTGTACAGTTCTTCCGTGTATTCTTGCCACCTCTTCTTAATATCTTCTGCTTCTGTTAGGTCCATACCATTTCTGTCCTTTATCGAACCCATCTTTGCATGAAATGTTCCCTTGGTATCTCTAATTTTCTTGAAGAGATCTCTAGTCTTTCCCATTCTGTTGTTTTCCTCTATTTCTTTGCATTGATCACTAAAGAAGGCTTTCTTATCTCTTCTTGCTATTCTTTGGAACTCTGCATTCAGATGCTTATATCTTTCCTTTTCTCCTTTGCTTTTCACAGCTATTTGTAAGGCCTCCCCAGACAGCCATATTGCCTTTTTTGCATTTCTTTTCCATGGGGATGGTCTTGATCCCTATCTCCTGTACAATGTTACGAACCTAATTCCATAGTTCATCAGGCACTCTATCAGATCTAGGCCCTTAAATCTATTTCTCACTTCCACTGTATAATCACTAAGCAGGCGGCGGCGGCGAGCCGGCGCACCAAGTGCAGCCTAGAGGAGCTACCCCACATCCGAGGTCAGGGGCAGCAGCCTAGAGTGCCAGGCTGCGACGGCACAGGAACGGCCGAGAGGAGCTACCCCGTGACAGAGGTCAGTGGCGGCCGGGAGGAGACACCCCCGCGTCCGAGGTCAGGGTCGGCCGGGAGGAGACACCCCATGTCCGAGGTCAGGGGCGGCTGGGAGGAGACACCCCGCGTCCGAGGCCAGGGGCGGTGACCCTGAGGAACCACCCCAAGCCCGAGGTCAGGGGCAGCAGCTGGGAGGAGCCACCCACGCCCAAGGCCAGGACTAGCGGCTGGGAGGAGCAACCCGAGGAGCGGTGGCTGTGCGGGCACAGGAGGGCCTAGAGGAGCTATCCCACGTTGAAGGTCAGGAACGAGGGCAGTAATGAGACACCCCTTGTCCAAGGTAAGGAGCAGCGGCTGTGCTTTGCTGGAGCAGCCATGAAAAGATAGCCCATGCCCAAGGTAAGAGAAACCCAAGTAAGATGGTAGGTGTTGCAAGAGGGCATCAGAAAGCAGACACACTGAAACCCTATTCACAGAAAACCAGTCAATCTAATCACACTAGGACCAGAGCCTTGTCTAACTCAATGAAACCAAGCCATGACTGCGCGGCAACCCAAGACGGGTGGGTCATGGTGGGGAAGTCTGACAGAATGTGGTCCGCTGGAGAAGGGAATGGCAAGCCACTTCAGTATTCTTGGCTTGAGAACCCCATGAACAGTATGAAAAGACAAAATGATAGGATACCAAAAGAGGAACTCCTCAGGTCATTAGGTGCCTAATATGCTACTGGAGATCAGTTAGAGAAATAACTCCAGAAAGAATGAAGGGATGGAGCCAAAGCAAAAACAATACCCAGTTGTGGATGTGACTGGTGATAGAAGCAAGGTCCGATGCTGTAAAGAGCAATATTGCATAGGAACCTGGAATGTCAGGTCCATGAATCAAAGCAAATTGGAAGTGGTCAAACAGGAGATGGCAAGGGTGAACGTCGACATTCTAGAAATCAGCGAACTAAAATGGACTGGAATGGGTGAATTTAACTCAGATGACCATTATATCTACTACTGCGGGCAGGAATCCCTCAGAAGAAATGGAGTAGCCATCATGGTCAACAAAAGAGTCTGAAATGCAGTACTTGGATGCAATCTCAAAAACGACAGAATGATCTCTGTTTGTTTCCAAGGCAAACCATTCAATATCACAGTTTTCCAAGTCTATGCCCCAACCAGTAATGCTGAAGAAACTGAAGATGAACAGTTTTATGAAGACCTACAAGACCTTTTAGAACTAACACCCAAAAAAGATGTCCTTTTCACTACAGGGGACTGGAATGCAAAAGTAGGAAGTCAAGAAACACCTGGAGTAACAGGCAAATTTGGCCTTGGAATGCAGAATGAAGCAGGGCAAAGACTAATAGAGTTTTGCCAAGAAAATGCACTGGTCATAGCAAACACCCTCTTCCAACAACACAAGAGAAGACTCTACACATGGACATCACCAGATGGTCAACACCGAAATCAGACTGATTATATTCTTTGCAGCCAAAGATGGAGAAGCTCTATACAGTCAGCAAAAACAAGACCGGGAGCTGACTGTGGCTCAGATCATGAACTCCTTATTGCCAAATTCAGACTCAAATTGAAGAAAGTAGGGAAAACCGCTAGACCATTCAGGTATGACCTAAATCAAATCCCTTATGATTATACAGTGTAAGTGAGAAATAGATTTAAGGGCCTATTGTTAGTAACCAACTGAAAAAGTATGTACGGCCTTGATAAGACTAGTGGGACAATCTCTGCCCTCTTCTGATGTCTATGTCAGAAATTTTCTCTATTCCTTTTCACTTTAATAAAACTTTTGCTACAAGAAATTCTGAGTGACTGAAGCCATATCTTTGGTCCCAAAGTGAAATTATCTCCTCCGGAGATCACAAATCTGACACCGTTCACCATAAGCTATCACAGAGAAAAACTGGTTGAGACAAAATAAAAACTAAAACCAAGAATACTACAAAACACACACACGTAGTCACTGTAAACAAGAAACTACTACTTTAAAGTACTACATTAATGTAAAGTAGTACATTAAAAGTACTATGACATCATCCTTTTCACTAGGTATACAAAGGAACAGATAATATGGTTCATGCATCTACTGCTGTATGCCAAACCACTAGAAATCATACTGGCTTAGGACAATAAAAAAGGTACTGCTTGCTCCGTCATGGCCAATTCTTTGCAACCCTTTGGACTGTAGCCTGCAAGGCTCCTTCCATGGGATTTTTCAGGCAAGAATACTGTAGTGAATTGCCATTTCCTCCTCCAGGTGGAAGGAGGGACTGACGCAGGGACTGAACCTGTGTCTCCTGCGTTGCAGGAGGATTCTTCACCTGCTGAGCCATCAGGGAAGACCCACTTTATTTCTCATGAAAGAAGAGTGAATTCAACTGACGATTGAGAGAATAGAAAAACGGGACGTGCAAATTAGAACTACAATGAGAAAGCATTATGTATTTATATTAGAGTGGCTAAAATTTAAAAGTCTGATAAAGTCAAGTAAGGAAGTAACAGAATTAGAAACCTCATACACTGATGGTGAAATTGAAAGTGAAATCGCTCAGTGGGGTCCGACTCTTTGCAACCCCGTGGACTGTAGCCCACCAGGCTACTCTGTCCATGGGATTCTCCAGGCAAGAATCCTGGAGTGGGTTGCCATTTCCTTCACCAAGGGATCTTCCCAACCCAGGGATCGAACCCGGGTAGAAACCTCATACACTGATGGTAGGAGTGTAAAATGAGACAGTCATTTTGAAAAACAGACATCTAACATATGATTCAGTCATTCTACTTGCAGATATTTGACCAAGAGAAAAGAAAGCACATGTGTATATGAAGACTTGAACGTTAGGTTCAAAGCAGCATTATCTGCAAATCCAAAGTCTAGAAACAACCAAAATATCCCTCAACAGGTGAACTTAACAACCAAACTGTGGTACACTCATACAGTATGAAACTAGTCAACAATAAAGACAAAAAAGCAACTGATAAATGCAACAACATGAATGGATCTCAAAATAAATATACTTTGTAACAGATACAATTACAAATATACTTTGTAAGTATAACAAATATATTTTGCATATTTTATGATTCCACTTACATAAAACTCTAGAATATGCAAATATACAGTGACAGAAATAAGCTCAGTTTTTCATGCTACAACACAGCATACAAAGTACATTTTGTTTTTTGTTTGTTTTCCGGGTATGATTTTTTCAGTTTGGTCATGCTGGACCTTCAGTGTGGCATGCAGGCTTCTCTTGCTCTAGAGCACAGGCTTAGTTACCCTGTAGCATGTAGGATCCTAGTTCCCTGACCAGGGACTGAACCTGTGCCCCTTGCATTGAAAGGTGGATACTTAACCACTGGACCACCAGGGAAGCCCCACAAAGTATATTTTGAACACAGAGTTCATTAGCTCAGTTGAATACAGAAGGAACCAGGCTCATTGTGACTCAGTCTGACCATGTGCGCAGGCAACAATAAATGCTATAGCTTATTCCTACCTGGTCTTTGTTTATCTTGTTCCTTCCTCTCTAACTTAACAGTCTCAACTCTTCCTTATACCCCTATTCCACCAAGGCTCCTTCACCTTCTTTTTAAGGTGAAATTCCATATTTACTAGTAAACTTTTTATCAGTATTAACATTTTTTTAATATTTTAATCAGGATCATTGCTCTGATTACTTTGCATATTATTTCCTCCATATCTGTTTTCCCCATAACCTCAGTTTTAGTGTGAAATTTTGCAGAATATAAGCATGCTGTCCCCTCTAAATACACTCTGCCTCCACTGCACCCGGCTCATGGCCACTGGGAGACTGGCTGGCCTGTATCAAACAGATTGCAGCAGTGGGCTCCCTAACCCTTCAGAAGTCAGCCTCCAGCTTCTGGCTGGGTTCAGCCTGAGGGGCCATCGGGCAGCTGCTCGCTCTGCTGTCAGGTTAGAGCAGACAGACCGAATGCCTCCACCAGCAACTTCCACCAGGTAACCTCTTGATGTGGCTCTCACTGTAGGTTCTGCTAATGGCTCTCACCCCTTGCTGAGAAATGGTAAAAGGTCTCAGGTCCTCTCCACTTTACTTAAACTCTCCTCAAATTACCCAGTTGGAATATGTCTTCTATTTCTACCAGGTCCCTAACAGCACAGGTTTTCAGGAATACATATATCATGTAATAGCAAGAAAGGCAGTTCTTTGAAAATTTAAACCAGGATTCCTTTGGTTTGGTCACCTATATATAAACATTTTGGTGGGCTATTTGAGATTTGTACCAATTTCAAGGCTTGCAAGGAAATATACAATGTCTTGCAAGGAAATATACATCTATAAAGATGATCTTACAACAAACTACCAAAGGGCATCCATAGTTCAAGTATTACATTTTGGAATAAATACATTAAAAAACTTTCCCCTGTTACAGTAATGTCATCTTATTTCCTTGTGGTTTTGTTTCACCCATAATCAGATAAACAGGACAAGCTCTGAGGGCTCTGATGGTCCAAAGATAATACTAGAAGTCAAGAGGTCCATGAACACTCCATGATATCGGACAGCCCAGTATCCTGACCCATCTCATAAAAAACCTCTGTGCCAGAGAGGCAGGTCTCACATAAATGGTATATCAAAGATGGAAAAGCCCAGTCTTTGAATGCAGTAAATAGAGTCAGAAGGCCAGAAAGCTAGAAGAAAATGCAGAACACCCACAGAAATGTAAAAGACCGGAGAGATGAGCAAGTGAAAAGACTGGGTGCTTGAAGGCAGGCCAAGGAATAGCTGAAAAAGCCCAGGTGATAGAGCATCGAACACTGGAAGAATGGCCTAAACCTCTTTTCGGATCAGCACAAGTAATGCCAGCTCAAACTGTGATTCCATCAGATCTCACAACACAGCAGGAAGAAAATACATTAAAACAAAATATTTAGGGACTTCCCTGGTGGTCCAGCGGTTAAGGATCTGCCTGCCAATACAGGTGACACAGATCCCATCCCTGCTTTGGGAACTAAGATTCCACATGTCGTGGGGCTATACTTAATCCACATGCAGCAACTACTGAGTCTGCACATCCATGCTCTGCAACAAGAGACGCACCACAGTGACAAGTCCAAGCACCGCAGCGAAGAGTATCCCCCGCTCACTGCCACCAGAGAGAGCCTGCATATGGTGACAACAGCCCATGCACCACAGCAAGAACCAGCACAGCCAATAAGAAAATAAACAAACAAATAGATAAAATAGTTAGCATCACATGCAACGGTTCTGTGACATTTCATGACGAAAAGAACTGTTGGATACCCAGTATCCCAAGCAGCCTCCCTTTTGGTTCTATTCAACATAACCCGTATTTATCTTAGACACAAGTTGAAATAAATCCTTTTCAGTAACACTTCAGGGTGGGCAAACTGTGCTTAACCTCCACCTAAATAACTGCTGCTTTAGCTCAGTGGCTACCAAACACCAGTCTCACAGAATTCTGTCAGTCCAATGTGACCTTTGTTAGCAATCTGTAGCAAAAATGCAAAACTATTAATGCTGTGAACTAAGTGTATTTTATTTGATAAATAGCCCTTAATTTTGAAATCAAGTCTTTATTCCTGTTCAACTATTAAAATTATTTTGCTTTTTTCAAGGTAAATTTCAGATGTCTGGGGTTTGCCATAATTTTCATCTTTCTAATTATTAAAATTCAATCTTGCAAATATGGCCATTGAGTGCATATTTAACAAGAGATAAGAGATTCCTAACTAACTGAAATAAAGACATTTTCTCACTCTTTTCATTGAAGTATAGTTGGCTTATAAGGTTAGTTTCAGAAGTACATCATAGAGATTTGGTACTTCTGTAGATAATATACCATACAAAATTATTATTATAAAATATGGACTATATACTCTGTGTTGTCTATTACAGCCCTGTATATTATTTATTTTATTTGCAGCGTCCGTACCTCTCAATTCTCTTCATCTATTTCAACTCCTCCTTCCATCCTGCTCCCCTCTGGTAATCACTAACTTGTTCTCTGTACACATGAGTCTGTTTCTTGGGAAAATTTTCTCACTCTTACAAGAATTTCCCACCACCAAACAGATGTATGGCATGAGTCTCCAGATAAGACTTTCTTTATCTTATATGATCTTTAACTTTTTTTCTAACATTCTGTGATTGGAGAAGGCAATGGCACCCCACGCCAGTACTCTTGCCTGGAAAATCCCATGGATGGAAGAGCCTGATAGGCTGCAGTCCATGAGGTTGGTAGGAGTCGGACACGACTGAGAGACTTCACTTTGACTTTTCACTTTCATGCAATGGAGAAGGAAATGACAAACCACTCCATTATTCTTCCCAAGGACAGGGGAGCCTGGCTGGTTTCTGTCTATGGGGTGGCACAGAGTTGGACACAACTGAAGCAACTTAGCAGCAGCAGCAGTGATTCTATGTAAAGATCACATATCCACTCCAATAATGTGTATAATGTGATATTATATTGGATTAAACATTCTTCAAGGTCTGCAGTCAGCTGCTGAATAATCATACTGTTTTGCAGTTATTCATAATACCCAATAAAATCCTAACCATGAACAACTTCATTACTGGAGCAGGTTAGCATGTAATATACAGCACATTTTCATTTCCTAAGGAAGTGTACATCCCTTAGTATATTGTCCATACTTCCCCTCCCTCCAATTATTACACAAGACACTGACTTAATTCCTGGATCAGTAATGCAACAAACATTATGTCCCACCTAGACCTTAAATGGCTTATCTGAAACGATGATGGAACAGTGTGTGTGTTTCTCTCTCCTCCCTCCCTTTCCTTCTCCCTGTACATAGACATATAAACATGAAGAAAGAAAACATCACTGTAATACAATATAAAAATAAATGGCATTTAGAGACTGTCATGAATGTAGTAAGACTCTGTATCAAAAATTGTGGGCTCAGTGCAATGTGTAAATATCTAAAGGATAAAATATGAGGAAGGACCAGGATTATTTCCATAGCAAACTCCCCCCTTTCTTTGAAAACAGATTGTTGTTCAGTCACTAAGTCACATCCAACTCTGTGACCCCGTGGACTACAGCATGCCAGGCTCTTCTGTCCTCCTCTATCTCTTGGTGTTTACTCATTCATGTCCATTGAGTCAGTGATGCTATATACATTTATAAATAAGAAAATTTATACATCAAAAGGAAATTTTACTGAACTTCCCTAAGATAAACTTACTAAGCGATATTAATTGTAAATATAAGCAACTGACAAGTGTCCAAAGCACTTCGTGCTCAATAAAGCATTTGTCATGGAAATGAATGGCAACAGACATGTCTTGTGTGTCCCAAACGGTTAAGGGGGTTCCTAAGATTTTGTGCACCACTGGCCTTTGAAGAAGACATCAACACCCAGGTTCAGGACATGTGGTTCCTCAGATTAAGACATTTTCTCAACCATAAGAAAAAGAAAGTGTTACCAATATTCAAATAAAGGACGAGTATGACTGTATAGAAAACTTATTAAAATTCATTTAGCAAAAAAACAAATAGTTTCGGGCCCTGCTAGTTAGAAGGTGCTGTGCTTAAAACCAAGAAAGAAATATCTTCCCATTCATTTATCAGTAACAATTCTTAAAACAACCCAGCAAAAGATACAGACATAGAGCCATCTATTTGCAGAATGAAATAAATTTAAGGAGCAGACATGGGAGAGGGGAAATGAGTGTCTACAATAGATTTTTTCCAGTATGCAAATGATATTTTAAGCAGAACTAGATTCATCGCCCCTGTGGTGATTAATGTGTCAACTTGGCTAGGCCACAATAATCAGATTTGGTCAAATATTACTCTAGATATTTCTGTGAGCGTATTTTTTTACATAAGAATAATATTTAACTTAACAGAATTTGAGTAAAGCAGGTGATGCTTCATAACTTGAATGGGACTCATCCAATCAGCTGAAAGTCTTAATAAAATCTTTAAAAAACTGACTTCCTTGGAGGAAGAGGGTTAGAGATTGCAACTCTTTCCTCAGTCTGCAGATTTTAGATGTTCAGGCTTCACAATCATGTGAGTCAATTTCTCAAAATCAACACCCCCATTACCTTCTTCCCTCCCTCCTCATATATATAATCCCACTCCCCACTGGTTCTAATTCTCTGGATTAGACTAATATAACCCACATACCATCAGAGTCATCTCTCAATAAATAATCTCATCACCTACTATATATATTCAAGTGACACCTCAATAAATGAATCCTGTAAAAATAAAAATAATCTCCTTGGGACTTCCAGGTTGTCTGGTGGTTAAGACTTTACGTTCCCACTGCAGGGAGTATACATTCAATTCTTAGTCAAGGATGTAAGATCACACATACCACACAAGGAGGCAAAAAAAGATAAAAATCTTAATCATACAGTTAAGCAGGGTTGCTAAGGAATGGAAAATCTTTCAACACTTGCAAACCAAACTCAGCAAATAGTTGATTATCTTCTACAAACATCTTTTCGTGGTGCTTCAACAGGACTGGGTGTCCCTGAATTGCAGAGGTTTAATAAACATCAGGAAAAATGAAGTCAAGGAAAGTTTCCTTCACCACCGATACTTCTTCAACTCTTCTCTGCGTTTTCCATTCCCTTTTTTTTCCCTTTAAAGATTTATTTATTTATTTTATTTTTGGCTGTATTGGGTCTTTGTTGCTGCATGGGCTTTCTCCAGGTGCTGAGAGCAGGGGCTACTCTCTAGCAAATTACATTGCACATGGTAGCTTCTCATTGCGGTGACTTTTCTTGTTGTGGAGTACAAGTTTCAGTAGTTGCAGCACGTAGGTTGAGTAGTTGTAACACGTAGGTTCAGTAGTTGTAGTGTGTAGGCTCAGTAGCTGTGGCACACAGGCTTAGCTGCTCTGTGGCATCTGGGATTCTCCTGGACCAGGGATTGAACACCTGTCCCTGCATTGGCAGGTGGATTCTTAACCACTGTACCACCAAGGAAGCTCCCCCCATTGCCTTTCACCTTTCTTGTTAACATAACAGTTATCTGATCCATGTGCTGACCTGAATATAGTGTTGTCTTCTTCTAGCAAGCTTATTGTTTCACCTTTTTTTATCTCTTCAACTCTAGAATTTCCATTTGGTTTTTCTATAATTTCTTATTTCTAACTGAGATTCTCTATATGTTCAGTCATTGTTACCAAGCTTTCCTTTCATTCCATAAACACAGTTCATTTAGTTTTAAGAACATATGTATAACAGCTGCTTTAAAAGCCTTGTCTCTAAAATTTAACACTGGAAGCAATCAGCAACACTTTCTATCACCTACTTCCTTTTCTCAATATATCATACTTTGCTATTTCTTGGCATGTGTCATAATTTTACATTGGAAATTAGACATGTTTTATAATATGGTATAAGAATTCTGGAAAGGTACTTTGCTCCACAATATACAGTTACTAATGATTCTGCTGGATTTTATTTTTAATTCTTGCTTTCATTTTAAAGCCTGCTTTCCCGGGGGCTGCCCCTGTGTCTGAAATAGGGAACTGAAAGAGGAACTCCCCAAGTCAGTAGGTGCCCAACACACTACTGGAGATCAGTGGAGAAATAACTCCAGAAAGAATGAAGGGATGGAGCCAAAGCCAAAACAATACCCAGCTGTGGATGTCACTGGTGATAGAAGCAACGTCCAATGCTGTAAAGAGCAATACTGCATAGGAACCTGGAATGTCAGGTCCATGAATCAAAGCAAATTGGAAGTGGTCAAACAAGAGATGGCAAGAGTACACGTCGACATTCTAGGAATCAGCGAACTAAAATGGACTGGTTTTAACTCAGATGACCATTATATCTACTACTGCGGGCAGGAATCCCTCAGAAGAAATGGAGTAGCCATCATGGTCAACAAAAGAGTCCGAAATGCAGTACTTGGATGCAATCTCAAAAACGACAGAATGATCTCTGTTCATTTCCAAGGCAAACCATTCAATATCACAGTAATCCAAGTCTATGCTCCAACCAGTAATGCTGAAGAAGCTGAACGGTTCTATGGAGACCTACAAGACCTTTTAGAACTAACACCCAAAAAAGATGTCCTTTTCATTACAGGGGACTGGAAAGCAGAAGTAGGAAGTCAAGAAACACCTGGAGTAACAGGCAAATTTGGCCTTGGAATGCGGAATGAAGCAGGGCAAAGACTAATAGAGTTTTGCCAAGAAAATGCACTGGTCATAGCAAACACTCTCTTCCAACAACACAAGAGAAGACTCTACACATGGACATCACCAGATGGTCAACATCGAAATCAGATTGATTATATTCTTTGCAGCCAGTGATGGAGAAGCTCTATACAGTCAACAAAAACAAGACCAGGAGCTGACTATGGCTCAGATCGTGAACTCCTTATTACCAAATTCATACTTAAATTGAAGAAAGTAGGAAAAACCACTAGACCATTCAGGTATGACCTAAATGAAATCCCTTCTGATTATACAGTGGAAGTGAGAAATAGATTTAAGGGCCTAGATCTGATAGATAGAGTGCCTGATGAACTATGGAATGAGGTTTGTAACACTGTACAGGAGACAGGGGTCAAGACCATCCCCATGGAAAAGAAATGCAAAAAGGCAAAATGGCAGTCTGGGGAGGCCTTACAAATAGCTGTGAAAACAAGAGAGGCGAAAAGCAAAGGAGAAAGGAAAGATATAAGCATCTGAATGCAGAGTTCCAAAGAATAGCAAGAAGAGATAAGAAAGCCTTCCTCAGCGATCAATGCAAAGAAATAGAGGAAAACAACAGAATGGGAAAGACTAGAGATCTCTTCAAGAAAATTAGAGATACCAAGGGAACATTTCATGCAAAGATGGGCTCGATAAAGGACAGAAATGGTATGGACCTAACAGAAGCAGAAGATATTTTAAAAAGTGGCAAGAATACTCAGAACTGTACAAAAAAGATCTTCACGACCCAGATAATCACGATGCTGTGATCATTCATCTAGAGCCAGACATCCTGGAATGTGAAGTCAAGTGGGCCTTAGAAAGCATCACTACGGACAAAGCTAGTGGAGGTGATGGAATTCCAGTTGAGCTATATCAAATCCTGAAAGATGATGCTGTGAAAGTGCTGCACTCAGTATGCCAGCAAATTTGGAAAACTCAGCAGTGGCCACAGGACTGGAAAAGGTCAGTTTTCATTCCAATCCCAAAGAAAGGCAATGCCAAAGAATGCTCAAACTACTGCACAATTGCACTCATCTCACATGCTAGTAAAGTAATGCTCAAAATTCTCCAAGCCAGGCTTCAGCAATGCATGAACCGTGAACTTCCTGATGTCGAAGCTGGTTTTAGAAAAGGCAGAGGAACCAGAGATCAAATTTCCAACATCCGCTGGATCATGGAAAAGGCAAGAGAGTTCCAGAAAAACATCTATTTCTGCTTTATTGACTATGCCAAACCCTTTGACTGTGTGGATCACAAGAAACTGTGGAAAATTCTGAAAGAGATAGGAGTACCAGACCACCTGACCTGCCTCTTGAGAAATCTGTATGCAGGTCAGGAAGCAACAGTTAGAACTGGACATGGAACAACAGACTGGTTCCAAATAGGGAAAGGAGTACGTCAAGGTATTTAACTTCTATGCAGAGTCCATCATGAGAAATGCTGGGCTGGAAGAAACACAAGCTGGAATCAAGATTGCCAGGAGAAATATCAATAACCTCAGATATGCAGATGACACCACCCTTATGGCAGAAAGGGAAGAGGAACTAAAAAGCCTCTTGATGAAAGTGAAAGAGGAGAGTGAAAAAGTTGGCTTAAAGCTCAACATTCAGAAAACGAAGATCATGGCATCTGGTCCCATCACTTCATGGGAAATAGATGGAGAAACAGTGGAAACAGTGTCAGACTTTATTTTGGGGGGCTCCAAAATCACTGCAGATGGTGACTGCAGCCATGAAATTAAAAGACACTTACTCCTTGGAAGGACAGTTATGACCAACCTAGATAGCATATTTAAAAGCAGAGACATTACTTTGCGACTAAAGTCCGTGTAGTCAAGGCTATGGTTTTTCCAGTGGTCATGTATGGATGTGAGAGTTGAACTGTGAAGAAGGCTGAGTGCCAAAGAATTGATGCTTTTGAGCTGTGGTGTTGGAGAAGACTCTTGAGAGTCCCTTGGACTGCAAGGAGATCCAACCAGTCCATTCTGAAGGAGATCAGCCCTGGGATATCTTTTGAAGGAATGATGCTAAAGCTGAAACTCCAGTACTTTGGCCACCTCATGCAAAGGGTTGACTCATTTGAAAAGACCCTGATGCTGGGAAGGATTGGGGTCAGGAGGAGAAGGGGATGACAGAGGATGAGATGGCTGGATGGCATCACTGACTTGACGGACGTGAGTCTGAGTGAACTCCAGGAGTTGGTGATGGACAGGGAGGCCTGGCATTCTGCGATTCATGGGGTTGCAAAGAGTCAGACACGACTGAGCGACTGAACGTGACTGAACTGAACTGCCCCTAGGTCTATGCAGCTTAGTGGTTACCCAAAGGTTCAACAGAGAATGTATTCAACCACCCTGAGTCAATAAAGGCTGTCATTCTTTCCAAAAGGATCTCTGTGTGTGCAGAGGAACACATTCAACAGTCAGACATTTTCAAGTCTCCCAGGTTTTAGTTTCCCTTAGATGTTTTCATGGCTCCTTTGCACATACATGAAGCTTTAGCTGATCATGATTTTAGGCTAAAAGAGCCATGGGCCCACACAACCCCATGACCATAGTTCCATGGACAATGCTGTGGAGCATGGCCATGACATTCCCCACCATGGAAGAATCAACCAAGTTGGAAACAGAAACGGTGGAGTGTGACTCAAGCAGCTCCAGGCATGAATGCCACAGATTACCACAGCTATGACTTAATATTTACCAGTCTCAAACATAAAACACTTTTCACATTGTTGGAAGCCTTTGGTTGAGTTCTAGAAAAATGAAATGGTTATTACCTATCTTGCAGATGAGCTTCACTGTAAGTCACAAACTTCCATCTTTCCTAAGAATATTTATACCAGTTTCTGTTCCCCAGCTATAGCTTTATAAACTATTCTGGAAGTTCTTAGTCTTCTATAACACTGCCAAACTTTGTTATTCCTCTAGGCCCAGCACATGCTGTGCCTTCTTCATGAGGCTTTCTCCTATCAATCCAGGTACACTGACCTCTACCTTCTTTGAATTCTGATTAGACATCACTAGGCTTTGCAGGTGGAACAGTGGTAAAGAATCTGCCTGCCAGTGCAGGAGATAAGGGTTCAATTTCTGGGCAGGAAGATTCCCTGGAGTAGGAAATGGCAACCCACTTCAGTATTCTTGCCTGGAAAATTCCAGGGACAGAGGAGCCTGGCAGGTTACAGTCCATGTGGTCACACAGAGTCAAACATGATGGAGCACACATGCACACGCACACAGATGTCATTATCCCATAATCATTTTCTATGTGCCATGTTTTTGCTTTCAACAACATTCTTAAATCTTTGGGACACAGAATTAGGTTTTCAGGTTTTGTATCCTTATCCCATACCTAGCAAAGTGATGAGTTCACAGTAAATTTTTGCTCACTTCAAACCAAAACTTTACACTGGAAAAAAATTGCCTTGTAACACATGGAGTCAAACCATTCCCCCAGAAAGCAACAATTAAGACTCCAAGATCAATCATGTTACACCATTAGCACATTCTTTCCTTGTGCACTGCATCTGTGACCCAGACACTATCAGCTGAAAGCACATGGCAAGGACTACTGGTTGCCAAGCCTAATATTCATCTTGATCCTCTACCTTACTAACAAAACCACAGTTAATATCCCTGATTTCCTTGTAGCTAGTAGGAGTTCAAGATGAGATACTAACTGATAAGACAGTAGCCTTCTTGAGATCAAAAGGGGAAGGGGTCGTATTCTAAAAGATGTCAAAGCTAGAAATGGAAAGAATCTAGATCATTAATGACACATGGCAGAAACATTTCACTGACCATAGACTGCCTATCCAGTCATTCAATTCCAAGGTTTGTATAGGCCACTGGACCTTTTACCAGCAGTTGAAAACAATTCCTAACTGGAATTATATAGTGATAACTAAATCACTGTAAGCCATTATGAAGAATATTGTTCTCACTTAATAGATAGAGAAAGTAGGGAAAACCTGACTTCATGAGCAATAACAATTAATCATCTTAGTCAGTAAGCCGCTCACTGTCACAAATGCAATGAGCATGGAACTAAGAGTATGCCTGCTTGAAGAATTTAGAAAAAGGGTGGATATATGTAGATGCATAAGTGATTCACTTTGCTGTACATCTGAAACTAAACACTAAAAATCAACTATACTCAATAAAAATTTTAAAAAGTATGCTTGCTTGGGTTTGAATCCACAGTTTCACTGTGAGAATTCAGTGCCTGAGTTTCTCTAAACTACAAAATAGGAATAAGAACAGTATCTATTTCAAAGTATTGCTAACAGATATAAAAGAGAAAATTCATGTAATGCCTTTAAGAACAGTGTTAGGCACATGCTACAACAACAATAAATTGTAGGCTAATATACAATATACACTATGCTATATTATTACCATTAAGATATATTAAATTATCTTCTATTAACATCTTACCTAAGGATCATAATATATATTCTAATATAAATATAAAAGCATGATGGAATACACACTACTATATAGAAAATAGATAATCAACAAGGACCTACTGTATAGCAAAGGAGGAACTCTACTCAATACTCTGTAATAACCTATATGGGAAAAGAATCTGAAAAAGAAAAGATATACGTATATGTATAACTGAATCACTTTGCTCTACACTTGAAACTAACACAACATTGTTAATCAACTATACTCCAATATAAAATAAAAAATTTTTTTAATCCTCAAAACAATGTAAAAAAATGTTAATAACAGTTGATGATGATGATGAAACACTAACTTCTAATCCACTGTAGAAGGCCATTATAAATACTAAAAAAATAAACAAAATGAAACATATTTTTCTTAATGATACTACTGTTTCATGACTGAATTCTGATATACTGCTGGCTTTGTTTCATGTCCTGCTATCATCCTACATTTGAGAGAAAACAGTTGTACAGAAAAATAAAGTGGCCTGTGTGGCAAAAACCCTAAATATGTTATTAAGTCTTGTCCCATCCCTTTTGTAAAAGCATAGTCTTATGGTAAACAAAGACTTGAAAACATTAAAGTCCCCCCTCTGAAATAACACAAAATTTTAATAGTGGTTCAAAAAACTTTTTTTTAATTCCTTACCCGGAAGATCCAGTGCTCTTACAAACACCAAGGAGGGGCCTTTTTTCAGCAAAGTTGTCACACTTTTGAGCACCTGATAAGGAACATGAAGTAAAATGTAAAACAAAACTTCAAAAAGTATTCTTGTATATTTCCATTATTTTCATCCTCTCAAAATATTTATGGCTAAAGAGACAGCAAAACATTCATTTAATTCGATATATTTATATATTGAACAAAAAAACAGAAAAGCTATAAATAAACCTTTAACTACTTATAAAATGAACCAACATTTAAAACCTTTTTTATAATTGGCAACAACCTCAATTTTACACGTTCTCCATGTAATCAGAAAGCTACCCCCAATTCCACCAACTAATTACCTAAGAGTTGTATAATTTTGATGTCAAAATTAAATAAAGGAAGGTCACAACAGAAAGTTTAAAAACCTCAAAATTTCAGGCCATTCTCAATGTACAACAGTGTAAAATCCTGAAAAAAGACTAGTAAACTGAGTAGCAATGTATTAGAAAATAAAAATCAGTCAGACCATGAAGAATGAATGAAAGACACTGTCAAGTAAAGAGCTCCAAGAAACAACACAAGCGAAGCACCCTGAATGAAGTCAGAGGATGCAAACATACATCACTTGCAATCAACTTTTTAGTTTGCTGCTTACAAATAGATAAAATCACCTGGAAATGTGGCTTAAAAAAAAAAAATTTGAAACTATCATTAATAATTTTTTTTAAATATAAGAAGATATTTTAAGCATGAAACAAAATAACAATGCAAAGAAAAACTGATGCTTAGAAATAAAAGAGAGATCTGGGAAATTAGAGAGATGGTAGATATTATTTGAAAACTCAACACAAGAATATGAGAAAATTTCCTAGAGAACAGAGTCAAAAAAAAAAAAGAGAGAACCCACCTGCAAAAAAAAAAAAAGAGAAAAACTGCATTAATTTATATACACAGCATTAATTTATAAACAGGCTTCCCAGGTGGCTCAATGGTAAAGAATCCACCTGCTGATGCAGGAAAGGTAGGTTCAATCCCTGGGTCAGGAAGAGCCCCAAGAGGAGGAAATAGCAACCCACTCTAGTGTTCTTAGTTGGCAGGCTACAGTCCATGGGGTTGCAAAGAGTGAGACACCACTGAGCGACTGAACACAAACACACACGAGAGGACTGTTAAAGGACCGTCTCAAAGTTCCAATATATAGACAGGAATTCCAAAAAGAAAGAACCGAGAAAAACAGAGGAAAGAATCCATGAATTGTTTCAAATTTTTTCATAGAACAAACAAATGAGTCTATAAGCCCGCTGTAGGTCTAATACAATGAATTCAATAGCTAACCACATGTCCATCATTTCAGGATACTGAGTCCTAAAAAGAATTTTCTACAGAAGCTCCAGGGAAAATAAAAAGGTTGTTTACAGGATCAGGAATTTAAATGACTGCTCTAGATACTACACTACTTATCCGAAAACCTACAGCTAACATCGTGAATCCATTCCCCCTAAGGTCAAGAATAAGGCAAAGTCTCCACTCTCACCACTGCTATTCAACACGGTACTGGAAGTTCTAGACAAGACAGAAAAGAAAGGGGGGGGGCCTTCCCTGGTGGTACACTGGAATCCACCTGCCAATGCAGGGGACACAGGTTCGATCCCTGGTGCAGGAAGATTCCACAGGCCACAAAGCAACTAAGCCCAAGGGTCACAACTACCAAACCCAGACTCAGGACTCAGAGGCGCAACAACTGAGCCCATGCTGCAACTACACAAGACTGCACACCTGGCGCCTGTGCTCCACAGCAAGAGAAACCACCACAATGAGACACCTGCGCACCTCAACAAGAGGGCAGCCCCTGCTCACGGCAGCCAGAAAAAGCCCCTGTGAACAGCAAAGGCCAGGCACGACCAAAAACAAGTGTAAAAATAATAAGTACTGTAAAAAAAAAAAAAAAAAGAAGTAGTAGAACGAAAGAACAAGGATAAAAATAAAAGAATGGGGAGGAAAATCATATGGATAAGAAAGGAATAAATAAAACTCCCAATTTGCAGGGCTTCCCCGGTTGCTCAGACGGTAAAGAAGATGCCTGCAATGCAGGAGGCCTGGGTTCGATCCCTGGATCTTCCCTCCAGGAAGATCCCCTGGAGGAGGAAATGACAACCCACTCCAGTATTGGTAAATCCCATGGACAGAGGAGCCTGTAGAGCTACAGTTCATGGGCTCAAAAACAGTCGGACTCAACTGAGTGATTTTTTACAGATACACACACACACACACACATATTTGCAGACAACACAACTGATACATCTAAAATCCCAAGGAATCAACAACAACAAAAACTCCTAGAGCTAGTGAGTTAGCTCAACAAGGTTACCAGAGTCAAGATCAACATACAAAAATCAACTGTATTTCTAGGGACTTCCCTGGTAGTCCAATGGTTAAGAATCCACCTTGCAAAGCAGGGGACACATGCCTGGTCAGGGAACTAAGGCGCCGCAACAAATAATGCCGCATGATGCAATGAAGATCCAGCGTGCCACAACTCAACTCCAACGCAACCAAATAAACGAGTAAATATATCTTTAAAATTTTTAATATGAAAATGAGGAAAAGATCTGAACCGACACTTAAAGGAAATATAGAAATGGGCAGTAAGCAGATGAAAAAATGCTCCACATCATAGGTCATCAGGGATTCAAATCAAAACAGTAAGACACCATTCCACAAGCATCACACTGCCCCAAATGTAAAACAACAACAATATCAGATGCTGACAGGATGAGAAACAACAAGAACTCTCCATCACCGCCAGAGGGAATGCAAAATGGTATGGTCACACTGGAAAACAGTGGACAGTTTCTTATAGAACTAAACGTACTCTTACTACAAGATCCAGCGATCATGCTTCTTGGTATTTACCCAAAGGAGTTGAGAACCTCGCTCACACAGAAACTTGCACATGGATATGGACATCAGCTTCGTTCACAGTTGCCACAAGTTGGAAGCAATCAAGATGCCTTTCAGTAAATGGGTGGATAAATAAATGACAGTACCTCTAGAATTTGCTGTATGACACAGCGAGCTCAAATCTTGTGCTCTGTGACAACTGAGAGGGGTGGGAGGGAGATTCATGAGGGAGGGGACATACATGTATCTATGGCTGATTCATGTGATATATGGCAGAAACCAATAAAATATTGTAAAATCCTCCAATTTAAAATAAATTAAAAATAAATAAATATAGTGCCTCCGGAAAATGGAATATGACTCAGGATTAAAACAAAATTAGCTAACAAGCCATGAAAAAATACAGGGGAGGCTTAAATATATATTGCATGGCTCTGGAAAAGGCAAAAGTCAGTTTTTAATATTGAGACAGTAAAAATATCAGTGGTGTTCAGGAGTTTAAAAGGAGGGAGGCATGAATAGGTAGAGCACAGAGGATGTTTAAGGCAGAGAAACTACTCTATAGGGACACAACAGTGTTGGAAAAGGTCAGTTTTCATTTCAATCCCAAAAAAGGGTAATGCCAAACAATGTTCAAACTATAGCACAACTGCAACTCATTTCACATGCTAGCAGAGTCATGCTCAAAATCGTTCAAGCTAGATTTCAACAGTAGATAAACCAAGAAATTCCAGATATACAAGCTGGATTTAGAAAAGGCAGAGGAATCAGAGATCAAATTGCCAACATCTGATGGATCATACTGCTCATACGGTTCTCAAGGCAAGAATACTGAAGTGGTTTGCCATTCCCTTCTCCAGTGGACCACATTTTGTCAGAACTCTCCACCATGACCCGTTCATCTTGGGTGGCCCTACAGGGCATGGCTTAGTTTCACTGAGTTAGACAAGCCTGTGGTCCATGTGATCAGACTGGCTAGTTTTCTGTGATTGTGGTTCCAGTCTGTCTGCCCTCTGGGGAAACAGTGGAAACTGGCTGACTTTATTTTGGGGGGCTCCAAAGTCACTGCAGATGGTAACTGCAGCCATGAAATTAAAAGACGTTTGCTCCTTGGAAGGAAAGTTATGACCAACCTAGACAGCATATTCAAAAGCAGAGACATTACTTTGCTAACAAAGATCCGTCTAGTCAAGGCTATGGTTTTTCCAGTAGTCACGAATGGATGTGAGAGTTGGACTGTGAAGAAAACTGAGCGCCAAAGAATTGAAGCTTTTGAGCTGCGGTCCTGGAGAAGACTCTTGAGAGTCCCTTTTACTGCAAGGAGATCCAACCAGTCCATTCTAAAGGGAAAAAGTCCTGAATATTCATTGGAAGGACTGCTGAAACTGAAACTCCAATACTTTGGCCACCTGATGCGAAGAACTGACTCATTTGAAAAGACCCTGATGCAGGAGGAGAGGGGGACAACAGAGAATGAGTTGATTGGATGGCATCACCGACTTGATGCACATTGAGTTTGGGTAAACTCCAGGAGTTGGTGATGGACAGGGAAGCCTGACGTGCTGCAGTCCATGGGGTCACAAAGAGTCAGACACAACTGAGCGACTAAACTGATCTGATGGATCACAGAAAAAGCAAGAGAATTCCAGAAAAACATTTACTTCTGCTTCACTGACTATGCTAAAGCCTTTGACTATGTGGATCACAACAAACTGTAGAAAATTCTTAAAGAGATGGGAATATCAGACCACCCGACCTGCCTCCTGAGAAACCTGTATGCAGTCAAGAAGCAACAGTTAGAACCAGACATGGAACAATGAACTGGTTCCAAACTGGGAAAGGAGTATGTCAAGGCTGTATATTGTCACCCTGCTTGCTTAACTTCTATGCAGAGTACATCATGCGAAATGCCAGGCAGGATGAAGAATAAGCTGGAATCAAAATTGCCAGAAGTGTCAATAACCTCAGATATGCAGATGACACTACCCTAATGGCAGAAAGTGAAGAGGCGCAGAAGAGCCTCCTGATGAAGGTGAAAGAGGAGAGTGAAAAAGCTGGGTTAAAACTCGACATTCAAAAAACTAAGATCATGGTACCTGATCCATAAATTTAAGGCAAACAGATGGGAGAAAAAATGCAAACAGTGACAGACTTGATTTTCTTGGACTCCAAAATGACTGCAGACGGTGACTGCAGCCATGAAACTAAAAGATATTTGCTCCTTGGAAGAAAAGTTGTGACAAACATAGACAGAGTATTAAAAATCAGATACAACACTTTGCCAATACAAGTAGTAGGAGATCAAACAAGTCAATCCCAAAGGAAATCAACCCTGAATATGTACTGGAAGGACTGATGCTGAAGCTCCAATATTCTGGCCACCTAATGCAAAGAGCTGACTCACTGGAAAAGGCCCTAATACTAGGAAAGATTGCAGGTGGGAGAAAGGGATGACAGAGGATGAGATGGTTGGATGGCATCACTGACTCGATGGACATGAGTCTGAGTAAACTCTGGGAGTTGGTGATGGACAGGGAATCCTGGCGTGCTGCAGTCCATGGGGTCGCAAAGAGTTGGACACGACTGAGCGACTGAACTGAACTAAAAGTAGTCAAATCCTAGAAACAGAAAGAAAAATGTGATTACCAGGGCCTGGGGTAAAGGGATAGAGGGATAGAGGGAGAAATGGAGAGCTGCTGTTCAGTGGATATGGAGTTCTTTGAATGTACTTAACACTGCCAAGCTTTACAATTAAGTTTACCAGGAATTCCCTGGTAGTCCAGTAATTAGGGCTCTGCACTGCCACTTCAGGGGATATGGGTTCAATTCCTGATCAGGGAACTAAGATTCAGCATGTTACACTGCATTCCTCCCACCAAAAAGAAGTTTGTAAAGATTTAAAGACAGTAAATCTTTTGTGATTTTTACCACAGTTTTGAAAAAGGTACAAAGAAATTGTGTGGTTGCACAAGTGTGTGCCTATTGGCTGTGTGTCATGAGGCAGATATATAGACAGATATTTAGTAAACTTCAGTGCTAAAAACAAACATATAAACATCAATTTCAGGATAGGGTAGTCTTCTTTGGGGTTTAGGATGGAGAAAATTTCGGGGAGGGGTGGACAGGGGGCTTAAGCACTCTTAACAGTGTTCCATTTCTTTGCTAGATGGTATACACCAAGTGTGGGGCTTCCCACGTGGCGCTAGCAGTAAAGAACACCTCTGCCAATGCAAGAGACACAAGAGACGC
This sequence comes from Oryx dammah, assembly GCF_014754425.2. Taxonomy (NCBI): domain Eukaryota; kingdom Metazoa; phylum Chordata; class Mammalia; order Artiodactyla; family Bovidae; genus Oryx; species Oryx dammah. Next base: position 49,902,597 of record NW_024070192.1, on the reverse strand, counting down.
AGGTTCAGTCCCTGGGTCGGAAAGATCCCCTGGAGAAGGACATGGCAACCCACTCCAGTATTCTTGCCCGAAGAACCCCATGGAAAGAGGAGACTGGCAGGCTATATAATCCATAGGGTCACAAAGAGTTGGACACGACTGAAGTGACTTAGCACGCACGCATATACCAAGTGTAATGTAAATGTTAATATTCCACATTAATGGATCCCTCCAAAAATAATGAGGTTTAAATGTGGCTACACATTTATATTGTGCTCTGACATAATATACTTTTAAATTGTAATAATAATTATACAAAATAGGTTAAGACAAGTTATATGCTCCATTCACAGACTGTATTATCATACCTTAAAAAGATCAAAACTATAAACACAGTGTTGATGAATAAAGTTCCCCATAACCAACTTAAATTATGAGACGCTTAGAACAATTAGTGTCTACATTTTCACTAAATATTAATTTACTATGGATTGGGTGCTTTTCCCCCTGCTAAACAAATAAATCAGATTTCACAATTAACAATATGACTTTCAAATGAAGCACAAGTTAAAAATTAACTAGTCCAAAGCCCATGATATTTATGCTTCAAATTAATTATAACTGAGTTTCAGCTACACAAGGCCAATTTTTCACTCCTACATTTTTCACCTTCACCTTTAACAATACCTATTCTGCCTCTGCCTCCTGGTGTTTTGACAAGGTCTTTATGGTTTGTACCTGGTATTATACACACCAATTTGCTATTCTGATGAGTGGCACACCATGTCTTTAAAGTGCAAATAATACTGGCAAGAAAGGTTTGATTGTCTTTGTGTTTTTCAAACCTGAATTGAAGAACCTCATTGGTTTCCAGTGAACTACTGGGTTACAAATGGAGAAGGGAATGGCCACCCACTCCAGTATTTTTGCCTGGAGAATTCCATGGACAAGAGGAGCCTGGCAGGTACAGTCCATGGGGTTGCAAAAAATTGGGACATGACTGAGCGACTAAAATACACCGGGTTACAACAGTCCTACCGAATTTGCTCTCCAAGTCACCTGACACTAAAGATTTATACTCTTCGTGGATATTTAGAAAAGGTAACCAAGCAAAAAATTTACACTACAAAATAAGGCCCTCACTAAAGAACAACATAAAGCCAAAAGCACCCACTGTACCAGCAAAACTGTCTGGAAATAGGAAAGACTAGTCTACAAAAAGCACATAAATCATAACAAATCCTTCAAATTTCTTTGAGGCACACTGTCCACTGATTTTTTTTCAAAGTTGGAAAACTATATAACATAACTTTAACTCTGCCTTAAATAATGTTGTTGTGGACAGTTTGAATAAACACAATTTTTTAAGTGTTGGTATAAAAATTCTACAATCTCATGACCACTGTAGCTATTAACCTGATTTTTCTTGCAATATAAATAGCATGTACTCTCCATGATGCCTAATGGAGTCATCACCCTCCCATAATGTAATCCTCCAAATTGTAGAGGATTAACTTTTTATATATAAAATTGTGTTTATTTGCATGTACAATAGAGAGAATGACGTTACACACACCTGTTCTACAGCATTTAACAGAATGATTGAAATGAAAAGCGGTTAGCTAAATCCATCAAATATAAAAACTATTGCAATCCTGTTGCAAAGTCCTTTTGTTAAACTCCTTTTATTCTAAATCCTTTTAATTCTGTCCTATAACACTAAAACATTTATAAAAAAGCTTAAAATCCTAATAAATCGCACAATTAAAGTAATGAAAATGGGCCTGCCCACCAAGTCACCAAACTCCTTCCCCCTCAACAAAATTCAACAGTTTTCATGTCAGAAAATGTTAAATGATACCCTCTACCACACACACCATTGTGAACTCACTTAAACTGAAGCGTGTAAGTTCATTAATCAGTCTTAAAAATTTCAAAATACCAAATAGAAACCAGTTCTGCATGGATCCAAAAGCATATTCAGAGGCAAATAAACATCCAACTGATATTAAGATTCTAACTCTACTCTGTGATGTTGAGGATGATATCTGGAAAAGAGAGATTTTTACATAAAAGTATGTTAAGTAGGCACTAAGAAATTTTAACTGAGACTGCCTGCTGCAGTAGGATTCCACTGAACAATTTAATTCACTTTATCAGTTAAACTGTTTCCAAGCCTTCCATTCCATTTGTTATTTTATTGAAATAATTCTTTCAGAAGATATTTAAGTCAATGGGGTTGTCCAAACCCATTTTCCTTATAGATTCTCTCAATGTGAGCTTCAACCTGTAGTCATATTTTGCAGATATAAACTGTAGGTAGAAAGTATGATCCTATGCAGTTTGTAGTCAATATATCTTATTGTATGTTAATTTCAGATTTGGGGTAGATATTTTCCCACTAAAAAGTTCTATTTTATTAGACAATGTTCTATTTTGTGCTATAAAACAATCTCCATTATGAACTAGATTACTCCTCATGTTTACTTCTCACCTAAAAGAGAAAAATATTAGGAATATTTTAGTACAAAGAAGACAAAGATAAAATGGAAGATGCAGTGAAGAGGGAGAAATGGGGAAACAGATACACAGGCTGCAGGTACCATCAACCAACCACAAGAAAAACAGGACAGAAATCTTATTCCCTTAAATATGTTTTATCAAAACATGATCACCCAGCACATCTCTGCATTTTCCTCAAATATCCAAGACATGCATATACACTTTAGACTCCACAGTGACACAAAAACATTAAAATGTTAAAGGCAATATTTTTTAGTTCTTCCTGGCTTTATTATCTTCCTCTGTAAGTTACACATTTTAGTATACGAAGTATTCCTTCATATATGATAGCGTCATATTATTTCTCTTCAAGGATTGATCAGGCCCTTTATGTTCTTTCACAGATTTGACTTGCCAGACCTTTTAATAAACACCAAACACAAATCATACATGTGATAAAGGAGTAAAATGAGACTTTGAGAGGCTAAATCATTTTCCCAAGTTGCTGTGGTACTAAACTACATGTGAATCAGAAAGAGAGCCCAGAATTTGTTCCTCTGTTTCTCTGGCTCGCTGAAAAAATCACTGTCAGAAAGTTATGGTTGAGAAGAACTCCACTGGAAAATAAATAAAATTACTGATAAAAGCTAATGTATCTAATCATTTAGTGGTTTAATTCTCTCATCTGCAAAGTGGAGATAAGTACCCGTACCTCACATAGGATTGTTGTGAGGATTTAAAAAGATAATAAATGGAATGGCCTAAACAAGGTGCTGTGACAAGAAAGAACTCAATAAACTTTATGCAGTTATTATTGTTGCTGGCAAATGTCATATTGTGAATCTATTTATCTACTTTCCTGGTAAGAAAAAATACTGTTCACAACCTTAACTCCTTCCGTGCTCCTTTACCAGAGTGTCAGTATCTCTCTGACCTAACTCTCTGCACTGCTAACCCACACTGGAATGTGCCAAGGACACTTCTGCCTCAGGAACCATTTTCAGCTATCTCCTTAGAACTATCAAGTTATACTCTAGTCACCTCCATAGTTGTCTTATACACTGTTTTTAGGTCATTGCTAAAATACTTTCCAACCAAAAAGGTCATCCTCTATCATGCTTCCACTCCTTCTTTTGACTTGTTTTTCTTTAAAGCATAGAATAGAGCCTCGTATTATACACATTTAATTGATTTACCTATTTCAACACACTCAAATGGTGCCTCAAACTCCATGACACAAGAACACATCTATGAAAGTTCACAACAGCTTTACTCATAATAGCTCAAAATATATGAATTCAACTCAATAGAAAATGAATAATACAATCATAAAATGGAATACAATTAAGTAATAAAAAGAAAAGATGTACTGATGCATGCAACATTGTCAAGAACAGGGAAAACGACTCCTCTAAAGTAAAAGTGGGACAAGAGATGCTTCCGAGGGGGTGAGGTTGACTGGGAAAGGGCATGTAAGGACCTTCTAGGGTAACAAGAAATATCTTTATAGAAGTATGAGTTACATAAGTGCATGCATTTGTCAAAACTCAAGCTGTAACAGGTAAATCTCTGCACTTCTCTACTGTAAATTACACCTACTTTAAGAAATTGAAGCAAATAAGCAAGTTGTTCAGCAGCAAAGGAAATAAACTGTGTGCAAGACATGAATAATGGTTGATTCTCTTGCCTGGAAAATCCCATGGACGGAGGAGCCTGGTAGGCTGCAGTCCATGGAGTCGCAGAGTCGGACACGACTGAGCGACTTCCCTTTCACTGTTCACTTTCATGCATTGGAGAAGGAAATGGCAACCCACTCCAGTGTTCTTGCCTGGAGAATCCCAGGGACGGCAGAGCCTGATGGGCTGCCGTCTATGGAGTCGCACAGTCGGACACGACTGAAGCGACTTAGCAGCAGCAGAGTGGTAAGAACAGAGGTGGGCTTTTCCCTCTATTTCATCTAAAATGTGACCAAAATATCAGTAGTCAGTCTAGGGGAAGGGTATACATGAGTTTACTGTCATATTCATTTCGCCATTTTGCAAGTTTTATGTTTTTTGCAGAAACAAGTTGGAATACACATTCTAATAAGTATTAGCCTGGCATGCTACATCCATGGGGTCGCTGAGTCAGACACAACTTGGCAACTGAACAACAGCAACAGTGCATTAGAATAAAAGGATTAACATGAAGATGTAAAATATGGTATCAAAAACACAAAATGTGAGGGAGGGGAGTTAAAATATACACCTTCTAGGTGTCAGAACTTAAATCATTACCAATTTAAAGCAAGGAGATAGAGTTAAAGATCAAAATTTATGAACCCAACAGCAGTAACAAATCAAAAGCCTAAAATAAATACACAAAAACTAGAGAGAAAGTAACACAAGCATACCACTAAAAAAAAATCAAATCACAATGGAAGAAGCTAAAAGAAGTACAGAGAAGAATTATAAAAATAACCAGAATAAAAGGAACAAAATGATAATAAGCACAAACACTTTTAAATGTCAATGGAATAAATCCTTCAATCAAAAGACACAACTGCGGTGGGGGGGGGTGGACTGGATTAAAAAATAAGACTCATCTATATTCTGCTTAAAAGAACTAAAGACAAACTGAAAGTGAGGAGAAGTGAAAAGAAATTTCATGCAAATGGAAACAACAAGGGCGGTGGTAGCAATACTCATATCAGACAAAATAGTCTTTAAAGCAAAGTCTATAACACTTTAAAACATATGCACTTGACCCATGAGCATCTAAATATTTAAAGCAAAGATAAACATGGACACAAAAGGAGAGACTGACAATACTACATTAATAGCAGGGGACTTTCACACCTCAATACATCAGTGGACACATCATCCAAACAGAAAATCAAGAAGGAAACAGAGATCTTAAATGACTCATTAGACCAATTAATCTTAATAGATATCTATAGGACATTCCATCCGAAAAGATCAGAATACACATTCTTATCAAGTACACATGGAATGTTCTCCAGGATAGATCATATGTTAAGCCAAAAATAACTCTCAACAAATTTAAAAGAATAGGAATTGTATCGAACAGTTTCTCCAACCAGGATAGTATAAAACTAGAAAGCAATTACAGGAAGAAAAATGGGGAAAATGAAAACAATGTGCTACTAAAAAACCAAAATGGATCAATGAACAAATCGAGGAGGAAACCAGAAAACAGCTCAAGACAAATGAAAATGGAAACAGCTTTCTAATATCTGTGGGATGCAGCATTTGACAAAATCCAACATTCATTCATGATAAAAATTCTCATCAAACTGGTTACAGAGGCAACGTATCTGAACATAATAAAGGCCACTTACAACAAACCCACAACTAACATCATGCTCAACGGTGAAAAGCTGAAAGCTTTCCCTCTAACATCAGGAACAAGGCAAGGATGTCCACTCTTGCCACTTCTATTTATAGCATTGGAAGTCCCAGCCAGTCCCAGCCACAGCAGTCAGACAAAGAAAAGTATAAAAGGCATCCAAATTGGAAGTGAAGGAGTAAAACTGTCACTATCTGAAATGGCATGGTATTACATGGAGAAATTCCTAAAGATGCCACCAAAAAAAAAAAAAAAAAATACTATTAGAACTAAAAAATGACTTCAATAAAGTTGCAGGATACAAGATTAATACATTTAAAAAGTTACTACTTTTCCATACACTAATATTAAACTATCAAAAAGAGAAAGCAAAAAAAAAAAAATCCCATTTAAAATCACATCAAAAAGAACAAAATACCTAGGAATAAGCTTAACCAAAAAAGTGAAAAGACTTATACTCTGTAAACTATAAAACACTGATCAAAGAAACTGAAAATGACATAAAGCCATGGAAAGATGATATCCTATGTTCATGGACTGGAAGAATTAATATTGTTAAAATGTCCATACTTCCCAGCACAATCTACACATTTAATGTCATCCATATCAAAATACCCATGACATCTTTCACAGGACTGGAACAAATAACCCTAAAGTTTATATTTGACCATGAAAGATCTTGAATTGACAAAACAATCTTGAGAAAAAAGAACAAAGTGGGAGATATCACTCCCTGACTTCAGATTATATTACAAAGCTACAATAATCAAAACAGCATGGCACTGGCACAGAAAGAGACACAGATCAAAGACAGGACAGAGAGCCAGAAACAAACCCACACATTCACGGTTAATTAATCTACAGCAAAGAAAGCAAGAATACACAATGGAAAAAAGACAATCTCTTCAATAAGTGGTGCTGGAAAACTGGACAACTACATGTAAAAGAATGCAATCTGAACATTTCCTCATACTATATACAAAAATAATGTCAACTGGATTAAAGATCTTAAGTCTGGAAACCAAACATAAGCCAAACACCCTTTGAATTTTGGCAGAATTCTGACCACATTTGAGAAGTTGACATACTTTCCTGACACCAGTTCTACGAAGTATATGTTTTATATTATACTCAATCTCTATGTCCACATAGCCACATGTCATTCAACCTCCCCAAGTTTGAGCACACTTTACATGGCACAGTTTTTATCATATGATAAAGAAATCTAGGGATGTCAAACATAAAATGAGAAACAATAAAGTCAGAAATAAGTTTCAAGCCATAGATGTGGCATTATCTCATAGTTTATAAATATGGAAACTCTATATACCAGGAAAGAATACATTTCGTTTTGAGCAAATATGCTCAGGTAATTGAAAATTAATTTTGGCAATTATTGAAAATAGAAGAAGAAAACTATAATACCAAAATCTTAAATTGCTTAGAAATCATCTATATTTACATACACAAATATGTAAAAATAAATATATAATCACTTAAGGAATTTAACTAGCATAATATGTTAAGCCTTAATTTCAAATGTCCAAAGGCCAAAAAACCTATTTTACAGTCACAAAAACTGATCTGAACATGAGCAGTTTGAAGTCAGACACAAATGGACTTAAGGTTTATGACCTTAATTCTGAACTTTAGTCCCACATTTGTAAACTGGAGATTCTACCTTACTTGAACATAGCAAGCGATCAAAAATAGTAGCTATTATAATAAAGTAAGACTAAAATGAAAAAATTCTGTGGGACCTAATGTTAAAAAGCTGGTAAGATAAACTTTTAACCATAAACTAAACATAGCAGACAATTATTAAGTAGTAATTATGAGCCTCACAGGGCCACATCGGAAAGGATGAAACAGATAAACAAAGTCATCTCTCCTGAGCAGGAAGTTCTAGACTACTCAGAAAACTAGTAAGAAATTATAAAAAGCAAAGTAAATAACAGGCATTAAGCTCTCTTTTAAAGCACCCAAAAAGCTCAGATATATAATCTTTCCTTGGTTGATCAGAAAGGTTTAATGGAGGTGCTTCCCTGGTTAAGAATCCATCCGCCAATGCAAGGGACATAGGTTCAATCCCTGGTCTAGGAATATTCCCCATGCTATGGAGCAATGAAGCCCAGGCACCACAACTACAGAGCCCACGTGTCGCAACTACTGAAGCCCATGTGTGCAGAACCCGTGCTCAGTAACAAGAGAAGCCACCACAATGAGAGGTTTGAAACCTGAGATGCCCCTGTTCACTGCAACGAAGACACAGAGCAGCCAAAAATAAAGTAATATTTTTTTAAAATAAGAAGAAAAGAACGGTTCAATGGAGAATGTCAAATTGAATTAGGGTTCCTTGGAGAAGAAGGATAAAGGAATTAAGAAAAAAATCAAACATGGAGACAAGAAAATACAAATGAACTAAGACTAAAGTCTAAAGTATGTATAATCTGCTGGAGAAAGGCTTTTCAAACTGACTAGCAGAAAATAAAGTAGAGTCCAAGAAGACAATGTGGAAAGATCCTGAATTCACCTCCTCTCATGGACATACCAAATCTACAGCTACACAAAGATCATTTCCACCAGGAAATGATCTAAAAACTAGATGAACTACTTCCCCACAACAAAAGACCACAACCAGACAAGTGAAAGGACAGACAGAGGACTTCTGTGGCGGTCCACTGATTAAGATTCCACACTTCCAATGCAGGGGTCAAGGGTTCGATCCCTGATGGGGAAACTAAGATACCACATGCCGCACAGTGTGGCCAATTTTTTTTAATGAAAAAAGGGGGGGCAGAGACAAGGTCTCAGCAAAAACCCCACTCCTGGCTCCACAACACCAATAGGGAAGACTCACCAATCTAGAATTCGCCTCCTGGAGGAGTAGGGTTGATGCCTCACATCGGGCACCCCACCCCTCGGGATCTGCACTAGAAAGACAAGCCCCCCAAATGTCTTCCTTAGAAAACCAATGGGGCTGACATCCAAGGGACTCAAAGCACTATATGAAAACTGGAATTCCCCTTTCAATGGGTCTGCATGCAGTCTCACTCAAACTAAGATCAGGCAAGAAAACAAAAAAAAAAAAAACAGCAATTTAGAACATGCCTAGACTATATGAGAAGGAAACTCATTTGCTCATCTAAGAACAACTGCTGGAAGGACAGGGAACAGCAGAATCTCGCCTTGGAGAGCGCTGGTGGACACTTACTGCACTCTCCTGCTAGCCTGCCAGCAGAGCTGGGCTGAACCAGAGGCAGCAGCCTCCCTCCAGCCTTGCTAAGTCAGGCAGGGGAAGGTAGTAGGCAACCACTGCCTTGCTGAGGCCGGAAAGCTCAGGGGGCTGCAGCACTCCCTCTTTACTGGTTGGAGTGGATGAGCAGAACAGACAAACATTCTACTGCTCCCTAGCTAAATTCCAGCGGTACTTTTAGCCACTCCCTGGCGGAGGCTGACAAGCATGAGCCGGGCAGCATTTTTCCATCCCCAGACCAAAGCTGGCAGGGGTACACAGGGAAGGCACTCCCCTGCTGCATGGCTGAAACCATGGGCATGTGGACTCAAGACCTTCTCCCACTGACTCTGGAAAGCCAGAGGGTCAGCCTGCCACTGACACTCTCCAGCTGACTTCCTAAAGCCAGCAGGCAAGTACGATCCACACAATGGCCAATCCCTCGATTGCCTAGCCCTGTTGGACAAGGAGGCCGACATTACTGAGCTCTAGGGGACTATAACAATTGAAAAGACAGTTCTTGGCAGGCCACCACCCCCAGGGCACTGCATAGAAAGTCAAATGAAATTCAACCCTAGTCTGCCTGTGAAAAGGCCCCATTTACTTAGCCTGGAGCTTCGGCCTGAGGGACAGGTTTCAGGTTTCCCACACACCCAGAGCTAAGGAGGTGCTCCCAAGGAGACGCCAGCCCTACCTTCTCCTCTGACCATACTACAGCTCTAAAAGACCTTCCAGAAAGGAGCTGCACAACTGTCTAGAGCCTCAATTTTTCTGTCACCCAGGGAACTACAGCTCTCCTGGACTGGAGGCCAGCAGGAATTACAAATGTGATGGACAGGACTGTATATATTTCTATACTTTAAAAGATCCTGCCCGGGGGTCTGGCTTCCAACCAGCCTGAAACTAGGTGCTAAATGAGATTTCTCCTACTAAAACACTGATAGGTCTTAGCACTCCCTCAAAAAGCCTACAATGGAAAGGGAATCCATAGAGAGATTCCAAAAGTTTGGCAACTTAATATATGGAGGAGACTGTAAAGATGAGAGATAATCTTATGGTGACTAAGGTCAACAAGTATAAAAGATATAAGGAAGTTCCCATAGCAACACTCTGAATGTAGCATGAGAGGGAGAGAAAGGGAGATGGGAGAAGACACCAGAATTCTAGAGCCACTTTTTCCATCCTGCCAGTGGTGGAATGGAGGTCATGGGGCACCCTCTTCACAACTGCTCATTTTAGGCACTTTTTCAGTGAAATTTAAAAATAAAAAAAGTATATCTTACTTCATTTGTCCTGGTGAGATAGGATAAAGAAAAATAGTGTTGATACCTACAGTCAATTAATCTTTGACAAAAGAGGTAAGAGTATACAATAGAAAACAGACAAATCTCTTCAGCAAGGGCACTGGGAGAGCTGGACACCCGCCTGAGAATCAGTGAAGGTAGAATGCTCCTTCACGTCATACACAAGATCTACCAAGTACTCTACGGAAAACAGTACGGAGGTTCCTCAAAAGACTAAAACTAGAGTTGCCATTATGATTCCGCAGTCCTACTCCTGAGCATATATTCAGAGAAAACTACAATTCAAAGATACAAACACTCCCATGTTCACAGCAGTGGGATTTTACAACAGCAAGACATGGAACCAAGCTAAATGTGCATCAACAGATGAACGGAAAAAGAAGATGTGATACACACGCACCAGAACATTATTCATCCATAAAAAAAGAATGAAATGATGCCATTTGCAGCAACATGGAACTAGAGATTATCATATTAATCAAAGTCAGATAGAGAAAGACAAATACTGTATGATATCACTTATACAAAGAATCACAAAAATGATACAAATGAACTTACATAAAAGATAAAACAGACTCACAGACACGGAAAACAAACTTACGACGACCAAAGAGCAAAGAGAGATGGGGAATAAATAAGGAATTTGGGATTAGCAGATACAAACTGCTATATGTGAAACAGGTAAATAATAAGGTACTACTGTACAACACCGAGAAATATATTCAATATTATGTAATAAACTATAATGAAAAATAATCTGACAAAAAGAACATGTATATATACATATATATAACTGAATCACTTTGCTGTATACCAGAAGCTAACACAATATTGTAAATCAATTATGCTTCAATTTTTAAAAGATTTTTAAAGGAGAATATAATTTACACTTGAAAGACTATAAAACTATGGTATAAAAATATAATAGACAATGAACTTGAAATCATACTACAGTGGCCTGTTCAAAATATGAATAAAAACAACAAGAACAGATGTTAGCCACAGTCATATTCTGGTTAGAGAAAACATATATAAATACACTACTTTAAAAATGCAGAAGTGACAATATTGTTAAATTTAAAACATTAGCACCTTTAAAGAATACATTTTTATATAAGAAAATCTCTCAAGACAAAATATATACAAAGAGAAACATCCCTCCTTCTTATTTCTTCACTCCAAACTTTCAGTTCTCATTTCTGATTTCCACTTCTGACCAAATACAGTTTCTCTTGCTTGCACCTTTCTCCTCTCCACTTACAGCCCCAAACACAAAGAATCAGACCATTAATAATCCTTGGTGGGGGGCTTCTCTGGTGGCTCAGACAGTAAAGAATCTGCCTGCAATGCAGGAGACCCAGGTTCGATCCCTGGATAGGAAAGATCCCCTGGAGAAGGGAATGGCAACCCACTCCAGTATTCCTGCCTAGAGAATTCCATGGACAGAGGAGCCTGGTGGGCTACAGTCCACAGAGTCACAAAGAGTTGGACACAACTGAGCAACTAACACTTTCACTTTTTCAACCCTTGGTTCACTTTAACATTAAATGCTTGGACTTCGTTTTTACATTTTAATAATATAATAAATACCTATTAACCCATCACCCAAGATAAGAAGTAAAACATTACCAATAGTTTCCATTTACTAACACAGATTCATACATCCTAAATCCTGTCACTCACCCACTACTAGGTAGCCCCTCTTCTAAATTTTGTGCTTTTCACTCCTTTGCACACACACGCACGCACACACACACAGAGTTGTATTTTCCATTTCTGTATTATAAAATTTGAGAGTTTTGATTAGTCTGTATGTCTGGTTGTTGCTGTTAACTGTGAAGCTATATAAATTCACCTGGCCTCAAATTAGACTCTTTCCATGTTCCACAAGTGAAATAATGGAAATTCCAAAATATTCCCAGAGGGAACACACATACACATAAAAACTGACAGACAGACTAAAAGTGACAAGAGGGAAAATCTCAGTGAAAACTAGGTTAAACAGGAGGTGCCAAGAAGATATTCAAATGATAACAACTGAGGCCCAATCCTCATGTTTTTCAAGATTAAAAGCATCACAGGCAAAGAGGGAAAAAATGCCATTCTCTAAAAGGTAAGAATCATCGTAATCCCCTGACAACAGTAAGGCAAGAGAGAAAGTTCAACCCTCCTTTACCTATTCATGAAATCAAAAGGAAAAAAGAATCCCTTGATGTTTTTATCATTTTCTTTTTCTACTACATCTAGTACCAGAGAGAAGAAAGCACAATTAAAACTATAATAACTAAAAATGCTTGCACCTTTTAAATGATCCAATATTCAACTTCCCCAAAGACACATTAATATTTAAACTATTCTACAAATAAAATCCAATCCCAATTTATTTTTCTTTATTTACAAATAAAAACCCCACAAGCCTAAAATATTTTCTTGCTGACCCTTTAAGAAAATGTTAGCACACTCCTGCCTTAGACTGAAGGCTGTTTCGGACATATTGAACAAAAAGTGAGTAACTTGACTATATTCCAGAATCAAGCCCAGAAATATTTAAAGAAATACAAAATATCAGCCCTGAACAACATAAAATTCACAAAGTGTGGCATCCAACGGAATGTTTCAAAGCAAGAAAACCTGATTCATAATTAGAAAAGCAATCAATTGACAGAACAGACTGACATTTCTTTAATGATGTATAGCTGACTTACAATATTACACATGTTTCAGGGATATAACATAGTAAGTTACAATACAGTAATTCACGATTTTTAAAACTATACTTCATTTATACTTATTATAAAATATTGGCTATATTGCCCATGCTCTACCATATATCCTTGTAGCTTATTTATTTTTAATTGAAATATTAGTTTCTGGTGTACAGCAAAGTGATTCAATTATACATGCATATATATACATATATATATATGTATATATATATATCTACACACACATACATTGTTGTTGTTCAGTTGCTCAGTTACGTCCAACTTTTTGTGATCCCGTTTACAAATACTCTTTTACAAGATACTGAATATAGTTCCCTGTGCAATTCAGTAAGACCCTGTTATCTAATTTTTATACAGTGATTTGTATCTCCTTGTAGCTTATTTTATATCTAATAGTTTAGAACTCTTAGTTCCCTGACCCTAATTGCCCCTCTCGCCTTCCTTCTCTCCACTGGTAACCACTAGTTTGTTCTCCGAAAGTCCACTTCTTTTCTGTTACATTTACTAGTGTACTGCATTTTTTAGATTCCACATATAGGTGATACATACAATATTTCTGTATGACTTATTTTTCTGACTTAATTCACTAAGCATAAAACCCTCCAAGTCCAACCATGCAAATGGCAAAATTTCATTGTGTGTGTATATGTGTATATACATCTTCCTTATCCATTCATCTATTGATGGACACTTAGATTGCTTCTGTATCTTGGCTACTATAAACAGACTTTATTTTTCGGTTCTCCAAAATCACTGCAGACAGTGACTGCAACCATGAAAGTAAAATTTGCTTGCTCCTTGGGAGAAAAACTATGACAAACCTAGACAGTGTATTAAAAAGCACAGACATCAATTTGCCGGCAAAAGTCCATCTAGTCAAATCTATGGTTTTTCCAATAGTCATGTATGGATGTGAGAGTTGGGCCATAAAGGCTGAGCACCAAAGAATTGATGCTTTCGAACTATGGTGTTGGAGAATACTCTTGAGAGTCCCTTGGACTGCAAGGAGATCAAACCAGTCCATCCTAAAGGAAATCAGTCCTGAATATTCATTGGAAGGACTGAAGCTATAACTGAAGCTCCAATACTTTGGCCACCTGATGCAAAGAGCCGACTCACTGGAAAAGATCCTGATGCTGGGAATGACAGGGCAGGAGGAGAAGGGGACGACAGAGGATGAGATGGTTAGATGGCAACACCAACTCAATGGGCATGAGTTTGAGCAAACTCTGGGAGATAGTAAAGGACAGGGAAGCCTGGTATGTTGCAGTCCAGGGAGTCGCAAAGAGTCAGACATGACTGAGTGACTGAACAAGAATACTGTGAACAATAGGGTACATGTATCTTTCTGAATTAATGCTTCAGCTTTTTTTCTTTCTGGATATATACAAAGGAGTGGAACTGTTGGATCATACAGTAGTTCTACTGTTAGTTTTTTGAAGGACCTCCATACTATTTTCCATGTGGCTGCAACAATTTACATTCCCGCCATCAGGGTATAACAGTTTCCCTTTCTCCACATTCTCACCAACATTTGTTATTTGTGGCCCTTTTGGTGACAGTCATTCTGAGAGGCATGAAGTTTTGATCCGCATTTCTGATGATTAATAATGATGAGTACCTTTTCATGCATTTGTTGGCCATCTGTACAGCTTCTATGGGAAAATGTCTATTTAGATCTTCTGCCCATTTTGTTAACTGAGTTGTTTTACTTGATGTTGAGCTGTATGAGCTGTTTCTATATTTTGGATATCAATCAGTCATATCACTGCATCTTATCCCCTTCAGTAGATTGTCTTTCATTGCGTCAGTTGTTTCCTTTGATGTGCAAAAGCCTTTAAGTTTAATTAGGTCCCATTTGTTTATTTCTGCTTTAATTTCTGTTACTTGAGAAGACAGATTTAAAAAAAAAATTCTACAATTTATGGTTTCTGGTCATCTATTTAGGTCTTTGATCCACTTTGACATTTTTTTTGTATATGGTACATGAAAATGTTATAATTTCACTCTGGACATGTAGCTACCCAGTTTTCCCAGCACCACTTATTGAAGAGATTGTCTCTACTCCACTGTATATACTTGCCTCCTGCATCATATATTAATTGACTAAAACTACATGGGTTTATTTCTGGGCTCTTTATTCTGTTCCATTGATTTATGTCTGTTCTTCTGCCAGTACCACATTGTTTAGATTACTGAAGCTTTGCAGTATAGTCTGAAGTCTGCAAATGTGATACCTCCAGCTCCATTCTTTCTCAAGATTGTTTTGGTTATTCAAGGTCTTTTGTGTTTCCATATGAATTTTAAAATTATATGTCCTAGTTCTGTGAAAAATGTCATTGACATTTTCACAAGGAGGGCACTGAATCTATAGATTGGTCTGAGGAGCACAGTCATTTAACAATTTTAATTCTTCCAATCTACAAACACAGTATAGCTTTCCATAGGATAGACTGACATCTAAATGCTATGATAAACATACTCCATTTACACAAGAAGGTAAAAGAGTATGTGAAAATGTTAAAAAAAAAAAAAATGGGAGAGCTCTCCATAAAGAAGCATATAAACACACATACAACTCCTAAAAATGAAAAATGCAGTGTCTGAGATGAAAAATATACTAGGATAGATTAACAATATATTAGATACTGCAAAAAAAAAAAAGATTAGTAAACATGAAGAGGCAGCAATAGAAAGTAACAAAAACACAAAAGGGGAAAAAAGACTGAAGAAATATACATACACACAGTTATCTGAAATAAGCAAGTAACTCTTAAAACTCAACAAGAAAATAAACAATCTGGGCTAAAGACCTGACAGATACCTCACCAAAGAGGACATAGAGATGGCAAATAAGCATATGAAAAGAAGTGTCCCATCACATGTTATCAGGGGAAAAAAATTCAACAAAGAAATACTGTAACACAGGTAGCAAAACACTGACATTAATGCTCATGAGAATGTGGAGCAACAGAAACTCTAATTTCACAAAATATATGGGTATTTTCTACATTTTCTGTTCAGTGTTTCTGTAAGCCTGAAATTGCTCTTAAAAAAATGAAACGTAAGACCAGAAACTGTAAAACTCCTAGAGGAAAACATAGGCAAAACACTCTCTGACATAAATCACAGCAAGATCCTCTATGACCCACCTCCTAGAGTAATGGAAATAAAAGCAAAAATAAACAAATGAGACCTAATTAAACTTAAAACCTCTTGCACAATGAAGGAAACTATAAGCAAGGTGAAAAGACAGCCTTCAGACTCGGAGAAAATAATAGCAAACGAAGCAACTGACAAAGAATTAGTCTCAAAAATATACAAACACCTCATGCCTCTCAATACTAGAAAAATAAATGACCCAATCAAAATATAGGCCAAAGAACTAAACAGACATTTCTCCAAAGAAGACATACAGATGGCTAACACACACATGAAAACATGCTCAAAATCACTCATTATCAGAGAAATGCAAATCAACAACACAATGAGGTACCATTTCACGCCAGTCAGAACAGCTGCTATCAAAATGTCTACAAACAATAAACGCTGGAGAGGGTGTGGAGAAAAGGGAACCCTCTTACATTGTTGGTGGGAATGCAAATTAGTATGGCCACTATGGACAACAGTGTGGAGACTCCTTAAAAGACTGAAAACAGAACTGCCATACGACCCAGCAATCCCACTGCTGGGCATACGCACTGAGGAAACCAGAATTAAAAGAGACATGTGTACCCCAATGTTTATCACAACACTGTCTACAATAGATAGGACATGGAAGCAACCTAGATATCCATCAGAAGATTAATGGATAAGAAAGTTGTGGTACATGTTACCCAATGGAATATTACTCAGCTATTAAAAAGAACACATTTGAATCAGTTCTAATGAGATGGATGAAACTGGAGCCTATTATACACAGTGAAGTTAAGCCAGAAAGAAAAACACTAATACAGCATCAGTTCAGTTCGGTCGCTCAGTCGTGTCTGACTCTTTGCAACCCCATAAATCGCAGCACACCAGGCCTCCTTGTCCATCACCAACTCCCGGAGTTCACCCAAACTCAC